>NC_089490.1:205637184-205959581 GCF_036850765.1 Saccopteryx bilineata
TGAGTAATATTTTTTGCCATACTTGACTGCAAACATCGTGACGAAACTGTCGATGGCAGAGCAGTGGGAGCTCTCCTCTGCATGGAAAGTATTTCCCCATGGCTTCCCAAGCGGCGCTTTGTGTATCATCTGAACGAGCTATAGTTGCCTCTTAGCCAAAACCTGTGCTATGTCAGCTAAGTTTTTGCAAAAAGTTTCCTGTTAGTAAAACGGCCTCTGAAATCCATGGACCTGGCTCACTCGTAGAACCTTCTGCCTTTCCCAAAACACATGTTTCGCTTACCTAACGTGATGAACTCCTGAGGGCATTATTCACCTTTTTAAAAACATACCTAATGCTTCATCCAGTTTTGAAAAATATAGATATCAGGGTTCTTGGATGAACAAAATTTATGCAACAACTGATGTTAAACTCTATGAAGAAAGATTGATTTGTCTCTTGGCTTTAACAGTCATGGTCATTGAGCAAGAGACAGTTCTTCTATTTTGCAAATACTTTTGTGATACCTAAGAAAAATGTTTCAATGTTTATAACTCATTCATAGTTAAGTAATCTGTATCCTTAAAGCAGTAAGTCCAGTAAACAGAAACAAGATGAACTTCTAGTAAAAAGATCCTGTATCTAATTTACGGACCTTCTGCTCATTGGACATACAATGTTCAACTATGTCCTTAAATATTGACAATGACACTATATATTATGGTATTATGAGAATAAAATGAGATGAATTATACTGAGCTCCTTTGAAAATGACTAAGGGCTATAAAGTCATTTGTTACTCATAGTAAAATTTCTATTATACAAAAAAAAAGATCAATGTAAATTGCCAGAAACTGTTGTGCCAAGAGATGACATCATTATTTGAGGTGATCTAGTGCATTTAAAGAAAAGTAAGAAAATGACGATTTGTATTGACCAGACCCAATTAAAACTTTTAAAAGCCATCTCTACCAATTCTTGGGTTTGCCCCTCCCCCTTTCCCCAAGCACAAATGAAGTATTTGATCGTATAAAGTGCTGAACTATAAAGAGGTTGTCTGGTGATCTTCAGAGTTGTAGTGCCATGAGATCTGATCAATTTCCATAATCTTTCTCCTGAGAAGCAATGAATTGATAATAAACACCCTGCTACAGAAAATAACAAATCATTGTTTAGTGGCAAGTTCTTTTGCGAGCTCACACATCCTAGATGAAGTGTCATCAGACAGTAAAAAGACAGCATTGACAGCATCTCGTGATGAAACTACTGCACAATGTTGTTGGCACATTTATGGGCTTGGGGGGAGGGTGCGTACATTGGGGGCTGGAGGCAAGTGTTGCAGCCAAAGACATGCTGCCCCATGCCCAGCACAGCCCAGGAAGCTCACTGATGAGAAGCCGAAGGTGTAGGACCACCTCAGAACTGATTCGAGCAAGCAGGGAAAGTGAGCACAACTTGCTTTTGTCATATTGAAAACATGTGTGTCTAAAAATCAAAAAGAAATGTGAATGTCCTTGCTGGGTAGCTTGGTTGATTAGAGCATCATCCTGATGCAACCGAGGTTGACAGTTTGATTCCCAGTCAGGGCACACGTAGAAATCAACTGATCAAGGCTTAATGCTTAAATAAGAGGAATGACAAATCAATGTTTCTCGCTCTCTGTCTCTCTATCAATCTCTCTTCCTTCTTCCTCTTTCTCTGGAAGGAAGGAAAGAAGGAAGGAAGGAAAGAAGGAAGGAAGGAAGGAAGGAAGGAAGGAAGGAAGGAAGGAAGGAAGGAAGAAAGGAAGAAGGTAGATGTGCTAAAATAGAAAGAAACAGAATAGGGAAGCAAAAATACAGTAAGAAGAAGGAAAACTGGAAACAGCCATGTAGAATTTTGAATAAGAGCTGTATATGGGTGATCAAAGCACCGGGTATCTTTCAAGGGAGAGATACAGACCATCTGTGGCAGGAAGTGACAGCCCAGGACGTCTGTGAGGAGGCTGGCTATGCCATGCTCATGACAAAACACAGAAGAGCCCTGAACTTGAGAAATGTCGACGGGGAAAGAATGAATAGCCAGAGGAGGGACAGGGAAGAGCGTAAAGGTAGTGACACAGAATGAGTGTCTTATGCTGAAAGGATAGAGTAAAACACAAGATAAAAATTAGAGGGTAGATTCTGAAGCCATCTGCACATATTTGAGACTAAACCACCTAACATGAGCCTGGCAGAAATGATTAGATAATTGACTGTTTGTTGTTATTGTTTTGCATTATTTAATTTGCAAAACAAAACCAAAACACATTTTTTGAGATCTTGCTATCCACCAGGCATCTCATAATGCTCTAGAAGTATAATAACAAGAACGTGACCTGCCCCTGAGTGATTATAGACCAATCCTGCGACTCACAAGAAGTTCCTTATGTCTCCAGTGGAAAATCCAAGGGTATGCCACATACGACTGCATTCTGAGATTCAGCTCAATATGAGTATTAATGGGCATTATTGTTAAATTGTGATAAATTATAATTACAATGATTTTAAGAGTATAATGCATACCATGCTCACTAAAGTCTTAAAAACAATGGGTTCTTGAGGTGGCCTGGTACTTACTAACATTTTCAAAATAGTTTCTATGAGTAAATACAGTCTTAATTTTAAAATGATTAGGCCCTGGCCGGTTGGCTCAGCGGTAGAGTGTCCGCCTGGCGTGCGGGGGACCCGGGTTTGATTCCCCGCCAGGGCACATAGGAGAAGCGCCCATTTGCTTCTCCACCCCCCCCCCTTCCTCTCTGTCTCTCTCTTCCCCTCCCGCAGCCAAGGCTCCATTGGAGCAAAGATGGCCTGGGCGCTGGGGATGGCTCCTTGGCCTCTGCCCCAGGTGCTAGAGTGGCTCTGGTCTCGGCAGAGCGACGGCCCAGAGGGGCAGAGCATCGCCCCCTGGTGGGCAGAGCGTTGCCCCTGGTGGGCGTGCCGGGTGGATCCCGGTCGGGCGCATGTGGGAATCTGTCTGACTGTCTCTCCCCGTTTCCAGCTTCAGAAAAATACAAAAAAAAAATTTTTTTAAATGATTACTTATAAATCTCTGATTTTTAACTGAAGTGTCATAAATTAGGGCCTGCCTATAATGGCTTCACATTTCCAGAGTATGAAACTCTTATAAGAAAATACATAACCATTGATGTAATAATATCTGTATGAACCCCCCACACCCACAGTTCTTGTAAGGAACATTAGTACATTGGTTTAAAAGAAACATCTAACAAAACGTCATTCCCTTCCATTATCGGGATGGTTTTTAATGACGCCGATACACAGCAACAGAGAAGGGACATCTCTTCAAGTGTGCAACAGGACTCCAGGGGCACCACCATCTTGGTCGGCCACAACCGCATTTTTTTCCTTTCCACACACTGACATGCCACGACTCCCAGGCACGGGTGTGAGAGATCAGAGAGAATCTGTCTGGAAATCACTTCACAACTCAGCTGCGTCTCCTGTCCGACAGCAGAATGGGTTCTGAGCACCGTGTGGAGGGGAGCCCGCAGAGTTGATGGGCGTTAGAAAGTGCATTCCCAGACTATAAACACAGGACAAGCTGTGTCCACTCTCCAGAAGATGCACTGCTGAGGATTCTTCCTCAAGACGAGTGATCCCTTCGTCAGTGTTGGTAAAGGGGGAGGTATGCCTGTGAAGCCAATTTGGGCTTATACTTTATAACGATCAAGGTAAACATTTCTCTAGGTCCTCTTGGGGGGGGAAAAATGGGTTCAGTCTTTAAAGTATGTTTAGCTTTCTCTTTCTTTGATGATAATATCGATATGTTTAAGGGATGACTGACTATGTGTTAGAAAATACAACTAGATTGAGGTAGATCAGAACAAAAGAGTTACAAGTCTCCTCTTTGACTACTGCACCAAAATGACATAGAAGAAGTTTGTGGTTTTGTTTGCTTAGTTGTTTTTTGTATAAACAAATGACCTACTACACAAACTAGGATTTAGGTTCTATTTCAATTGTGATACTGTTATTCTGGCTTAAGAATGGGTTGGATTCTTTAAACTTTACAATTCTATTGGTAATTTGTTTATATTTTGTAGCTTTTAATAATAACATGAAGTCATCATCTTGAAATACAATAAAATCTTTGTACTTCTTTAAATCAGTTGTAAGCCCTGACAAATATATATTTTTTGTCACATGTTAATTGGATATTATTTTGAAAAACATATTCTCTAAGCATAACAGGTTTTCTGGGATATTATTGTGGATAGATTTTAAACTGCTAACAATATGGTTTCACATGAACAATGTCTGATTCAATTGCAAGTAAGTTTCAAAACCTAAGGTATTTCATTCTCCCCATTTAATGTCTTTCAACTAGAAAATTTTGCCTAATGATGATAAATGGAAAAGAACTATAAACTTGAAATAAATATATTGTATTATACCCAGAGTAAAATGCAGTGTTCAGACTAGGTTTGAAAGTACATATTGATGGAGAAGATCACTAAATTCTCTAATATGAAAGGAATAGTCTGTCAGAATGTAAGTAAATTGCATTGAATCTGTGAAAAGGAAAATGGTTAGTCAGCTGTCAAGCTGAGTAATAGATATGCATGTGTTTTAAAATAAATTTCATCATTCATTTCTAAAACCACGTTGTTAATGATTTCGATGTCTTGCCAGGACTGACGCTTAAAGCCAAGAGATATCTGGATGCCCGTGTTCCTATTTAAAATACCTAGATGAACAGGAAAATAGTCTAGATTTATCACTATTTTTCAAATTCACTCATTGTGCTTTTCAAAACTGCAAGCCAAAATATTTCTGAATAAAGTGATGAAATAAATGTATTTCCGACACATTATACTTTTTTCCCCCTGAAATTCGGTGAACGTAACAAAAACAACCCAATGGATCTCCAGGGTACATGTCTTTGGAACCAAATAAAGGGAGGAGGTGGGGGACAGGCACTTCTCTAGCCCCTGGGTCCCTGCCACAGCAAGAAACCACCCAAGAGGCCACCGAGCGATGGGAAGGGCTGGGGGTGACTGGCTGCACGAAACCAGACCAAAACCAAACACACCTGGAATCTGCCAGAATGAACAAGGGTTCACAGCTGAGCTCTCACTAAAATGAGCAGTTACTTCGCCTGAGAACAACAGGAATACAGGGATGAGTCCACTAACGAGGAGCGGCCTTCCTCATCGAGTGGCGGGTTCATCACAAGCACAGGTTACTCCGTTCTCAGCTCAGCTCGCCAACCAGGACTTAGGGAGCTCACTGACCGCAGGAGGGCCCATGGGATGGGTGAGACTGCAGCCCCCAGGGCAGACTGTGTGGGTGGGAGCATGCCCCAGCCCCCATCCTGAGACCCCCGCCTTGGACTCCACCGAGCTCGCCTGTCAGAAGGAGCACCTCTGTTTTCCCGGAATGGCCAACCTCAGGTATTGCTTTGAGGAGTCACAGTTCCACTGCCCAGGGGATTGGCTGCCTTTCAGGGAAGAGGGACTCTCTTCGGGCTGAAGTCTCCATGGCTTCTCGGCCATCATGACCACCGGTACCAGCCTACCTCTGCAACGGGGACAGGCACAAGGAAGATTAAATACGAATGTTAGAAGATGACTACCTGGGTCAATGGATTCTGAGGATGCCGGGGGGTGGGGGTGGGGAAGAAAACATGACAGTTTTCCACTGAAATGAATCTTTAAGACGAGAGCATTTCCCCACCACGGTGCCGAGTCCATGGACCATTGGAATCACCAGAATGTGGCTGCACTGGTCCCAGGCTTTTACTTGATCAGTTAACTGGGTCATGGACTCCCAGAAGAAAGAAGGTGAAAGTCATAGAGAAAAAAGAATAATTAGAGGAAATAAGAAAAGATTTTGGAATCTAGCCATTGTGCACAAACTCGTAGCAGAGAGGATCCCAGAGACGCTAACTCAGCAGAGCTGGAAGGCATCTCACTAAGGGACCCTGGTCCCTCTGGTCTCTTCACTGGTGATTTTTCTGTGGGTTCACAGTGATGCTGGGAGATGGGGTTAGTGAGCCCTGCTCCCAGGCTTGTAGGCAGAGCTGACCTGGGCAACAGAGTACTGGGGTGTCAGAACGGTGCACCCCGAAGTTGGGAGACAGCCTAATCCGCAGGACGGCGTCAGAAGGAAGCTCTACTGTTGCTCCGTGGTGCACAGTGTCCCTGGACTATGATAAAATGGGAAGCTCTCCTGGTGTCCTTTTAGTGGGTCAAACTAAAATCATTCCAGCCACGTTCCAGGGGCTGACACCGGGCACCCAGTGGAATTCTGGCCCCTCACGGTTTCCAGGATTGAGCCAGCTCACTTATTCAAGGACCCACTGAGGGAAGGGAATGCTTGGTACACTTGACACTATCACACATCTCACACATCTTCTAAGACATTTCCTCTTATGTTCCTCATTGCAGACAGTGAAAAACAACACAAAAAGTTCACAGTTTGGGCCCTTATCTACAAGCAGTTGTGTTCAGAACACAATAAAGAACTCGGTTCCTGAGTCTCTCCCTGGTTCTCCTGGGCTTGACAGTCCTAGCTTCAACCCTGTATCATGAAAGGGGATGACCTTCCTACTTGACAGGAGTGTCAGAGCACAGCCAAGGCAGAAGAGGGCGCCCTGGACGGCCACCTTCTTTTATGACCCAGCGATAGAGTAACCAATGAGACATCAACTGTTGTGTGGTATTCTTAGGCAAAGCCAAGTGATAGTCGGGGGGACATCGCTTTGGGAAAGAAAACTAATCTTAACAAAAACAGCTCTTTCATCAGTGGGGGGAACAATCTTCCCCCTCACTCTCAGAGCAAGAGGGGAGTAGAGGACACCAGCTTTGAGAGGCAGGCTCTCTATCTGCGTGACACTCAGGTAGGACATTGTCACATTGACAGAGAACAGTATAGCCAATGGGGATCATAGCTGTGTTGCTTACGGGAGTGTTTTTTCTTACCATTGATGCGTATAAAAATAATCTGACCCACCAAATATTTTTGCATGAAATTAACAGAGTGTGTTAAAATTTAAAAGGATAAATTGAACTAGCATCACCACGATGCATTCATATTTTAAGTCTTCATTGGGATATTAAGGAATACTGTATTAATTGTGATTATAAAAAATATCAGATTTTTCCCCTTAAGCTTTGAAAACAATTCCCATTGTATTTCACACACAAAAAAATCATTTCAAATTCTTGAATTTAAAGTATAACCCTGAATATGTTAATTTGGCTCCAGAACTGAATAGTGACAACTAATCAATAAAAAAATAAATGAATATTGATATTGTAAGACTTTTTCAACGTGTTATTTATAGCACCCTGAACACAGGCTAGACATTGCATTTAAGGAATCGATATGGTGATATGGAAATTGTAGGGCTAATACCTTGTACTATAAATTCTTAGTGTGATGAATAGTTGTTAAATATTTATTCCTTGATGACTTACACCCTTGATTAGTTTCCAAAACTTATTTCACTTAAAAAAAAAATGAGTGATCGGAAAGCATAGATTTCCTTTACTCTGGGTTATCTGGGCATTCTCTAAGGCTGAGCAAGCCAGAAAGAGAAGGGTCGTCTAAAAAAAGAGAAGAGAGCTGAACGTTCAGTTTCTTGCATCAGAAATTTGTGGCGGCAAAGGGTGAAGGAACATGCATTCAACGTTCAATTATTTGACATTTAACATCATATTCCATGCTTTTGTTTTATTTATTTTATTTTTTGGCTTTAATTACACACTTGTAAACACAGAACTTCCTTCTATGCCTTGGCTGATGTCCATCATTTTAGCATTCTCTTCCACATTAAATATAAAACAGGAGGGCAATACGCCCAAGTCCCTTGTTCTCAAGAACAGTTAAGTGGCAGTTTGCCACAGTCACATGAATGGGAGGTGAAGACGGAAGACACATGAGGCTCTGGGGCATTCTGTGGGAGCTCTGCGTAGAGAACGGAGACAGAGGTGAGACCTTAGATATGTCTGATTTTTTCCTCAGACACCCCGAAGCCTGGAATTCGGGTGTATTTTCCAGCCTGCAAACTTTCGTTTAATCTGCTGTGCTTTCCTTTCCTTTTGGGAAGAAACATTCCAGATTCCAGCAATTTATCTCAAAATCAAACCTCGCTTATCGGCACTAAGCGGATTTGAAATAGACATGACGTAATTCTCTTAAACTTCTGTGATTTGAAGTTGCAATCTCTCAATCATTTTAGCAGTGCTGAAATAATTTTTTTTTTTTGGCCATGTCTAATATTTATTTTTAGCAGGTGCTGAAAAACCTATTAAATCCTTAGAGAGAGAGGGCTTATTGAGTGCAGGTGGAGGGTTCTAGCAGTTTATTCCTCAGTTCTAATCCAGAACAGTCTACTCCCAGCACAAACACCATGAAATAATGTTTAGGTAAAAACCCTAAACACTTTACATTTATAGATGCACTCAAAACATAGGAAAATAATTTTAAAACTCTGTGTGTGTGTGTGTGTGTGTATGTGTGTGTGTGTGTGATGAAACCCTGAGTGGGAAGCCAGAGTCTCAGTGTGGTGACTTACAAGGTATGAGGTCAAGTGCAGGACCCCAGGGGTCATGATTCAGGGTCCCACATCCACCAGGGAACCCTGAGCTCTGGGAGCTCTGGAACTTGGACCGGCGCCCACAGCAGGGAGCCCTCAACCCGAAGGTGGGTCCCTCCCTTATGTCAAAAATGAACTAGAAGAGACTGCACCCACTCCAGGGAGGACCGTGACATGAGTCCACTGTCCTGGAGACCAGAGCGGAGTGGAAAAGTCAGGTGCTATGTCTCTCCTTCAGACTCAGAGTCATGGGAGAAGGGAATTCAAACCCACCTTGTTCACGGGCTGTGCAGAGACAACCCCAGCCCATCAGGGAAGGTGAATCCTAATAAAGTGACAGCTCAGGACTCCAGCAGAAGCAAACGGAAAAGGAAATCTCACCACTGAGGCGGGGCTGGGTGCTGGGGTCCAGCCCCGGGGGGGGGGCAGGGGTCCCACAGAAGGAGACGGCGCTGGCAAAATCGAGTGAGAGAGCCGAATTCTTTTCTTTCTCTTTATTCTCTAGTTAGCATTTACTGCCAGGCATCTCTGCCAAATGCTAGTACAGCTCCTTTTTTATACACACACACCAAGTTACAATTACATGGTATTAATCATTGCTTCTGTTTCACTATGTTTACATGTTTCCAGATAACAGTTAATTTATATCTATAAACTACAAATCAGGTGGCAAATCATTCAAAGTACAATTAAAAAATAACTTGAATAGCGATAACAACATTGGTAAAAGCTTTTAAAGGATTAGTACTAACTAATAACTTAACTTTACTGTTGTTGTGAGTCAAGGGGCAGAGAGAGATTAACAGATGAAATCATTAAGGATTAGCAAAGGGCCACCGCTTGCTCAGGCAAATGGCATTGAGTTCATGCAGTGTCCTAATTTTTCTCACAAGACTTCAAAAGGCTTGCTTATTAAGAAATTGTCATAACATCAAGAGTAACTTTTGCTTAAAGATATATAGAGTGCACCTGCAAGATAGCTTAGTAGCAACATAATATCAGAAGGCATTAATTGCTATTGCTTCTACGGATCCCCCCATATTCCTCTCTATTATCTGAATGAAAAAACCTTGGAAAGTATATAAATCTCATGAGAATGTCTCACTGAGAAAGCCCAGCAACTGCCTTTAGTCATAAAACAAGTCTCTTAGCAAAACATTCTTTTCTTGCCAACTGCGCTCCCATCCCAGGCCACGCAACGGGCCATTCCATTACTCCTTTCCTAAGATTCTATTGTCTAGTCAAATTTTATTTATTTACTATATTCACACACTAGTTAAATTCTAACTTTATTCTTTCTAACATGATTAATAAGAAGAAATTCTCCTACAAATTTAACCCTTTACGAGGGATATCATAGCCAGCCTCTTACGTTTACGAGCCCAGTTCAAGGGGCTTACAGGCTTTTCTGTGGAACTCACACCCTCTGTCTCATTTCCAAAGAAATTCCTATGAATCTACAGGGAAAGCACGGTACTATTATCCCTGTGCTATAAATAATAGCACACACCCAGAAAAGGGGGGATATAAGGCCAGATTAATTCAAAAAGTCAAAGGGGGAAGTATCGTTGTGCCTTTCCTTTGCGGTGACTTTGTCAACCAGCAGCCATTGGTCTTCACTGCGGTGACTTTGTCAACCAGCAGCCATTGGTCTTCTCTGCTGTGACTTTGTCAATCAGCAGTTTTTTGATCTTCTCCTGCTGTGACCTTGTCAGCCAGCAGTTGTGGGTCTTCTCCTGCTGTGACCTTGTCAGCCAGCAGTTGTTGATCGGCTCCCAACAGCTGGGGGTCCCCAGAAGGAAAAACCCACCTCAGAGAGAGAACACAGGCAAGCCAGGGACTCAGGGAGGGCCAGCCGATGGGGCGAGCAGGCAGAGCAGCGACCCGGGGGCAGAGTCTAGTGTGGTCCTGGGAGAAAGGCTGCGAAAAAGTCATGTAACATGGTTCAAGAGAAGAAAGAATGGGCTCAGGATGGAAGAGCAGCACCGTGTAACAATTAAAATGAAAAAGAGCAAAAATGGGAAAGCATACAAGAGGAGCTAGGAATATGGTCTATGTTGGCTAACATGAAAGTCAACTCTAAATGGTTAATTGGCTTTATGTTTCCGTTTATCTTTTCTTTCTCACTGGTTAGCCTAGACTGTTTTGTTTCTCTGTTTGTTTGTTTCTTTTCTACCCACCTAAAAGCCTAAGCAAAGTCTCACAGCATGCCTCGTCTAAGGGCCAGAAGAGAGCTCACCTGCCTGCTTCAGGGTTCTTCATCTTCCTGACACGAGGCAGCCCTGAGCCTGGAGAATAAGGTCGTCATTGTTCACGACACTAGAGACCCTGTGAATCCTTCTCCCCTACATCACATGAGGATGACACGTACATGGCAGCTCTGTACTCAGACATGCATGGAGCATTCACCGTGGTCCAGGGAGAGCGAGGACGCTGGCATCACCACAGGGGAGAAGAGGTCATGCTCAGGATACACCCCAGCACCGTGCTCTCCGCTCCTGCACAGGGGACTGGCTCCCTGTGCTTCAACGTGCCTTAGCCTGGAGGACTCACTGCCAGTCAGTTTCCTAGTACAACGGCTGATCCTCGCACTGCTAATGTGCCTCTGCCAGCGACAGATCTTGGGTAGAGAGACACGATTCATACTGCTTTCCTGTTTTGGGAACAGGCATCAGGACACAGAGAATATTCTGCCTGGTGTCACACAGGAAGCATGGTGACTGCCTACGACAGGACGACTGGTCATTCTTGCTGTATGATCCATCATTCTTGTGTTACCTCGTGTTCCTGGCAGAATTTTTGAATATCAGGCTTCTATGGGATCATGGAAATCAAAAGATCAACCCGTTTTTTGTTGTTGTTTTTTTTGTTTGTTTGCTTGTATTTTTCTGAAGCTGGAAACGGGGAGAGACAGTCAGACAGACTCCCACATGCACCCGACCGGGATCCACCTGGCATGCCCACCAGGGGCGACGCTCTGCCCACCAGGGGGCAATGCTCTGCCCCTCCGGGCCGTCGCTCTGCCGCGACCGGAGCCACTCTAGTGCCTGGGACAGAGGCCAAGGAGCCATCCCCAACACCAGGGCCATCTTTGCTCCAATGGAGCCTTGGCTGCGGGAGGGGAAGAGAGAGACAGAGAGGAAGGAGGGGGGTGTGGAGAAACAAATGGGCGCTTCTCCTATGTGCCCTGGCCGGGAATCGAACCCGGGTCCCCTGCACACCAGGCCGACGCTTTACCGCTGAGCCAACCGGCCAGGGCCCTTTTTTTTTTTAAGATAAAAATATTGAAACAGGATAGTGTAAGGAGAATGCCCAAAGTCACAGACTGGAGTGGAACAGGCTGAATGCATTTTTTTATCTTATTTTTATTAATTTTAATGCAATGACATTGATAAATCAAGGTACATATATTCAGAGAAAACATCTCCAGATTATTTTGACATTTGATTATGTTGCATAGTAAATCAGAAAAAAACTAAGAACTATATGAATGCATTGCTTTTAGAACCCTCAGTCTTGGATCCTGACCAGAGTCAGCAGGCATGTTGCTGTCCGAGGTCCTAAGGCTGGAGAGCTATTCTAGGATATCCCATTCTTCCGGCTTCAAAGGGTCTTTTATGGATTCATATTGTTTTAGTCTTTCTCCCTCCCTTTTCTTCATGTAGTTATAAGAGGGAGTTTATTGAGAATCATCATTTGTGACAAAAGAGAGACACGATACAAGGACATGGTGTGGTACCCTGGGGCTAAGGACATGTCCCAGGAACAACAAATGCAGCGGGGGCTCGGACCAGCCTGGGAAAAGCTGTGCTCAATTCTGGTCCCTGGATGACAGATGTTTTCTGGTCTGGCCAGGCCAGAGGGGACCTGGAGTCACTGGGCAAGGGATCGGCCACCCTCCGGAGTGCAGGGTGGGAAGCGGCTGGCTGACCAGTGTGCGGGGTGGTGTGGGTCCCCATAGAGGTCTGGTGCCTGGGAGCATGAGAGTCCTTTGGAGCAAACAGGAGCAGGGCTAGGGCTGCAGGAGGTCTGACCACTCAGTGTGGGGCCTCCCGAGCTTCAGGGAGCTCTGCGCAGACATGCAGGTTCTTACAGACAGCTGTGGAAAGATTATCATCATCAGTCCCAGATGGCAGGGTCCCAGAGTAGCCACATCTGGGCCCATGGTGGGGGAAGCCTCTGCTGAGTGCTTTCACACCCACACACCTGACCCCTGGCCAAGCTGGAGACAGCAGGAAGCCCCTGCCCCCTGCGATGCCACTCTGGCACCCTCTCTTCAGGGGGCTTGACGTCCTGCTCACATTTTAAAGAAGAGATGCCTACAGGAACTGTCACCTATCATAGAGCATGTAGAGGAGGCGGCTCCCGTGTGGGAGGGGCAGTGATTGACAGGTGATGTGCATGTGACTGAATATCTTAGATGAACTCTGACTCCAAGATCATCCTTTGTTAGGGACATCTAGTACCTTAAGTGCAGTCTGTGGACCTGTTGTGCTGTTCACGATGTGGCTCAGCTTTGTCACCAGCTCTGCCGTTGTCTGCAAATAACCAGAAAAGTATCCCAGTATTGATTCTGGGTTAGCAACTGGATGTATTCACAAACACAGAACCTGAGATTAATCAGAAGAGACTGTATCCCTTTAAAAAGCAAAAGGCAGTGAAATCTGCCACTTAGATCTGAAAACTGCATGCACATCCATGGACCGCCCCATGAGGGTAGGTCACGTGGGACATCACAGGTTAGAAAGGAAGAGCCCCATGGCCTCGCAAGTCAATGGGAGGCCACATCTGAGAATGCAGCCGATGGGCTCAAGCACCATCTCAATTTACATGGAAAAGGGGCAGCAAACTCTTTTAGAAAAAAAGGAAAAACTTTTTCCTCTGACTTTACTCTCTGAAGCAAATGTGCCAGCTCAGGGGGGTCTCCTTAAATGTCTGAGCTGCATCACCAGGGGTCGGTGGCCAGCCCGGTTCCAACCTGGAGACCTGCTGCAGGAACCACCTCTGAGCTCTGAGCTCAGGGGGCAGAACTGAAAGATCTCAGAGCAGGTGGGGTGGTGACAGCCTGTTTCTGTGAGGACAGGAAGCAAGCTCAAAGTCTCGTACACACACACACAGGACTAGTGGACAGAGACCATAAGTGTTGCACAAAGCCCGACATGTTTATTATCAGGCCCTGGATGGGACACGTCTCCAGCTGCCAGATGTCATCATTGTTATTGAATCTTAAGCTATCACCAGTGGAATTGGCATTTGCTCTGGCACCGTGAAGACTAAGCATGGGAAGGTCACGGGTGCCCTATCTTAGGGCATGCAGCCTGTGGGGACATGGACATGGCGGTGGCCAACTGAAGATCCACCTAGATGCCCACAGAGAGGCCAGGTCTCCAATGAGACTTACCGGAATCGAGCTGGTAAGTAAACTTACATTGACCAGTTCACCCCCAGCACACCCTGGACCTGTCATTGTGTCCGACAGGTAACGGAGGCCCCTGCCTCACAGGCTGGTGGACACAGAATAAAGACTGTGCTGCTGATACAGGAGACACCCCACAGAGCAGTCCTGTGACCCCAGACAAGTGCTGGTCTGTGTCTGACGGCAGTAAAGGAGACTCAAAATAGAGAAATTTCCCAAAGAGCGCATACAGACGGCCACCAGGTACACAAAAGGAGGCTCAGCGTCACTAACTGTCAGGGAAACACAATCTCAAACCACAGTGAGGTATCACCTCACACCTGTTCCCATTGCTATTGTGGGAAAGACAGGAAATAACAAGTGCTGGAGAGGGTGGGGACGAGGGGATGTTTGTGCGCTGCGGGTGGGAACATAAATCGGTGCATCTAATTATGAAAAACAGTATGGTGCTTCCACCAAAAAATAAAATTAAATTAAAATAGAACTACCAGGCCCTGGCTGGTTGGCTCAGTGGTAGAGTGTTGGCCCGGTGTGTGAAAGGCCTGGGTTCGATTGCTGGCCAGGGCACACAGAAGAAACACTCATCTGCTTCTCTACCCCTCCCCCTCTCCTTCCTCTCTGTCTCTCTCTTCTCCTCCCGCAGCCAAGGTTCCATTGGAGCAAAGATGGCCCGGGCGCTGAGGATGGCTCTATGGCCTCTGCCTCAGGTGCTAGAATGGCTCTGGTTGCAACAGAGCAATGCCCCAGATGGACAGAGCATCGCCCCCTGGTGGGTATGCTGGGTGGATCCCAGTCGGGCTCATGTGGAAGTCTGTCTCTCTGCCTCCCTGCTTCTCACTTCAGAAAAATACAAAAAAAAAAAAAAAAAAAAAAAATAGAACTATCATATGACCCAGCAATTCCACTTCTGGGTATTTATCCAAAGAAAGCAAAACCTCTATCTTGCAGCTAGCTGCATCCCCATGTACATTGCAGCATTACTTAAAGTAACCCACAGCCAAGAGGTGGACTCAACCCCAGAGGCCAACTGTGGACAAATGGCTAAAGAAAATGTGGTGTGTCTCTATAACATCATATTATTCAGCCGCATAAAGAAGGAAATCGCAGTTTTGAACAACACAGACTCTGAAAGCACAAGGCCAAGTGAAACAGAGAATGACACATACTGTCTGATCTCACATATATGTGGTGTCTAATAGAAACTAAATGTATAGCTACAGAGGACAGATTGCCAGCTGCCGGGGGGCAGGGCAGGGTGGCTGGCACGCTGGGGCAAGTGGCACGCAAGGGACATACTTAGGGTTTTAAGATAAATAGTCCCCAGAGAGGTCACGTGAAATGTGGTGACGACAATGAACAGTCCTGTATCATAGTTGAAAGTGGCTAAGAGAGGAGATTTTAAAAGCATTCCTCACAAGGAAAACACAATTGCAACTCTGTGCGATGATGAACCTTAACTAGGCTGATTGTGGTGACCGTTTCCCAGTATATACACGTTTCCCAGTATATACACGAAACGAATCTTCCTATTGTGCACCTAAAATTGATACAGTGTATCTCAATAAAAATATTGGTTACTGCATAGAAAAATAAACAGAGAGGTTACAATGTAGCTACAGCCAAAGTTGCTTTTACTACCTACAGATGGATTTGCACTTGGGTCTGCAGGAATGAGGGGGGCAGAGAACATGGTGACTGTCGACATTACAAACAGATTTCCTGGTGCAATTTAAATGAGGGGACTGGAGAGATGACCACATGGAGGACTGGGGACAAGTCCAGTTACAATTCTCAAAGTGTCCCTGAGTCTACAGAATCCCCAGACCAAGGCAGGCTTTGTGGCTGAAGGAGGGAGGACTTGGGGAAAAAGAGTGGACTTTGAATCAAACTGCTTCCCTCAAATTCAAGCTCACAACTTCCTGTGAGGTTTTCAGAAGCTGGCTGCACATTAAACACTCAGTTTCTCCTGGGTCTAATGCAGATGCTTGTGGTGGTGGTTGCTGCTGTTCTTTTCTTAATGGCTGTTCCCATCCTTTCTAGTTGTATGTCTTTCCCTCTTTTCAATGTGAAACAACTATAGGAGGAGTCATGGGTGAAGCACTGAGACAAGGCAAGTTAGCTCCTGTGGTAAAATAAAGTTATACATAAATATGTGGGAGGGTTAAGTAGAATTTATAGGACAAGGAGTATATCTTGTCGGACAGGCGGTTGTCGAAGGTGCACTGAGAAACCATGGATGCTTTTTATCCATTTCTCTCCTGAGACACCCTGTACTGGATGTCCCATCTGCCTATGTGGTCGCTCACCTGACACTGGACACCTTCCGTGCTAAGTGCCTCGGTCCCTTCGTCGTGACAGATGGTTACCGAATATGTAACCATGGAGCGCTCCTGACCGGGAAGCTCTTCCCGACGTGCAGCCCCTCTCAGTGACCTCACTGAGTCTGGTGGCTTTCAGATGCCGGCTCCCGCCAGCCCCAAGTTGTCATTCCTTTTTCATGCTGGCTTCCCCCTCCCCACAGAAAGACAGAAATCTCTGTCGTATCCCCTTCCACGGGGCCATGTGACATACATTCCGAGGAAACCTTGGGTCTTCGTTCTGCAAACCTCCTAAGCATGGTCCTTCCCAGATGGTTCCCCAGCCACCCGGGTCTCCTCCATCCTAAAAACCTGGGCACATATGTGACGCCTCTTCCTCCCACCAGAGTCTCATCCAAGCCATCGGGACGTGTTGTGGGCTCCACCTTCGAAACACACCCAGCACGTGACCCTGTTTCCCCCCTGCCCTATGACAGCCACTATCCTGCTGCAGTCTCTGCCGGGACCATACTCTACGCATCCCCACTGGCTTTTCCTCCATTGTCACCTGCCCTTCACAGCGTGTCACCAACATGGCAGCCAGAGTGAGCTGTCACTCACGCAGAGAACATGCAGCCTGCAGCAGCTGCTTAAGCTCAGGTTAGATCACCCATCTGCCCTAACCCCGCAACGCCTTTCTGCCCCCCCCTTGAAAAAAAGAATGCTCTTGCAATAGACCACAGTTAGGGTGACCACGTGTCCCAGTTTGCCCCCAGAGAGACGCAGGACTAGCTGGAATCCTGGGAAGTTATGAGCAACTTGGTTCCTCTTCACAGAAGCCCTGTTTCGACCCTACTTCCCCATGACCACAGCCCCGGTCTCCTCTGTTCCAGACATGTTGTTGTTCCTGTAACACGCATAACACTCCCCTGAGGGCTCCGCTCCGACTCCCCACCTTGGCATAGAAACTCTGCCTTCAGACCCATAAGACCAGCTCCCTCATCACCATCCAGCTTGTCTTCAAATGTCACCTCTCCCTGTAAGCCTGCCCTGATCATCTTCTCTGCTTAAAAGATAAACCTCTGCTCCTGAGCTCCTTCTACATGTTCTTTGTTTATTTTTTTATTTTAGTGAGAAGCAGGGAGGCAGAGAGACAAACTCCCGCATGCGCCAGACTGGGATCCACCCGGCATACCCACCAGGGGGCAATGCTCTGCCCATCTGGGGCGTTGCTCTGTTGTAACTGGAGCCATTCTAGTGCCTGAGGCAGAGGCCATGGAGCCATCCTCAGTGCCCGGGCCAACTTTGCTCCATTGGAGCCTTGGCTGCAGGAGGGGAAGAGAGAGACCGAGAGAAAGGAGAGGGAGAAAGGGGGAGAAGCAGATGGACACTTCTCCTGTGTGCCCTGGCTGGGAATCAAACCTGGGACTTCCATGTGCCTGGCTGATGCTCTATCACTGAGCCAACCAGCCAGGGTTCCCTCAACATGTTCTTGTTTCAACATATTTCTCCCGCAGCAGGAACTGTCTTCTGCTGAACCCCATCATTTCTTTATTTGCTAAGGATTTGCTCACTGTGTCTATCTCCCCTATCAGATGATAACCTTCAGGCGAGTCAGTATCTACTTTCTAATTATTGACACAACCAGACACCTAGAAAAGCGTCTGACGATTATTGAACAAACATACGAAGACATTAAAAATAACGTCAAAGTTTCACATACCCAGTCGGTAGAAGGATGAGATGTTGATTTTCTGGGGACCGTCCTTGTTCGTCTGTGAGATAAAAAGAAAAGAGATGACAGATGTACTCAGAAAACACTGACAGAGAGGAGACTGAGACAGCGAGGGATGGCTGCACATTGGGACAAGGGGAATCCGGATGAGGGGAGGCCGCCCACTGGGAAGAGCCGCTCCTCGTGTGGGCTCGAAGGTGCAGGCAGCACAGCCTACACAACTCCCTCTCATGGAGCTCAGGCTGATCTGGCTCCACAGCATGGCTCTGGGCTTGTGACAGGAGAGCAGGTGACAAAGCTCTGTCCCTCCCTCAAGGATATGTGAGACGTCTGAATAAGAATGCAGCTAAGGGGCACAGGAAAGCATTTACTGCAGATTCAGAGTTAAGTAAACATCAGTTATTTCTGGATGGATGTACTCTTGGCAAACTATGCCATGGGGTTAGGGGACAGCAAGGACTTAAAGGCAATGCCATGGTTTCCGGCTTGTGCATGGCGCTGTCAGGACCTATACGCTGTCCTTCAGTGGCTTTGTTTCCATATCATGTGTAAATGTTTTCTGGGTGCACTTCAAGGACAGGGACCCTGAAAAACACAATTCACGCATCTATGCGCTGCTAGGTCACCACACCCAAGCAGGTCAAATACAGAAAAGAAATAACAATGTCAAATGGTCTGGGCAAACTTTTAATATCAAAATCTAGCTGTGTGACCTTGTCCCAAGACCACTAATCTTCCACCGCAGAACTTCTTCATCTGCCTTTGTTACCCGTATGACATAATACCGCATAGTGCATGTTTTAAGCTCATGGAAGTGTTAAAAGTGATACCCCATTACAAATGGAAAAGTGCTTGGAGTTATTCAATAGCAACAAGAATTCCCATTTTATATGAGATGACTAGCATATATTAACCAACCATTACTAATATTCAGAAAGAATGGTGATCTATAAAGTGATGGATCTATAAAGTAATGGCATCATGAAATTAATTTGCAGAGATGAGTTACATCGGTCTGGGTTCCACACAGACACAGAACCAACATGACATGGATATAAATAAAGATTTATTTTAAGGAAGTGGCTCGCAAGATTATGGAGATTGCCAAGACCAAAATCTGCCATTTTGGACCAGGTCCAAAGGCCACTGGGCTGGCGATTCGGGGAGAAGCCAGTTGTTTCTGGTCATCGAAAGGCCATCTGCAGGCAGAAGTCCCTCTTGCTCGGGAGAGGTCAGTTTTTGGTTCTGTTTGGGGCTTCCTTTGCTTGGCTGAGGGCTGCCCCCATCTTGAAGGACAGTCTGCTTTAATCACAGTTCACTGAGTCAGCCTATTGTCAGTCTCAGCCAAAGACACCCTCTCAGAAACATGCAAAATAATGTGCGACCACATACCTGGGCACCATGGTGCCGTCAGCTTGCCCAATATCAACCACCATATCTACTAAATACAATTATTAATTCTGTATCCAACAGAGTCACTGTCCGTAGTAATTACAAGATCATCTTGAAATTAATACAAGGCAAAGTAGTGACCAAGTAAACAAGAGGTTGCCCAGACGACGCTGGCATCATCCTCTGCCCTCCTCAGTTTGTGGTTTTATAAAAGGCTCTCACAGACCTAAGCGATCTCAGCTTTTCCTGAGCCTTCCCTGGAAGAAATAAACTGTGAAAAGAAACACAGTTTGCTGTTTTCATTTTCAGATCTAGGGAAAGGGAGGGAGTCCACACGGGATTGTCCTCTGGCTGATGACTGCTGCCGACAGATGGTCCTTCACGATCTGTGACACAGAAATGCCACGCCAGTGGCTGTGTGTGGTGCCGAGTGAGAGAGGCTCCCTCACCTGTGAGGAGAATTTCAGCCAGAACACATCCAAAATCCCATCTGCCATCTGGGACAGCATCTGCCCGGAACGTGGTAGATACCCATGTTTCTGCCAGGAAGACCACGCTCCATCTCATGCCTACCCCCAAGGCAAAATCGCATGAGCATTAAGTGGAATTTTTAATGGGGCTTCAAGGGGTGACTCTCCACCCGTATGCCATTCAGCATAAAATGTAAAATCTTATTCGTTCCTTACTTTGCTATGCTAGCATATGGTCCCAACAATTAACTTGGAAAAAAAGTAATTTCTCTTATAAAAAACAACAAAAACAAATCAGCTTCTGAGTGCAGAGGCAGTGTACTAGCATGGTTATTTACCTAAATATTCTACAGTGGGGCTAAAGGCAGTAAGTAAATGATGAAATCTCATCCTGTGAACATGTACAAAGACGCACGTACCTCACGCTTAGTCTACAAAGAGACAAATACATACATGTAAGGCTTGACGCTTAAGAAATGCTGTTCTTTGGTCCATGCTGATTGGACCCATTTTTACAGCTCCATACATTACACTCAGTGAAGCAATGTGGTGAGAATGTTGTCTTGTCTCCTCTAGGTTGGATACTGTCATGCGAACATTCATTTTGTCCTCATTCCCCGGTATTCGTCTTCCCTGAGGAGTCATTATTGAAGCTGTAGACGCATGCTCGCAATATGGTCTTTGAAATGCAGGCAGTGACGGGAGAAGCAATGACTGCAAAATTATTTACTCGTTTTACTCCCTGCTCCTCCTGAACTTAGGCTTATTTTTTTTTGGTGTCTCCTTTGCTGGTTTTTTTCAGGATGACCCCATCGGCTGCTTGGAGCCAGGCAGACGGCGAAGGACACGTTCCATGTTCACGTTTGCCTTTGAAGGCCCTCAGAGAAAGACGTTTCTACTGCCTCGGTCAGGCGTGGCCAACAGTTTCTACCCTTGGGCCAGATTAGAAAGGAAACTTTTTTCATGGGCCAAATGAAATATTAAAATTAAAAAATGTTAAATACAAAAATGATTCGTTTAAGTAAACAAAATTTTATTATGTAATTTGTTTATAAATAAATGTAAGTGAGTGAAAAAAAATTTAATATGCAATATTATTTTAATAAAAATATATTTTAATAAAAATATTATATACCGTATAAATATCCAAACTGTATCACAATCAATCAAAAAGAATATTTAATTAATAGAATGAGCTTGAAGGGATTATATCGCAAATAAAACAGTTACTGTGTTTTACAAACAGCCTAGACACGTTTTCAGTCATCAACTGCAGCTATTGTCTATGCTACAGTGCCACTTGATTCAGCACACTTGACCATACAAATAACAAATTGTTTGACCTTGGGTGTGCACTGGCAAACTCCACCTAAAAGAATGTGGGTTTCACATCACCCGCTAAATGTCAAACAATTCATATCGAGTACAGACAAGTACAAAAGTTGTAAATCTTTATAATGGAATTTTTAAAAAAAATAAAGAAGTATCGTGAATCCATTTGACCAATTATTGGAAGTTAACCCTAGATTAGTCACATGCGGAATTTTTTTCCGTGTATCACTATGTTCTTAAATATCTCAATTTCCAATATTCAAAGACGCTTCCACTTCTGAGTAGCTGAGATTTTAAAGTAGCGGAGAATATTAAAAATTTAATCGCGGGCTGCATAAACTCATTGTGCGGGCCATATCTGGCCCGTGGGCTGTATGTTGGCCATGCCTGGCCTCAGTGATTTTTATTTTTTTATTTTTTGGTTGTTTTTTTTTTTTAATTTTTTTTAAGTTTGTTTGGGTTTTTTTATTCATTTTTCTTTTAAGAGAGAGAGAGAGAGGAGAGACAGAGAGAGAAGGGGGGGAGGAACTGGAAGCATCAACTCCCATATGTGCCTTGACCAGGCAAGCCCAGGGTTTCGAACCGGCGACCTCAGCATTTCCAGGTCGACGCTTTATCCACTGCGCCACCACAGGTCAGGCCTCAGTGATTTTTAATGGGAGAACTGCTGAGCATTTGAGTTGCCCTGGAAAATGTTCTAATTCATGTGGAAACTGTCTGCCTGGTCTCCTAACTTTCGCCTGACTTGGCTTCTGCACAGATTCTGTTCACAGACCAATAATAAGATCATGGGCGCATCAAGGGCGACCAGCATGTGAGCTGGATGTTTTAATTAATGTTTTATCAGAGCTTAGTCAAGAGCTTTCTGACTGTGGTGCTCTTACGTTATCAGATAATTCCCCCAAACAAATTCATTTCCCTAAAGTTCATGACAACAGGTAAGCGCTGACCTCTCTGCCTCTTTGGACATGTTCTGATGACTTGGAAAATACAGGAACCTAATTTTACTGAGACATAATATTTTGAAGCCATATGAAAAGATGTCCTTATCATGTGTGGATATATATATATATATATTTTTTTTTTGACCAGGAGTAACTGGAGGTCACTTAGGAGTTTGAGTTAGTAGCTACCAGATATAGAAGGACTCTCCAGTAATAAACATTATAAGAAAATTCATATCTTGAGCCATAATGAAATTAATTCGATTCTATGGAAGGGTTGGTGGAGTTTGAGTTGTCAGTATGGGCACAAAGTGGTAGGAAAAAAATCCATAGTGAGAAAACAAATCTTCTCCATCATTCATATAGAGTCAGATTATTAAGTAGAAATATATTATATTGCCTGACCAAGTGGTGGCCCAGTGGATCAAGTGTTGAACTGGGATGTGGAGGACCCAGGTTCGAAACCCTTAAGTCACCAGCTTGAGCACGGGCTCACCAGCTTGAGCGAGGGGTTGCTGGTTTTAGCGAGAGGTCACTGGCTTGAGTGTGGGATCATAGACATGAGACCATGGTCACTGGCTTGAGCCTAAAGGTTGCTGGCTTGAGCCAAGGTTCCTGGCTTGAGCCCTAGGTTGCTGGCTTGAGCAAGGGGTCATTCACTCTGCTGTAGCCCCCTGGTCAAGTCACATATGAGAAAGCAATCAATGAACAACTAAGGAGCTGCAACAAAAAATTGATGCTTCTCATCTCTCTCCCTTTCTGTCTGTCCCTCTCTCTGACTCTCTCTCTGTGTCAAAAAAAAAAAAAAAAAAAAAAAAAAAAAGAAATACATTATATCAACTGATGTTTCTTTTAATGTTCCTTTACATCCCTGTAGTAATAATGTGAATGTGGGTGAACAAAAGAAATAAGATTTCTTATAAATTTTAGTATCCTTATTAATTCCCATAGGCCTTCATACCTATTTGAATCCCAAGATTTTTGTTTTATCTTGTCGTTAATGTGTACGTCACTTCTTCCAGAAGTCACAGAGTTGCTTATAAATAAACTGACAGTTGCGAATTATTTCACTCTAATGTACCTATTTGTCAAAACTCTCCTCCTTAATAGGTCAGCATCCCTCAGCTCTGGATGGGAAATTGATGGGTGCCCACAGGAAATGACAAATGCAAGAAGCCACCAGACTCAAGAGCGGGGTCCCCTAGAGCACAGTGGATTGAGTGCCTTGATTAGTATGCACAAAACCAGACGCTGTAAAACACGACTTCAGTGTGATTCGGAGTGTGATTAAAATGACAAATATTTAATTCCCCCTTATGGATTATAGTACTTAAAAAAAAAACCAAACACAAAATAAAGTTGACTTAGTCCCAAGTATTCTTTTGTAAACTTTATGCTGATAATTAATGATATTGAGGTGTATAACATTATTTGATTCATGATTCACCACAAAGGAATATAAAAGTAAGCATATATTAAAGTTTTCTTAAAATACATTTCCAGAGAGAACTACTACAAATCCTTTCAAAGCAGCTTGAAATAACACAAGTGATATATATAAATATATAGAGTCCATATCCTGAATTTCTCTTTATTCACAAACAATGCGGTGAACATAAAATCAATGCTCGGGAATTTCACATTGATATAAATAATAATAAAAGAGAGTGTGAAAAACAGTAAGACAATGATTTAACACGTAATTTGGTGAGTATTACGAATATGCGTCAATGCCACTTGATGGCCAATGCATACATTTAAGACACATAAATAAATGAGTGAGGAGATTCCGCAGGTCAGCTCTGGGGCAGAGAAGGCGAAAGTCAGAGCTGTGACCAGGGAAGCAGCTTCTAAAGGCCCACAGTGAGGAGCAAGGGTCCCTATGTAGGGAGCTTCCAGTTTGGGCTGTGACGCATAAAGGGCTTGGAAGCCATCGCACCTGTCCTCACAACCAAAAAATAAATAAATGAAAATAAAAAAGAAGCTGAACAAATGACACATGGATGACTTTTTGCAGACAGATCAGAGAATTGAGGTCGCCGAGACAGGCAGAGGCAGGGACTTAGAAGCGAGACTAGCCCGCAGTGGAGCCACTGATCCAGGGAGCCCCAGGTGTTCATGGGTTTCACTTCCAGGAACCTCACAAGGCATGCCTGATGAAGACAGGAGAAAAATATCCCGGTGTTTCGAGTAGAAAGAACAGGAAGTCATCGTTCAGACACCACTCCCTGAATGCTCTCCATCAGGAAGGCCTGTCCCCAGAGGAACACTTCGCTCGAAGGTTATCTGCCCTGAGAGATGGCAAGGAGGGAGACCCCAGCTCCCTCCACGGTTCAGAACCCCGGGAAACTGTTTTGTGGATTTCTGCAAACTGATGATAAACTTTGTATGAAATGGCAAAAGACACACAAATGGCCTTCCCCCCATACACACAGTATGAATAACAACAACAACATAGCAGGACTGAGTGTTCCACCTCCGGACTTGCCCTGAGTGTGGCGTTGGCCAAAGAAGGGCAGTGGATCGGTCGGTGGGGCAGGACAGAGAAACATTAGCAGATTCACAGTGAGGCAGCGACCCACTGACTTTTGACAAGGAAACCCGGTCACTCAACAGAAAGGGACAGGCTTTTCCACAAATGCTGTTGGAGCAACTGGACATGCATATCTAAAAAAAATCTAGACATATACCATACATCTTTGGCAAAAAAAAGAAAAAAAATAGCTAAAAGAGACTTTATATGTAAATGGCAAGTTACAAAGTTTCTAGAAGGCATAAGAGAAGATCTAGGTGACCTTAGGGTAGTGATAAGTTTTTACGTAAAACACTTAGAGGGCGATCTATGTAATAAGCAAGACTAGATCATGTGAACTTGAGTAGAACAGAAGCGTTTGCTTTGCTAACATGAAAAAAAAAAAGCCAGGAAAAGACCCCAGGCACAGACTGGGAGAAACTATTTGCAAAGAGACACGTCTGATAAAAGACTGTTACCCAAAATAGGCAAAGAACTCTTAAAACTCAACAATGAAAAAGAGTCCAATACAAAAGACCTGCAAAAAACAATGGGCACACAATCTGAATGGAGATTTCACCAAAGAAGATGCACAGATAACAAACATGCTTATTAAGAGACACTTGATGTGACATGCCATTGGGTAACTGAGAATGAAAACAATGATGTGTCCACCGCACAGATGTCAGACTACTAGAATCCGGACACCTGACAAGCCCTCGGCAGGATGCTGAGCGATGAGAAGACTCTCTCACTGCTGCTGGGAGCTCAGAACAGGGTGTCTAGCTGAGAAGATAGGTGGGCAGTTTCTTACAAAGGTGTTCTTGCCACACAACCCAGCCATCACGCTCCTAGGAATTACTTCCCTTGAGTTGAAAATGTGTCCACACAAAAATACCTGCACCTGGACGTTTACAGCAGATTTAAATGTCATTGCCCCACATTGGAAGCAACCAGGTGTCTTTCAGGAGATGAACCAGTTACACAAACTACTGTGGTTCTAGACAATGGAATAGCATTCAGTGATAACAATTCAGAGACATTAAGCCACAGAGAGACAGGGAGAAGTGCTGAAGGAATTGGTACAGGAATGGGTGCACACAGCACGATCCCAAATATCTGACAATTTGGAAAAGGCAAACCAATAGCAAAAGGAAACTGACCTGTGGTCCTCAGGGGGGTGGGGGAGGGGAGAGGTGAATGGGGGGAGCCCAGGGTATGGTCAGGGGGTTGACACTACCCTGTGCGGCACCACAGTGCTGGGTGCCTGGTGTTGTGCAGACATCAGACTGTGCAACACGAAGAGGGAACCTTCGTGCAAGCTTTGGAATGTGGTGAATAATCTATCAACACTGGTCCATTAACCTTAATGGATGCGTCATGCGAATACAAGAAGCTAATGAGAGGGGAATCCCTGTGTGTGTGTGGGTGGGGGGGGTGCGTGGATAAGGACCCTCCACCCTGCCTGTCAAGTATCCTGTAAATCTAAAATGTTCTTCTAAGATTAAAATCTGTTAACTGAAAATAGGCACTCTCACAGTCTATCCATTTTTTATATCTATTTGGTTAATAACTAATTTTCTTTGAGGGTAGAAAGAATCTGGAGAGTGTGGTGAAATCATTGCTCAATGTATCACCCAGTCAGACAGAATAAAACTCAGCAAAGTTGTACAGTTATGTCTACATATAGCATCTTTCTCTCTCCCCCCCCCCCCTCTCATACACACACAACCCTTTAGAACATAAGGACCCATGATATTTCTTTAGAAGAGTTTTTCTAGGTCGGAATCCCTCCAAATGATCATGGAATCTATAGTTTGTCAGGTGACTTCACATCCACGTTTTCCTCTTCATTCTAAATTCTTTGAAAAATTTGTATTTTTTTCACTTCAAAAATTTAAATAAGTTTATTTCCCTGGACAAGGAATACCAGAGGAATGAGAGGCTGCAGATAAAGTGTGTAGTTAACAGAGACAGGCTTGCTAGACACCAGGAATATTTCTTGTGTGTGTGTGTGTGTTTCAACCATTGAGACTTTTCTGGTTTCTAATAAAGAACTAATATTAAGATAGTCATACATATCCACTCATTAATTCTGAGGACTGTGAACATGCCCATCTCATAGAAAACACTGTTTGTAAAATTTTAGTAAGGAGATCCAGCTCTTCTAATTTCTGTTCTTATTCTGTTTATTTGGTTGTCATTCAACACAACCAGACACCCGACACAGTGAACTGTTTTCTTTTAAATGCAGCAGCGATGACCCTAAACAGCTCTGACACTCAGCCTGACACCCTGGGTTCAGCCTCGCACTGATCTTATTCCCACCAGCTTTTCCCATCTCGTGTCCTTCCATTTCTAGATCAGAGATTTCATCAGATGCTACCTGTCTGTGAATGCTATCCACCTGTCCTTCTTGGTTCTGAGGTACAATGTCACCGCTGACAGATGATATGCTGGTGGCCACATGATCCCAGGAAAAGTGACCCGAGGGCCACCTAGTGGGATTCTGGGCCACTGATAGATGCCTTCGGCTTAGGTGGTTTGGTGGGGACTTCCGGCAACAGCCAGAGGCTATTCTTTGCTGATGGGCACACATCGGCAGCGGGAAGATCAGAGCCATGCCACAGGCCAGCGGGCATTCCTCTGGAACAGGACTGACAGGCACATCCTAAGTGCTAGTCCCTGGTCCCTGTGTTTACTTGAACAGATACATCTAGCGCTCCAGAGTTTGTCACAGCTGACAGAACTTGACAGATGAGCCAGGAAAGGACTCCAGTTTTCACTTTTATTTAAAAATAAAACAGGGCAGCGTTAGGTTCAGGAGAACATTGAGGGGAAGGGACCCAGCTGTGTCATGGTTCCCCTGCCCCCACACCTGCCCAGCCTCCTCCATTATCAGCATGCCCACCAGATGGCACATTTGTTACACTGATGAGCCTACAGGGACAGGTCACACTGTTACTCACTTCAGCGTTCGCTCTTGCTGCGGAATAGTCTGAGGATTTGGACAAATGTATCGTGACGTGTGCCCATCATTGTGGATTCCTTACAAGAGGGTTGAACTGCCCTAAAAACCCTCTGTGCTCTGCCTGTGCCTCCCCGGCCCCCCACCCCAAACCCCTGGCAACCACGATCCTGGTCCTGTCTCCGCAGTTTCTGCTTAATGCCACATTTCTGAAAACCCACGTATGCGATTTAGATAGAAGAACCCAAGAATGTCTTCAGAATGGCAAACCTTCGAGTGACAGTCATTGGGAGCTGGGACTCAGATCAGGGAAAATGGCGAATGTCAGGGAGCAGTGAGTCCCCCGAGCCTTCTCCACAAAACTTTCTTCCTCACCCACGCGGGGCGCACATCAGGATAAACGGAAACAGAGAGCCTAACGGGATATGGACCACCGGACGGGGAGCAGAGCCCAGGGGCAGCACTCACAGGGACACATTTGCACAAGTCGGTGTGGATGACATCATCATCATCGACGACAAATTCTGTAACACAGTTTTACCGGGAAGAATGAAATCCTTTTTTAGGAGGAGAAGATCTGGGTTGAACTGTGTTCCCCTCAAAGTCCTATGTGGAAGTCCTAACATCAGTAGCTGACTGGTGACCTCCTTGGAAGAATGGTGGCTCTTCAGAACTAATCAAGCTGGAGATGAGATGCCACAGGACAGGCGTCCTCTACAAAGCGAAGCATTTGGGGACAGACAACGCACTCAGGGAGAAGGCCTGTGATGGCCACTCAGAGACCAGGGTGAGTTGTGTAATACTGGAGGGTGTGACCAGAGATGGCCAGTGAGCCTCTGGGGGTGTGGGGGTGCCCAGACCATTCTCCCTCTCAGCCCCTGCAAGGAAACTACCTCGCAAACCTTCGGTCTCCAGAACTCGAGATGCTACGCCTCTCGTTTCAAGTCACCGATTGGTTGTACCAGGGACTGTGGTCCCAGCACACTGCAACAGGGAATGATATTTCACACAATTAAAACACAAGCAGATTCCAAATTCATCAAGACTCCAAATGCTCATCTGTTAATGAAAATACATGATGAGATCTTTTTTGTTTTTTTGTATTTCACCTCTGAAGATGCATCTTCATAAAGACGGGGACTGTCGATACTGATTATCAGTCAATGAGCAAGTGATTTTAATTACCACCTATTCAGGGCTCGGAAGGCACATACTGAATGCTCCTAGATTCTTCTATTGACCTGTGCCTTTCTACACGTCGTGACACATCCAATTAATCACCTCCAATTGCAGGTTAGGTGGAAACTCCACAATGAACAGGAAAATGTATTCTGAAATATGGTCATTTCCGTTATATTTGTGCCATGCTCTGAAAAGGTGTCTAGAATTGCAGTTTGAGCTCAGAAAAAAAAGAAATCGGTCGGCAAGCACAGGGCAGGGCAAATGGTGATCTCCTCTTTTATTCTGACATTGGACAGCCTGGCACGGTGGACAGCGGGTGGCTGTGACTGGTGGTTCAGACAACACTCATTTTCATTTAATGACCCGCTAGTAGCACATGCTCTGCACACCAGCCCTTTCTGGCTTGCCATTTTGCATTGAAGATATTTAAAGAACAGCATCAAGCCTGCCGCGAAAGCGGATTTTCAAAGCTATTCATTCAGCGTTCCTTGGGTTAGCAGCGGAGGATGGCGGTTCTCTTTCTTTCATAAAGATTTCCGCGTTGGCCCTGACCCCAAAGTGTCGCAATGAAGATGGCATCCCTTCCGTCCCTACCCTACTCACTGAGTGCTGGTCACCACAAGCAATCACTGGTCAACAACCAACAGGAAAACCGGGTTCTCTGACCTGTGGCCAACACGAGGAGCTACCTGTGGCCAACAGCCGGCACAACTTTGGTGACAGAGGCTGAGCACCAATGAGAATGCAGCCCAGGGGCAACGTTGACTGTGGCCCTGTGGGAACAGTGCAGAGAACCCCACGACATCATGACCGGAATTCCGACTGACTGAACTTGGGAGACGAGGCAGCAGTGGAGTGTAAGCCATTAGGTTTGTGACAGTTTGTTGCATGGGAACAGAAATTAATATGTGTCATCTCCAAGGAAATTTTTGTAACCCAAGGGCAACTACATTCAGTAGGTCTCAGCTGATTCTTCTTGTATCTTCTTGTGAATAACTGGAAATAGCCTATGTGTTTAGGCATCTTATAAGAGCTTCCTAAGGTATTTTCTATCCCCCCTCACATCTTATTTTAAAATTTATATTATTTTGCCCTTTATGGTCACAAATACGTCATATCTACGGTATCTTTTGGGCAAATAAAACTTTGAAATATATGTTGAGTATAGTCAGTAGGATACTAGTCAATAAGTTATTTAATCTTTGCACTAATTGTTAATACTACTTTATAACTTGTACATAAATCTGTGTCTGTAAATTGTTTGAAATAACTGGAAGACTGAACTTGTGGAACCTGACATAGTAAGTTCGAGTTGATCATTGTGTTAAAAAGTTAAAACCTTGACCAGCAACTTTCTGCTCTAATCTGTTGGACATTAACTAAATATTTGAATCGATTTTTAAGGTGTGTTAGTCACTTTACCTTTAATAATATATATTTGTGTAAAATATTCTGCTATTCTTCCTCTTGATGTTTTGACGTAAACTCTTAGCGTACAGTGAAGTGTCAACAGCCAATTACGCACAGGAACAGGAAATAAAACGATCATTCTTTTATTTCATTCCTCTTTTAAGTGCAAATACAAATCTACGTAAGCCATAGCTGTGAGTATTTCCAGTTGGACTAGTTCACTCGTTCACATGTGCACGCTATTACAGCTCTCTTTAGACAGCTCATGTCTGTGCTCGTTGAGATCACCACCACATACGCAGATATAAGTGATAACTCACTAGTGAGAAAGGTTATCTCTGCATCAGGCTGCCACCAAAGTTAAACAAAACAAAAACCAGACATGTTGAAGCAAGAGTGATCAGCCACTGGAATGTGGGGGGAAGGGGGTGGAAAAGCCCAAGGACACAGGGGAATAGGATCCACACAGCTGAGGAGAGCGCAGCTCTGGGACAGCGTGGTAGAAAGGAAGCACATACACTGGAAAATAAACTGAATTCTTTTCATATGCATTACCGATTTCAAAGGGAAAATTCTATTTTGAACACTTTCATATTATCACAATGCCTTAAGGAAGCAAAGTCAAACATATAAAAGGGATCAAGTAGATTGGGCTTAAGAAAAATATCCCCTATCACATCTAGCGTTACACCTTTGGAGAACTGTGTGTACTTTACCTGGGCACTGAAGGTGTTGTGCGGTCTGCAGCACCCAGGGGACACACAGACCCTACTGGTAGAGGCACCACACCCAGGACAACAGTGCAGTTGGGATACCACTCAGCTAAGCTCGCATCAACTCGGCTTACCTGTCACAGCACACCTGGTTACGCTGGGGCAGCAGGAATGGATAGAGGGTTACAGTAGGGTGATCGCCACCCATACACCCTCAGGATGCAACGATTCCTGCTCTCATATCGGAAACACAGGTGGCCTGTGAGGGACCCTTTCAGAGGACTGCACTTGTCATTTCACCATCATGACCACTTATCTGCCGGTCAGGGGACTGATGTGAGAGTCTTACCAACTGAGAAGAGTATTATTTCACTTGTCCACGTGGCAGTGAAGCAAATAAAGGTGTAGGGCTTTCAGCCGCCTCGCTGGCCCCCTGAGAGCGGGATTGGAGGCCAGACTGTCACGTGTCACCTGGTCTCTCCCATGCCCACACTCAGGAGACCTTCCATGGGAACTCAGAGCTTGGCTGGCTAAGGGGGTTCCTCTGAGTCTTCCTGGAAAACTAACCATATTTCTGACAGATTATCACTCATGAAAAGTATAAAAAACAAAATTGTGACATCTTTGAGTCCCTTCCTTGGTCTTTTGAATAATTTCTTAATATTAATGTTCTAATAATGGGACAAAAAGTTTAAAGATTAATGAGTACATGCCTTTATTAACTAGGTGTAAATTATGTAACTCATTTAATCTCCCTACGATTTGACCTGTGTATTTTGTCATTAAAACTCCATGTTAAGAATTGTATGTTTTGCAACAACAACAAGACATTCTTGGGACTCAATAAGGCTAGATAATAAAAACCAACATGTCAAACTGTAAAAGGCTATCTTTTGAAAAAAACTCAAACTCAACTTTTTAATAAAATGCATTCTCCAATAAAAATCAATGTTTTATGCCTTTTCTAAGTCTTTGAAAAGTCAGTGGATTATTTTTTTTTAAACTCAAAACAATCTTTCTGTGTAAAATACCACATTTGTCTGTCACTGAGCTAGGAAGATTCACTGTGAGATCTGCTCTGACATACTTGACAGTCACATTTCAATAACACCACACGCCTTTTTAATGAACAAAACAAAAGTCCTCTGCTCATGTCAAACGGGCAGGCTTTCACACGGACATTTTTATGCACATTGTGCTGTTTAGTATTCTAGCCATCATTTTTTGTCATTTCTTCATGGAGAAGAGTGACAACCTGAAATAGGTATTTTAATGAGTCTAAATTAAACATAACCAAAGTTTGCTTGTTTATTTGGAGACTCTGGGCTTGCTGAAGTCACCATTTCTTCAGTTGAATGGTTACAACCGCAACCTTGGGAATATCCCTATTTAGAAACTTGATTGTGGTAAAACTACATCCTTAATCTTTTCTTTAAGCACTGGTTTTCCCTATCTTGTCATTTTAAAGAAAACTCAGAGATATTCTATCCTAGAATAGGCAATTAGAAAATCAGTGTTGATGATCCCAAGTGGGGAACTTGTATGAATTGTCAGGGAAGATTGGAGTGTTAATGTAGTTTTGACGTTCTTCCATTCAAATCTATGATTTAAAGATAAAACATTTTAAAAAGTGAGAATGGGTTTGCAACTTTTTTATTAATTATTTTTATGCAGCAGAAGTTCTTTGTAACAAACATTCATAGGGACTTTGTTTTGAAAAGGACAACAATTAACGAATGGTTGCACAATATCAAAATATACACATTTTTATACACACGTGTTCTGCCAGGTGTCTGAGAACTCTTAGGCATCTGATAAGTCTTCAAAGAATGAATGAATGCAGAGATACATTGAGAAGAAATTAAACTGGATGTGAACTTGTTTTCATCCAGGAAAACTTCAATGCATTAGAAGAGTTCCTTAATTAAAGCTCACCATGATTTTGTTAGTCTTGGGCTAGTGAGTAAAACAGAGTCAGCAAATGTCAGTCTGTGGGGCACACCTGACAGTTACAAATAAACTTTTATTAGAACGCGGCCCCACTGATCAGTCTCTGTACTGTCTCTGGCCGCCTTCCCCTTACAACAGCAGAAACGAGATAGAATGACCCTCCCAGGCTGACCTGTCTGTCTGCTGTTGGGCCATTTACAGAAGTAAAAGGACTGAATCTTTGCTTAGGGCATCTGTCATCACTAAACTTTCTGATTATAGAAGCAAAAAGTTGACATAAATGTGAATACATTATTGACCACTTTTTCAACATGATTCACAACAATGACAACAAAAAGAGTTTGAGCGAACATCCACTGGTGGGTAGAACACCCATCTTATAATAATTAATTCATAATGGAATATAACCAGGGCTACCTGCCAATCAACATGAGGAAAGGGGCACTGATTCTGCATTTCTGATTTTCATGTTTGACAACATTTTCTAGGGATGACGTCACTGAAATTTTAGAAGGAAAACACTTGGTTTTTAAGGAATGTTTTAGCCATCATAATTTCATTTTTATTGGAAGACCTGTGTAAGGCTCAATAAATCTGAGTGAAAGAAACCAAAAAGAGAAGCAAAGACGATGTGATCCTATTTACACAGAGTTGAAACAGGCAGAGCTAAATCTGGGGTGCCCTTTCCCCAAGGGGCTGACGGCCACCCCCAAAGAGACTGCCTTTGTTCTTTGGGGTGAAAAAAAAATCTCACTCCATTTACTTATAAGGCACAGATATACGTACAATACGGAATGGGTATAGCGTTCCACGGAGGAGCAAGATTAGGAAATAAAATGTCTGACAATATTTCTTGGAGGGGGGAGGACTGATTTTTAAAAAGGGCCGAGAAACACTGATTTAGGGTGTCACATGTTTTGCATTGTTCAGGCTATCATTAGACTTGTCCAGCTCTGGGGTCCTGGCGTGCTGGAAAAGTAGTCAGCGGTGCCACAGGGCTGACATGATGAAATGGACAATTCAGGGCATGAGAAGGAGCCAGACAGACTGGCGGGTGCCCCACACCCAAAGACAAGGCATCAGAAGAGAGGACTTGTTGACGCTACTGCATGCATTCCTGTGATGTCACAGAAAAAAGTAACTGAGAGGTCAGAGGATTGGGATGTGGCAGCTATCTTGTTAGAGTCTATTACCCTCAAGGCCAAACAGCTCTCAGTAAGACAAATTTCAAAATTGACAGGGACGACCAAAAATGGCCAAGACGTGGATGATGTTCTTCTGACCCCTCCTCCTGCTTATATTGTTTCCCAGATAAATCACAAAGTTTCTGTGTCACCGAATTTTGAAAGGAATTGAGCCTTTGTTGGCTAGTTCACAAGCATCTTTTATGGACATGGATGTCACCACTGACGTGAACGTTTCTGTTCATTAACCTCATGTTAGTTATTAAAAAGAAATTTTTGGTTAATAAAGAATATGATAAAATAGAGTAATAGATACTATAGTTATATATAAATTTACACGTAAATAGCATTTGACTATTAAATGTTTACTAGTAAATAAAAGATAAAGTTTTCATGCAAAATACTTGAAGAAAAAAAAGGAGAATGATTTAATTCATATCAGCATTCATTCTTTTTATTCTTCAAACAGAGTGCTCATGTTAGCCTTGGAACGCATTAGACTGATAATATATCTAGTGAAATAGAATTTAACCTTTAATAAAAAGATACTTTACAGGATCTATTGAATAGCATTTTAACGAGACAGCTGAAATAAATTAAATGGAACTGAAACCAATACCTATACTTCAGTGTGAAATATTCTAATTAGATAATTATGCCAAATATTATATATAAATTAAAATTATGTTACTTAAATTACTACCTAAAGTTATCTTAATATATGACATGATGACAATAGAAATTATAATAAATAGTTACTATATCTCTTTGAAGATCCCCACAGCATATTTAAAATCACAACCAATATCATTAGTGCTTTAAATATAATACACAGAAGATAATGAGGTAGTAAAATGGAGATCTTTTTAGAACAACTAAGTAGTTAATATGGTCCTTAATAATTAATTATTTTTTAAAAACTTTCTTTTATACTGAGTGATATGTGTTTCCACATGTTAGAATGGCACACTAGTTTTCGGGGAGCCTAATGTCACATTTTATTTACATTTTAAAAAATACTTGATCATAACACACATCAAACCATTTCCTTAGAGGCACATAAAGGAATTCAGTTTCAAAATCTGTTGCACAGAGCAAACTTCACCTGATATAAAATAGGAACTTTCTTTGTTCTATATTGACATATCAATCATTTTGTCTAATACAGAATTGAGAAAGTCATTGTATGTATTAAAAACACTTTTCCCTTGTTAAGAATACGAGGGGCTTGACCAGGCAGTGGCGCAGTGGATAGAGAGTCAGACTGGGATGCCGAGGCCCCAGGTTCGAGGCCCGAGGTTGTCAACTTGAGCGTGGGCTCATCTGGTTTGAGCAAAAGCTCATCAGCTTGGACCCAAGGTCGCTGGCTCAAGCAAGGGGTTACTCGGTCTGCTGAAGGCCCGCAGTCAAGGCACATATGAAAAAGCAATCAGTGTCGCAATGCGCAATGAAAAACTAATAATTGATGCTTCTCATCTCTCCGTTCCTGTCTGTCCCTGTCTATCCCTCTCTCTGACTCTCTCTCTGTCTCTGTAAAAAACAAACAAACAAAAATACAAAGGAGCCTGACCAGGCATTGGCACAGTGCATAGAGCATGGGACTGGGACACAGAGGACCCAGGTTCGAAACTCAAAGTTGCTAGCTTGAGCGCAGGCTCATCCAGCTTGAGCGTGGGATAATAGACATGATCCCATGGTCACTGGCTTAAATCCAAGGTCACTGACTTGAAGCCCAAGGTCACTGACTCAGTGGGAGCCCTTCCCCTCCCCCTCATCAAGGCATATATGAGAAAGCAATCAACGAACAACTAAGGTGCCGCAATGAAGAATTGATGCTTCTCATCTCTCTCCCTTCCTGTCTGTCTGTTCCTATCTGTCCCTACCCCTTCTCTCTCACAAAAAAAAAACCAAAACAAACAAACAAAAAAAAACAAGGGAAATAAACTGGAATATAAAACAGAGAAAAGGTTTTAAATGATGTGCAAATATACATATTGGATATAATTTTATGTCACTGAAACCTGAGAAAAGTACAAAACATGTATAAAAATAGATACATAAAATATGCCAAGATATGTAGATCTTAAAATTTTAAATATTAGCAAGATAGAAAATCCTCTTTGAACTTGAGAGCAAAAATCAAGAAATTTGTGGTATTTATGAAAGTTAAGCATCCAGTACCCATGATCTTGCACAATGAACACTCTTTAAGACGAGTGCACTTTCTGATCTTGTGCATGTGTTAACATGCACGGCCAATCAAAACTCATCATGTGCATTTGTACTGGAATCTAAATGACTGTGTGCATTAAATATTATCACTACCCTCAGTATGATGGGAATCTGAAGTACAACAATGTATGCCTATATTAGGAAAAAATGCAATCAGCTGCTCTTCGAATCTTTAATATACATTTTTTGTTTTTTTAACGAGAGAGACAGAGAGAGTGACAGATAGGGAGAGACAGACAGGGAGAGAGATGAGAAGCATCAACTTTTTGTTGTAGCCCCTTAGTTATGCATTGATTGCTTTCTCATATGTGCCTTTTCGGGGGGGGTGGGGTGGGGAGGGAAGGAGCTCTTGCAGAGCCAGAGACCCCTTGCTCAAGCCAGTGACCTTGGGCTCAAGCCTACGACCTTTGGGCTCAAGTCAGTGACCATGGGGTCATGTCTATGATCCCACGCTCAAGCTTGCGACCCTGCACTCAAGCTGGTGAGCTCACGCTCAAGCTGGTGACCTTGGGGTTCCAAACTTGGGTCCTCAGCATCCCAGGTTGAAGCTCCATACGCTGCGCCACCGCCTGGTCAGGCTAATATAAATTTTTAAATAATATAGTATATGATATGCAAAATCAACAAGAACATTATTACGTTTGGCACTTTGCTTTTAAAAAGCTATTAGAGCCTGACCTGTGGCGGCGCAGTGGATAAAGCGTCAACCTGGAATGCTGAGGTTGCCAGTTCAAAACCCTGGGATTACCTGGTCAAGGCACATATGGGAGTTGATGCTTCCTGCTCCTCCCCTCTTCTCTCTCTCTCTCTGTCTCTCCTCCTTCTCTCCTCTCTAAAATGAATAAATAAAGTCTTAAAAAATAAAAAGCTATTAGATTAAAAACAAACAACCTAATATCTCATGGTTCATTTAAAAAATAAACATTTTTCTTTTTTTATATCTGAAGAATAAACATAACAGGCACTATTTCATTGTTTCAGATTTTATTTTTATTTAATTCTGCAGGAAAAATTTTTGCAAACTACTTGAAGTGTGCTGTATCTAAAACCTTTTATTATGAGGACAATTTCTGATATTCTGTAAATCAACAAACTCCACAATATAAACTATGTGCCTTTCAATTGCTTTACACACAATAATAGTTGTTACAATTGTTCTCATTTAAATAAAATATTTTGTTTTATGCATACATTTAATGTAATGTAGTAAATTGGATTATTATATTTTTCTTCCCTGTGTGTAAATCCATACTCTTGTTGGTTTTGTAGTTGGGCTTTTAGAATTTTCACACATAAAGCTCTTAGAATTCATGCCTGACCAGGCGGTGGCACAGTGGATAGAGCATTGGACTGGGACGTGGAGGACCCAGGTTCAAGACCCCGAGGTCGCCAGCTTGAGCACGGGCTCATTTATTGAATAGTTTGAGCAAGGCTCACCAGATTAAGCCCAAGGTCGCTGACTCGAGCAAGGAGTTACTCAGTCTGCTGTAGCCCCTCGGTCAAGGCACAAATGAGAAATCAATGAACAACTAAGGAACTGCAATGAAGAGATGATGACGTTTCTCATCTCTTTCCCTTCCTGTCTGTCTGTCCCTATCTGTCCCTTTCTCTGACTCTCTCTGTCTCTCCCACAAGAAATAAAAAAGCTCTTAGAATTCATAATAAAGTTTTTTTTTAATCTGCCAGGACATCAACCAATTAAAAGTCTTCCAGAAATAGCTCAACCACCCAAAGTCAATGCCTTTATCATGGCAGCTAATGTTTAACAATAGTAATATAGCTCCCACCTGAACTCAAGTTCAGAGATTTACTTTACTACACTGCCTTTTAGGCTGCTTATTGGTTCTTCAATATTCTTTTTTTTTTTTTTTTTACAGAGACAGAGAGAGAGAGTCAGAGAGAGGGATAGACAGGGACAGACAGACAGGAATTGAGAGATGAGAAGCATCAATCATTAGTTTTTCATTGTGCATTGCGACACCTTAGTTGTTCATTGATTGCTTTCTCATATGTGCCTTGACTGTGGGACTACAGCAGACCAAGTAACCCCTTGCTCAAGCCAGCGACCTTGGGTCCAAGCTGGTGAGCTTTTGCTCTAACCTGATGAGCCCACGCTAAAGCTGGCGACCTTGAGGTCTCGAACCTGGGTCCTCTGCATCCCAGTCCAACGCTCTATCCACTGCACCACCACCTGGTCAGGCGGTTCTTCAATATTCTAAACAATAGCACCATGCTTAGTTTTAATTTACTAGTTACACAGTTAGAGATAGCATTTCAATAAATATTATCATAGAGAAACACTGAAACTATAATAAGTGTTTTATTAAATATCTATGACTCCAAAAAATATCATTTAATTAAAACATTGTTGTTGGATTTATAAAACCAATGACTGCTTGAGGTGGTGTTGGAGGTAGGTGGGCTTTGTAACACTGTAGTATAATCATATAATTTGAGGAGGATAAAGGATCAAAGGCCAAGTTTGTCTAAGATTCAATGTGTAAAGCTTATTACAATGTTTGATATGGAGGATGTCCCTGAGTGACATTGACAAAAGTAATCCATTGCCATATAAGACAGCTATGCAATTTTTAATCCACCGGATGAGGAAATATCTGCTTAAATATAATATATTAAAATGAAGTGTCTGGCTGAAGCCGACAGCCATCCAAAGGGGGTAACAGAAGAGGCTGACCACCCCTTGAATAAACGCCTTCTTGGATACGGTGGAGTAGATAATGTTCTTCCACGTCCCTTCTTTCCACAGCAAAATATTAGAGCTCCTTCCACAGTCACATGACAGGTGTCAAGTTCCTTTAAATGCCTCACTTCTCTTGAAAAGTAACTTATTGATTCAGCTTATATTGACTGAGAGTCTACCACTAAGATTCCAGGGATATAAGTATCCAAACCATAAAACACCCCTGCGCTGGGAGAAGGTGCATGTTGGTGGGATATCAGCAATAATATCGCTACCAGGTCATCTGTGCAGATGTATCTGTCAGCTCTCTAAGCTCTTGGGCTTTGCCTTTTCACCATACCTGTATCTGCATCTTCCTGATGACTATGCTGACAAGAACAAGAACAAAGAAGGGACCCTGCAAACACCACTGGAGACTGTCCGGGATGCTGACATCAACTCATTCATTTCAACTCCAAATCTAGCTGTTTTACTGCTGAGGTGTTCCGCATCCCCACCCGGTCTCTCAGAGACTGAAGAGATATTGTCTAATAATCATGATACATCATTACCTGCACTCTACAGACGTTACCGCATTACTATGAATGAAGGGACAGAAAGTTGGTTCCCAATCATTAAAGAGTCCTGAGGATTAAAGAAACATTTCATTTTTAGGATGAGATGAAGAGACAACCTGAACCTCTGCTTATTCTAGTGGCAACTGATGTGAAGAGATTGCTTTTTCTCGATTGTTAAGAATTTAAATAAAATACAAAAGCACAACCCCAAATTACAGGGCGTGCTCAGTGATGACCCAGTTCTGTTCCTGTGACAGTGATGTAATCTGAATTTTGGTGTAAGTCAAAACACACCCTAGCCTAACACAGATGGAACACTTGTGCTTTTAACAGTTCACAATGGCGTAGATGAGCTTACGGGGGTGGAGGAGTGACCCAATCCCTCTCTCATATCCACGTGACTGTGTATTCTTCCGCTGTGTGCAACCAAACTAGTCTGCCCACATAGTCCATAAGTACAGGGCGAACAGCATAAACTGAAACCCTTGAGTCTCAATTTTTTTTAAGTATTTGAGAGTCAGCATCATAAACTCCAAATGTCTTATGTCCAGACTGTCATAACTCGAGGACTCCCTGTAGATATCATGAAGAAGTAGATAAGGTAAAAAAATATCCTAAATAATACAAGCGCAGGAGTTCAGGACAAGTCTAACTGAACAGGCTGGCTTTAAAATCCTATCTTACCAGGCAATGGCGACATGCGTTCATAGGTTAGCAATATGCATCATAACAATACACGTTTTTCTGAGTTAATGTGTCTGAGTTCCAGCCCTTAAAAAAATATTATAACACAATCCTCCCTTATCCCATGCCCCTTAGTATAAAGAATATGAAGTAATTCACAAAAATAAATTAATATGGATTTCTTTTTAAATTGCTATCATAAGCTTATTTGGTAGTAAATCTCATTCCAGGAGTATCATGAATTAACATTAGCTTGTGTCATCGAAAAAAAGTATGCTCAGTGAGACTGTCAAACATTACACAAAGTAGCTGACTACTGGGGTCGATTTTTATCATGCATTGGGCACCTGAAATGCTCAATAAGGCATCAACAAGATGAATGATTTTAATAAAAATATAACTTTCTACCATATTTTGGTCAGTGGATCATAGATTAATAGAGCATTTTGTGGTTTTATGACCTCTATCACTTAATTTACCCAAGGTGCTCACCTTTCTTCTATGAAATGTATCAGATTGATGTTTCTTAGAAAATTGTTGAGAGACATTCCCACCCATAAAATAAAACAGAGACACCAGACTTGACACACTGACAGGTACTTGCAAAATCTCCACAACACCAGTCAGTGTACCATTCATAGTGGAGTTCATTTTGTTACTATAAAAGGCTAGGAGATACAGTTTAATTAAGGCAACATCACAGACAGTAATTCAGATCCTTAAAATGCCTTTTAAATTTTAAGCCATCTACATTGGAATGACTGAGGTCGTGCTTTTGAGATAAATGCAGCTGACCCTCTGAAAATTTAAAATAACACAGAGAATGGGTCTGGACACTCCACAGAATGTTCTGCTTGTGAATATCATGGTGAGTTCCTAGGTACGTCTGTCTTCAGGAGTCTATCTTTTAACTCTGTGTAAGGCGGTAATATGCTGGAAGCCCTTCTAATTTTATGTGATTATAAGAACGAAACAGAACTATGCCACCAGGTTCTTTATTTCTCCCTAAATAGCACATTAGACCCCCCCAAAAAAGCTATTTACGCCTAAAAGAAGATGAAAATTAAACCCACTCCAGTCCTGCTGGCTCTGAGTCTCAAGTGTGGCCTGTTTGGGGGGCAGGGTGACTGGCACCCACAGCACAATATTTCACTTTCAGTTGAGACCAGTGCTTCTCCAACTGCACTGAGTTTCCAATTTTCTCTTCTCTACTTTTTTCTCTGCTGCTCATCTCTCCTTTATTTAGATCCAAATTTCTTTCCTTTTTTAGTTTAATTGAGAGGTGGAGAGGCAGAGACAGATTCCCACATGCACCTCAACCAGGATCCACCTGGCAAGCCCACTTGGGGGTGATGCTCTGCCCATCTGGGGCCCCTTCTCTGTTGCTCAGCAACTGAGATATTTTAGCACCTGAGGCGGAGGCCATGAAGCCAACCTCAGTGCACGGGGCCAACTCACTCCAATGGAGCCATGGCTGTAGGAGGAGAAGAGAGAGAGAGAGAGAGAGAGAGAGAGAGAGAGAGAGAGAAGGGGGAAGGGGAGGAGGAGGGGTGGAGAAGCAGATGGCGCTTCTCCTGTGTGCCCTGACTGGGGATTGAACCCGGGACTTCCACTTGCCGGGCTGAAGCTCCACTATTGAGCCAATTGGCCAGGGCTAGATCCAAATTTCTGACCTACATCATTTTGCTTCTCTTTGAAGAAGTTTATTAACATTTTGTGCAGGGCAAGTCTACTGTTAACATGTTCCCGGGGGGTTCGCTTTATCTGAGAAAGTCTTTATTTCTCCTTGACTTTTGAAATATAAGTTTGCTGAATACAGAATTGCAAAGTTAGTGTTGTTGCTTCTTTTTCATTTTTGTTCATCATGTTACATATTTCACTCAATTACCTTGCTTGCATCTTTTGTGGAAATATTAATAAATCAGACATAATTCTTACTCCTGCTCTGCAGTAAGTTACCCCTCCCAGCTTCTTTCAAGGTTTTCCTCTTTATTTTCAGTTTGAATATGATATCTCTAGGTAGGGTTTTATTGTTATTTATCATGTTTGGTATTCTCTAAGCTCCTTGGATTTGTGGCTTACTATTTTTGTCACGGATTTCAGAAAATTCTCATCCATTATTACTTCAATGATTTCTTCTTTTTCTTATTCTTCTGGTATCTTGTAACATCTATGTTACACTTTTATAATTGTACCACAGTGTTTAGATATTCTGGTTTTTTTATTATTTTTATTTAGGGAGTTTCTGTGGACATATATTCAAGCTCCCTCTTTCTCTCCTCAGCCATGTCCCGGCCACAGATCAGCCCATCAGAAGTACTCACTGTTCAGTTCTCTTACACCGTTTCTGATGTCCAGTCCTACTTTCTGACTCCCTGTCAGGGTTTCCGCTCCTTCCTGTGACTGTGTGAATAAAGATCTCTATACAGCTAGGTAACTCCAATTCCTGCCTGTTGCCCATTTGATTTTCCCACTGGAACTCTTTCTTAGCACATCAGTCACAGTGATTATGAATTCCTGGTCTGACAAGGCTGAAATCTCTGTCGTATCCAAGTCTCATTCTCCTGCTTGCTCTGTCTGTTCAGTGTTCTTTTCTTTTACTTTTCACAGAACTTATTTGTTGTTGTTCTTTAAAATGGTGGCACAGTGGACAGAGCATCAGACAGGGACACGGAGGACCCAGGTTCGAGACCCCGAGGTTGCCAGCTTGAGCGCGGGCTCCTCTGGTTTGAGCAAAGCTCACCAGCTTGGACCCAAGGTTGCTGGCTTGAGCAAGGCGTTACTCAGTCTGCTGTAGCCCCATGGTCAAGGCACATATGAGAAAGCAATCAATGAACAACTAAGGTGTCAAAACAAAGAACTGATGCTTCTCATCTCTCTCCCTTCCTATCTGTCTGTCCCTATATGTCCCTCTCTCTGTCTCTGTCACATACACACAAAAAAGAATAAATAAAATGGGACATGAAACATTGGGTAGCAGGAAACGTGGCACACAGCCCTGTAGCGTGAGATTGCATGTTTAGCTGGGAGTGCCTCTGTGTTTACTGTTTGCTGTAGCTATGGGTGTCTGAGGCTTCCATTTATTTTAGTAACTTTTTTTTTCATTTTCTGTACTGTTTGGGTGTCCCTAGACACTCCTTCTTAAATAGAGTCTGTCCCTGGAGTTATTTCCAGATATCCCACTGTGATTATACAGAAGCCTGTTGTGGTGACAAATTGTCTACATAATTATAATATCATCGATCTGGCAATTCACAGATATATCGACACATGTTGGGGGAAAATGTTTTCCTGAAAAGGGTACATGATTAAAACTCTTTGAGTCTTAATGAGTTAAACATTTTAACAAAAATAAAGAGATGATCTATTGAGAAGCTTATTTCAGAGCCTCAAAGATAGAGAAAGAAAAGTTAAGCAGCTGAATTCTGGGTCCTTTTGTGTGGGTCATTCAGATCTGGGGAGGGGCTTCCCGTATACCGTTGAGGCCTGAGACCCACCAGGCCTGTGTGCTACGTGTGTCTCAGGGTTTGTACAACACACAACTCAGAATAAATTAATAAGGAATTCACCATCAGTGTGACTAACCCTTGCCTGTAACCTCAGCGCAATACAGAGGGAGGAGACTAAGAATATTGATAGTGTTGTCAGTGGGGATGACAACACAATCCTTAAGAGGAATACCTAGTTGTTCCTGAACTTCTAGTAACAAGAGAACTAAGTGGAAACTTCACGTGAAAGGAGCCTCTGTTCACCCACGTGAAATGTTTATAAAACTAGCTCCTATAAAATTCACATGCCATTTTGATGATAAGTTAAGAAAGTGAGCATAACAGTACGTGAATAGTAGAATATAAACATACTGTTAAGCAGAAGGCATGGGAATCATTACGAAAACGTGATGGAAGTAAGCAGTCTGTCTCTTTTAGCTCTGGACTTACTGCGTCCCTTGGGAGACAGCACATCCCTGACAGGGGTGGAGGAAGAGGGAGATGTCAGGTCTGGTCCACTCTGAAGACACAAAGTTCTACGTACTGTTCCCCTGTCAAAGTGGTATTTATCCCTCGAATTGCTATTAGTCTAACACTGAAAACAATACACTAAATTTGGATTAAAAAAAAACTCAGTTAAAATGATGACACATTTGAGAATAGGATGGTCCTCACAGCATGTGCTTGTCTTCTGTGTGTGGTGCCCTGACCGCCAGCTTCAGGCCACGCTGCAGGCCTCGTGCCACGTGCAACCCAACAGAGAGAAAAGTGCTCCCTTCACCCGGACAGGACGAGGAAACACACAGAGAAATATCTGTGACGCCGCGGCAGGTGTGCAGGAACAATGGACACGTTAAGGTGCGTCCCAAGTGGAGCCCCCCCAGGGGAAGCACCAGAGACTCGGACCACTATGGCCGCTGACCACGGAGAAGGGGCCGAATGTGTTCTGGAGCAAATGCAACACATTCAGCCAAGGTCATCCTCGAGCGCGAATTCTGCTGTTCGACACAACGATAAATGGCAGATTTGCCTGGTAGATGTTTCAGTCAGTAAAGACGTTAGTGAGCACATTCTAGAAAATTCCTCTGGCCCGTATCAGAGAGACCATCATTGATAAGGAGAGTGAGTTTCCATCTAGCTGACATTTCATTTTAAGTGAAATTGGAAGGTTTTATAAAATGCTTTCAAGCTGAATTTTCAAAGGGAAGTCTTCCTGTTATTATGGCTTCCTGATCACAAAAGCATACTAGATGTTTAGTTTTAGTATTCATGTATTAAATAATCCCATCAGGACCTTCAGAATGATGTTATGCTCACACCAAAAGCAGCACAGGGGTGTTAGAAGTGTTCAAAGACTTACCAGGTCAATACAAGCAAGTTGTGATGACACGCGTGTGTGCGCACGTGATACTGAAACATACTGCTCGCTGAGCTGAGTCAGTGTTTCAATTTAAAAATATTATTAAAATTATGAAAATATGTTCATAGCCCATTACGAGAAAAACTGATCTTTTAGGGAAGCGTTATCTTTAATGTTTTATAAAATCGCAATATATTAGTTGATATTTCCAAAACTTCACCGAGTGTCAATGTTTTTCCAAACCTGAACATTTCAGTCTTGGTCATGAAACGCTTGCACACACGGGAAGCTTGCTCTGTGTTCCTGTTTACACATCCGAGTGCAGGACGAGGAATTCCGGCTCAGTGAGGATTTTATCGGCAGACACACAGGCACTGAGGTGTGGTAACAGTTCCCCCACCCCCTTTATTAAGCTTTAATTCTTTTTTTTTTTAAGCTTTAATTCTTTTAACAATGGTGTTGATGTTATTCTCCTTCCTTAGACATTTCGGTGAGAATTTTTTTTGACTCTTGGTTACAGAGTAACAGCGATTCTGTATTCTGCATAGTCCACTTCCAAACTATGCCGCATTCAGCTTCAAAACACAACTCATCTTCTCTCATAAATTTAACCTGAAATGTGTCTTACAGAACTTTCAACGATAATTTCTTAAAATGATACCTGTACCTGTACTAATACGTAAGAAATGCGCACATCTATGCACAAAGTGGCCAGGGAGTTTGTCAAAGACGGGATGCTGATGAAAACAGTTGCAGAAACAGGTAAAGCCAGAGCACCCCACATGAACGCCACTGAGGAGCTGGGCCCTGATGGCCTGGACTCTCCCTTCCTCTAATTCACACACCTGGCGTCCTGTGTCAGCAGTGACAACCAGCACGTCCCTCCTGTGACTTCCTGGGTGTCACTTAAGGAACACACAAGGAAAAGGTAAGAGATGGATCCTAACGACCGAGCTTCCGCCTGACGCTGGAGGCACACAGGCAAAAGGAGGCTGGCATTTGTTGACTCATGTTGTTCCTGTTATTTTTGTAGCTACTGTCAATTTTATTCCCCAGGTTACCGCGTCTTGTTGCGAGTGATGTTGCACGGTGACCACAGTGACCTCCTCAGCTTTGTTCTAATGCCGACCTTTGCCGTTTTCGCATGGAGACCTCCTTTTAATTTATTCCATGACTCGGCTGGCCAGCACTTCACGCCCCTCTAAACTCAAATGACTTTTCTTTGCCTTTTTAATTATATTACCTATCAAATCCCTTGTTAAGGGCTCATTCATTCCAAAAGCCATTAGAACTACCTGAATTCACAACAATGGAGCCTACAGGCTAAAGATAATTTACTGTTAAATTTCATTATCCCAAAGAGCAGTGTGTCGTCTCTTCTCAAAGTAGTGAGGATATTAGTTCTGCAATTTCGCGCTGGGCTTGAAAGCATACTGTATTTCTTTTTCAAATTATGGAGATCTTCTTAAGCTATCTTTCTGATATTCATTTAAGTAAAATTATCAATAAAAAAGAAATAACCTAATACACATGGTCCTATTTCATTGGCTTTATTATTTTAAACTTTCTTCTTCTTGCTCATTGATGAGTGTGCATTTCTACTCTAAAATCTGAAGCTGTTACTTAGTATATGTCCATCCTCTTGGAAGCCTGGGGACAGCTGTCGCTCAGCACCTGGACCCGGGGTCCTACAGCGGGAAGAACAGTCTGCAGGTGCCGGCTGGCATGCAGGGAAGGGAAAGGGACCCTGTGGTCTGGGATGGGGTGCTGAGGGCCCCCCAATGGCACGCCCATGATAGAGGCGCGTGGCAGAGGTGGGGGCTGCCATGCTGGTGATCCGAAATCATTCAGGTGTACAATCCACATTGCAGTGATTCCTGAACATGTGTCTTACTCATTCTTTGGTTAAAAGGAAGCATTTAAATTGCCCATAATTTTGTCAACATTGTGATTCCATGATCATGGCTTTCGACATATCAGCTCTTAAAGTAAAACAAACAAACTGAATTGTTGAAAGCATTCTGCCCCCTCCCCAATTGTTAACATGTTCTTCTGACAATGAACAGTATCTTGAACAGTGAGAGCCCTTTTTATCTTATGTTTGTCGCTGACAGAAAGCCAGAGTCTGACCGAGTAATACGCTTGGACCGTGAAAGGGCAGAAGTTTAGCCGAGAGCATGAACAGGGCAGCACCAGCAAACGTACGTCTGTGACCAGGGGCTCTCTGGTCACCTGTCACAAAATTCCGAAAGTATGTTTAAATTAGCAAATGTAAACCCTACCTCAAATAATAAAGTATACACAGACAACAGGAAGACAAAACTAAAATGAATATGATTTCTTGATATTTCCTCAACATAAGCTATTTGATCTATTTAATTTGTTGCTATCTAGTTATAATTAAACATCCACACTAGCAAGGAAAAATAGTTGCAAAGCCCAGCAGGAATCACTAAGCTGACTTTCATTCGAATTGTTAGGACGAAAAGTTTAAATTCATTTTGTCACTCAATTACTCATACATATCATAACGTCAGGCATCAGGGGTGTATTATGGAATGATGAAATGATTGTGACATGTGGGAAAAATACTGTGAGACTGAGTGAACTGAATTTGAAAATGTACTGTGCAGTCATCTTGAGAGAGGACAGGACATCAATTGTTCACACACACTAAGTATTTTTTGTTGGTTTGTTTGTTTTAGTGAGAGAGAAAGGGGTAGAGAGAATAACAGACAGAGAAAGCTAGGAAGAGAGAGAGATGAGAAGCATCGACTCGCAGTTGTTGCTTAGTTGTTCACTGATTGCTTTCTCATCTGTGTCTTGACTTGAGGGGGAGGACGACTCCAGCTGAGGCCAATGACTGACCCCTTGCTCAAGACATCGACCATGGGGTCATTCAATGATCCCATGCTCAAGCTGGTGACCCTGCATTCAAGCTGACAAGCCTGAGCTCAAGCCGGCAAACTTGAGGTTCTGAGCCTGGGACCTCAGCGTCCCAGGTGGACACTGTCCACTGTGCCACCACCTCCAGTCAGGCCACATTGAGTGTTTTAATTTAAACCTCAGTATGTAAATCATCCATTTCTTATTTCAACTTGCCAAATTTACATAGGTATTGGGTTACAGAAATGATTTCTATAATATTCTATTAAATCAATTATTTATTAAAATGTCTTACTGAAGGGATTAGAAATAAAACACGTTGAAAATATAGAAAGCAACTTTACTCCTAATGTTCCATGATATAATGGTTCTTTTAGTTTTTGAAATCATTATCTCTATTTAGTGAAGAAGCTGTTGTGATGTTGAAGGAGTAAGAAAAGCACAGATCAACTGGATTTATGTTAAAATATTCTATTTCCTCATGTGTGTATTTCTGTCTGTGCAACTTACTTCTTGTCACCACAGAAAAGATGTAATCGTGATCAAATTAATCTCATTGACTGACTGCACTACCATCACTAAATAATTATTTCCTCTTCAAAGAAGCTGTCCCATAAACATGATGGAATGTAAAGCACGCAGGACACAGGTTCGTTAAGTCATCTATTATGTCAAGGAAAAGAAGAGAGAGAGAGACGTTCACCTGTGTTTCTAAGGTTCGGTGGCCATTTCCCAGCAGGATCGAAAGGAGAGTGTGGCCTGACCTGTGGTGGCGCAGTGGATCAAGCGTCGACCTGGAATGCTGAGGTCGCCGGTTCAAAACCCTGGGCTTGCCTGGTCAAGGCACATATGGGAGTTGATGCTTCCAGCTCCTCCCCCTTCTCTCTCTCTCTCTCTTCTCTAACATAAATAAATAAATAAAAAATTAAAAGAAAGGAGAGTGTGAAGATCCCTGGGACTTGAGGCTGTCTTCTGGGCAGCCCAGACCTCCATGTTTCTTTCTGCCATTCTATATGCTCATTCTACATCTTACTGAATGTGTTGAGTCCTTTAATTTTTAAAGCAACAGATTGAGAACAGACTGACAGAGGTCAGAGTGTAGGTGGGGCTGGGTGGAAACGGTGAAGGGATTAGGCAAACAAACATAAAAGCCTCACAGACACAGACAACAGTGTGGTGACGACCAGAGGGAAAGTGGATGTGAGGGGAGGTGGGAGAGGGTAAACAGGTGGATAAATGGTGACAGAAGGTGACATGGCTTGGGGTGGTGAACACACCAGACAATAGACAGATGATGTATTATAGAATTGTACACCTGGAACCTGTATCATTTTACGAACCAACGTCACACTAATAAATTCAACCAAAAAAAAAATCAATGATAGTATCATTCATCTCTGTTGCATTTCAAGACCTAAACTTCTATACAATAGATATCAACAAAACAGCAGAGGTATTACTTATTCAAGATTTTTTTTCTTTTGTAAATACTTAGAGAATACCTACAAATAGAAAAAAAATATGAATATTCTTTCGTATTTTGCCTCCAAACGTATTTCTTTTTCTCTGTTCTTTATTTCTTCCCTCTCCTTGTGTCAGAGATTTGTCCCTGGTCTTGCTTCAGTTGTCAGAAAAAGGGTGACTAAGCCCTTGAATTCAAGTAGAAAGAAAAAAATATATAAAGCAATATAGTTCCTTAATTTTTCTACCACTTCAATCCCTCACATAAGCTCCCCCTGTACTGTGTGGCTTTAGTAGTCCATCACCTTTCTATCTGTCCACCACTGAACAGAGGACATTTTTAAGAAAAAGAAGAGTTTTATTATTTATTTCTTTTCAGACAAGGTCAACTTCTCTATAACAAATCAAGGAGCAGTAACAATCAATCAGTGATATAGATGAGAATTAGGATCCCTGATTTTATGTCACAGTGAGTTCAATTCTAATGCTAGAACCACGACATAGTGTGAAAACTATTAATATAATATGTAAAAGTAAAATAAGAAAGAACTGTCATACTCATCATGAGAGTAGGAACAATTTTCAATGAACAAGGCATAGGCTTTGAGATTACTGTTGTAAAGAAGAGTGTGGAAGTTTCTGGTATAGAGAATGTTTTTATTCCTAAACTGGCAACAATAGTAATAAAAAAAAGTAAAATTTTTTATTATAGTGAAGAAATTTGTTTTTCTCATATAGCATTGTATTTTGTTACCATTTCCACAGGTCTTGTCCTTCAAAAAAATAAAAGAAAAATAAAAAGAAAGCCAATTACTCACTAGTAGAATTTAAAGCTGAAGCAAACACTTACACCAGAGTAACAATTCAGAGGAAAAGAGGTTAGCTACAGCTGGATGTGCTGAGAACAGATGAAATTCTGCCATTTGCGACAACCTGGACAGATCTTGAGACCACCATGCTAAGCCAAGCCAGTCAGACAGAAAATGCTAAGAACCGTAGAATTTCACTTGTAAGTGGGATATAAAATGGAAGGCAACAAATAGACAAACAAGACATACAAAAAACTCAGACATGAACAACAGTGTGGCGGTCACCAGGGGGAGCGGGGTGGGGCAGTAGTCAAGGGTAGAGGGGGTCAAATCCATGGTGACGGAAGAAGATGTGACTTTGGGTGGTGGGCACACAGCACCAGACACAGATGGTGTATCATAGAATCATCTATGTGAAACCCATATGATTTTATTAACCAATGTCACCTCAATAAAATTTAATTATAAATATATACTAAGTATTAAATAGGTTAAACATATCTATGCTTAGCCCTCTATTACGTCAGGTTCATCACATGATGGCCACCAAGAACTCCTTCCGTCCTGGGTTCCTACCTGGCTGTCCTCTCAAGAACAAGAATCCACCCCCTCCCGTTGAATCTCAGCTCTGCCTGAGACTTCTGACGACCAACAGAGCTTGTGAAAAGGAGGACATACGACAGCAGGGCTCAGCTGTGAAGATGCCTGGACCGGCTCTGGAGTCAGCTATGCGGGGAAGAGTTATGATCCCCTGGGGGAGAGCCACCTGCAGGGACTGCAGGATGACAGGCATCACAGGGAGAGAGGAGCCCCCAGCCCTTCCAGTGCCGCCCACAGAGATGCCAGACATGCCAGACGTGCGGTGGGGTCACATCCTGCAGCAACAACCTACAACGCGCTGTCCTCGCCCACCTCCTGACGCACGTGGATGATTGGAAGCCTGACCCCGAGGTGGGGACATGAGCAAATCAATCTTTCTTGTTCTGAACCAGTGCACCTAGGGCTCTATTTTCCGCCTCGTTAGGTAATTGAAATAACTGTACGACCACATTTAGAATTCTTTGTCTAAAAATTTCTCAGAATGACTTTTATTATTAAAAAGGAAAATGATAAGGCCCTGGCCGGTTGGTTCACTGGTAGAGCGTCGGTCTGGCGTGCAGGAGTCCTGGGTTCGATTCCCAGCCAGGGCACACAGAAGAAGGGCCCATCTGCTTCTCCACCCTTCTCCCTCTCCTTCCTCTCTGTCTCTCTCTTCCCCTCCGGCAGCCAAGGCTCCACTGGAGCAAAGTTTGCCCAGGCGCTGAGAATGGCTCTGTGGCCTCTGCCTCAGGCGCTAGAATGGCTCTGATTGCAGTAGAGGGACGCCCCAAGATGGGCAGAGCTTCGCCCTCTGGTGGGCATGCTGGGTGAATCCCGGTCCAGCGCATGCGGGAGTCTGTCTGACTGCCTCCCCGTTTCCAGCTTCGGAAAAATACAAAAAAAAAAAAAAAAAAAAAAAAAAAAAAGGAAAATGATAAATGTGACTGGTGGGTTTTCTTAATATATACATACACCTGGATTATTTCAGGCAGGAGAAATATTGTCATCAACCCGTTCATTTAGTATATCCTGCTTTTGATCATTTAAAACAAACTCAGGGAAAGGGGGACATAACCCATTTACAAGTTACGGGTTATGTGTTACCCTATTGAATTTCCATGAAAACTTTTTCATAGGTGATATACTAAAAATATTATATATTGCCTGCTTAATATACTTTGTATAAGTTTAGCTGTATCTGTGATAATAAAGTATTAAAAACTAATTTTATGTTAAGGCATGGATATAAGCATTTTACTTAACTCCTGATTATAGGAAATATGGTAATTATCTCACAGGGCTGATATGAGATAATGACGTTATTAGTCCCATTTGAAGCTAGATGGATAGGTTAGCTTAGGAGAAGTTGTACAAATACAAAGATGTTTGGAATCTTATATGTTGACTATTATTCTGTTTTATACAAATAAAACTTAATGCTGAAAGCATTTTCTTGTTATAATTGTTCATTATATTTCTTTTCTCACAAAGTTTAAAGACCTGACTTGTTATTTCCTCTAACTGCATCTCTGCGACTCCAATTTTCCTAGTAAATTAAATAAAAACTACTCCAAATAAGAATTCTCTCTTATGTTTTATTTTATATTTCTTTCTTTCTTTCTTTCTTTCTTTCTTTCTTTCTTTCTTTCTTTCTTTCTTTCTTTTTTGTATTTTTCTGAAGCTGGAAACGGGGAGAGACAGTCAGACAGACTCCCGCATGCGCCCGACCGGGATCCACCCGGCAAGCCCACCAGGGGCGATGCTCTGCCCACCAGGGGGCGATGCTCTGCCGCGACCAGAGCCACTCTAGCGCCTGGGGCACAGGCCAAGGAGCCATCCCCAGCGCCCGGGCCATCTTTGCTCCCATGGAGCCTTGGCTGTGGGAGGGGAAGAAAGAGACAGAGAGGAAGGAGGGGGGGTGGAGAAGCAGATGGGCGCTTCTCCTATGTGCCCTGGCCGGGAATTGAACCCAGGTCCCCCGCACGCCATGCCAACGCTCTACCGCTGAGCCAACTGGCCAGGGCTATTTTATATTTCATTATAAAAATGATTTGGACTATAATAAAAAAACACAAATTAAATATATAAATTAAAACCAATATATTTCTATTTTAATTCTAAGGAAACCATGTCTTGCTTGAACTACAGTGACATCTTGTGGCCCAAAGAGCTTTGTTTGTTTTTACATGTAAAATATTTATGTTTTCTGCTTCTCTTTAATTCCAGGTTTTAAAGCAGACAGTTTTCATAATCATAAATTCTAAACAGTCACCACACATTTCAGAAACCGAGTATTACATAGGGGGGAAAAAAAGAAAGTTGACAGTAAACATGTCCTACACCATGGCAGACCTAATTCCTTTCAGAAGAGGCTGTATTTCTTGAAGCATATTTTATTTTTAAACATCTAATGAATATATGGAAAAGGTGATTCAACTGCATCCCAACTTTAAAAGCAAGTAGTTTCAATAATTTTGCAATTTTCTGTGTAATTAAAATAGAAACAGCTCATTGATCAACATTTTAAAAAATGTTGACTGTTATCTCAATATCTACATTTTCTTAAAATCTTCTCTTCTCTTCTATGGCGTGGACATTACCTCTGCAGCTTGGAAGCTCTGGTTTGTTCCTTGGGGTACATACTGATAAGCATATTGAAGTTATAATTTCCTCAAACCTCTCTTTTCTTCAGTTATTTCAATATTTGCCAGATGGCTTTGATTATTTTCAGAGCTCCCCAGGGTTCCATACTAAACACACTGAATCACATCTTCAGATCTTCAGCAGGAAGCTCCAATGTTCCTACTGCACATCTTAAGAAAATATAATTTTGAACTGAACATATATCTCAATCTGAATACATAGAGGGCTGTACTTTCTAAAGCTGACAATTTGTTAAGAAATGCAATAATGGGTGATCTGTCTACCTATAGATAGATCTGTGATATTTAAATTTAATTGCACACTCAGCTAATTAATAATGGGCATCTAAACCTGGTTCTGCTCTGTCATCACTGACATTTTACCAGATACTTGTTTCATTATAATAATAATAAGTATAGCTAATCAGTATAATAATCATTATATAATAAGTACAGCTAAATCAGTCCCCACAGCATGAGTCATAGATGCTGGTATCAATAATTCTGTTGTTATCATTCTTCAGTTCTGGATTTTTTTCTACAGATTCCAACATGATTGTATCTCCTCGAATAACAAACTTTTGTTTGACCGAAATGAAGGTGGTTAGTTATACACTTGCAGATTCTCACTGGAAAGACAGAGCAGCACCCGAACCTTCAGCCCTTGTGTCCTATAGGTGAGGAACACACAGTTAATCATGACTTCCAGGTGGGGCACAGCTGTTTCTGACGCCCCTTATAATAAATGAAGGGATGCTTTCCAATTTAGGATTTTCTGGATAATTTATAAGGATGAACCAAAATGACTGCTCTTCCTCTGTGGGATACAATTAACGTGAACATAGAGTAAGTTATATACATACAGCTGGTATAATGTTCTGCCCACCTCCACTCACTTCCCTTTACCAGAATTTTGGTGAAATCTGCATGCCTGTTGTCTAAGGGCAGAGGCATGCCTCTCAGAGAAGAACAAGGATTCATTTCTCCCTGTTTCTGCGCTTTCTCAGTGCATTCCTGAGGTTGGGAGTTGTTCTTTACATGATCTGGAAACTTCTGAAACCCACAATTCTTAAAATAAGTATTGCAAGATGCTTCAAGAGACATGTTCAACAAATCTTATATATCTTATGTAATGATGTGGAAAGAAACTGGAAGATCAATGCTATTTTGAGGACTATTTCATTTTTATATATCAAATGTCACTCCCAGAGAAAAATTACTCATAACCTCTTGTGGTACCAGTGCTTTAAGAACAGGGGTCCCCAAACTTTTTACACAGGGGGCCAGTTCACTGTCTCTCAGACCGTTGGAGGGTTGGACTATAAAAAAAAACTATGAACAAATCCCTATGCACACTGCACATATCTTATTTTAAAGTAAAAAAACAAAACGGGAACAAATACAATATTTAAAATAAAGAACAAGTAAATTTAAATCAACAAACTGACCAGTATTTCAATGGGAACTATGCTCCTCTCACTGACCACCAATGAAAGAGGTGCCCTTCCAGAAGTGTGGCAGGGGCCGGATAAATGGCCTCAGGGGGCTGCATGTGGCCCGCGGGCCGTAGTTTGGGGACCCCTGCTTTAGAAAATATTGTACTTCTTATTTCAAGAGCTACCTCCATATACCAGGAAAAGCCTACTTTAACAGATGAGGAGACAGAAGTTAAGTGTTGTTACCTTGCTCAAGGTCACAGAGGCTTTGTGATTTTAAAGACATGGTTCGACCAAGCAGATGCAACCTAAAGCCTTTTTGTTAAATGTAGTTTACCTTTCTTTCATCACAACATCTCCAGAGTATATTCAAATTATGAAGTTATATAAGGGGAATTCAGGTTAGTATTTCTATTATACAGGTAATTCTAATAATAATGACTCCCAATATACTTGTTTAAACATGCCTCTGTGTGAACATTTAAATATGTAGCCTTTTAAAATCTCTCTTACGTGCCTCCAACGTGACTGGACATTGAGTTGGATTAGTATTGATAATATCACATAACGGTCATAAATGTGGGTGATTATTGAAAGCCTTCAAGGATCAATAATCTCCAATAACATAAATCATTATTTATCTTAATTTTTATTTGCAAATGTTCTACATATACATATATGTTGGGTTTTTCATGTATTTTGTTCAGACATTTTCTGACTTTATATTATAGCTTTTATTGGCAAGCACCTCTCTTGTTAGGGAATAAATGCAAACAAACTGTGTCTGTGTGTGTCTGTGTGTGTGTATATGACTCAGTGTGTTTGTGTGACAGAGAGGGAGAGAGACAGCATTTTAGCACATGAGAAATGATAAAACATGTAACAACATTAAAGATTGATGAGCCTGAAAAAAAAAAAAGATTGATGAGCCTGGCTAAATGTAAAGGTTACACTCACAAAGGAAAGTCAAAACTACTTATTAATTAATTTAAAATTTTGTTTTTAAACTTTATGAAAATTACAATACATTTTCTAAGATACATCTGGAACTTTTTTTTAGTAACTTTTTGAAATTGATTCGAGAGAGGAAGGAGAGAGAGAGAAACATCGATTTGTTGACCCCTGTTGTGCATTCGCCGGTTGATTCTTGTATGTGCCCTGACTGGGGATCAAACCTGCAACCTTGGCGTGTCCTTCATCAGCTGAGTTACTTGGTCAGGGCCTGGAACTTTTTAAAGAGAATAATTTGATATCAACATTGAACTTATATTCTTAATGTTGATATTCATTATAAAAGTGAGGAGTAAATATTTTAATAAAGAAATTATTTTATGGTAAAGGAATACAGGCTTAAGGCTGATATACTTCTTGCATATAATCTATCTCTCCCATACTAGAAAAAGGCTCATCAGTATAACAGGATGTGTAATACTGTGTATGCAAATAAGAAAGAACTACTGAGCTGAGGAAAAACATCTGTTAATTGATTTTATGGTCCAGTACACACAGCTCTAAGTAACTTAATAATGCAAGGCAAAGACTTGTGTGTTGTTGTTTTTATTTTTTTTAAGTCGCATCTGGGTATTTCAGGCAAAAGCCATAAGTAGTTTTCTCTCTGAATAACTTAGGAATTGGCATCAGCATAAACCTGGCTAATACTGAATTTTAGAAATTCAGAAACTGAACTATCATAGTTCATAGTTCAGTTTATGAATTTCATTGCATGAATCAGAACCTATATATTGGAAAAGAAAGAATGTATTTGTACTTATTGAGACTCTAGATGGTATTAGGCACTATGAATCACATTTCTTTTTGCACTGCATGCTATCATTTATTGGAAATGCCTGCATCAGCCTCACAGGACACCAATGCAATTAGCCTACACTGTTCCTTACATGGAACGTTAAGTCCTCCTATGCATGGTTACATGAGATGATATGAGTGAAATAGTTAAAAGAAAAACTGCTTAATTTACATGAGTTAAGCCACAAAAAATATTCAGGAAGAAAAAATAACTACTGTAACTTGACTTAGATATAAAATGAACAACAATACAAGTACCAAATGTAGATACATGCTGTTAGAACGTGTGAGTCTTTGGGCAGAGAAGATGCAAAAAATATATGAGAAAATAAGAAACAAGCAAGAGATGGTGATACCTACAGAACTTTCAAACAGAGAGGAACATCACATTCTAAATTTCAAAACCTCAATAAGATGATGAGTAGAGAAAAATAGATACAGTCAAAATGTGAATAAAATAAACTGAAAGCCTAATAATTAGGAACAAAATAAAATTATAAAAGATTATCTTAAATTTTTCCAATTCAGACTTTTTTTGTGAATAATTTCAAGAATCATACACCCATTATGTATTATCAGACCTTCCTTATATAAAGAAAAGCCCATAATGTACTGAACCAAACTAGCAAAGTTTATTTCAAACCTGAATTATCGCTTTTTAAAACCTTTCCTGTACATTACTATGAATGACTACAGATTAATCTTGACAATCAAAATACTAGCTACTTCAGCATACCTTTCTGTGGTGTGGCTGACCCACCAGAGTCAAGTGTAAAGGTTGCCTAAATAATGCAAGGATTATTCAGTAACATTAAAACAATAGAAAAAATTTAAAACTGGGAAAGTATTTACTAAAATTTAACACCTACTTCTTATTAGATTGGTATATCATGGGACATAACATATATATTAAGAATATAGGGATTTAAATAGGAACTTAAAAATGTTTCAGTTAACATGATAAGGAATATCTCAAACCAAGTCATAGCTCATACTGTTTTGTAGAACAATTTTTTTCTAAAAACATTAAGAAAAACTTGCTTATCTTATTATAGTCATCTAATAAGTTTTATAAAAGTTCTTGTCAATCAAAAAGAAAAATTAAATATCAACGTTTAAAGTTTTATAGAAAGTTCAACAACCACAGATAATCACAGGAAGAAAATACAACAAAAACATTAGTAATATAAATGATTACAAAATAAAGTCTAAAAAACCATAAACATTTAACGAACCATTTCTTAGTAAAGAAAATGTAAGGTGGAATAATTTCATTAAAATGATGCAAAAAATAACAAACTATTTTAAAGTGTGTCAATTACAAGAGGAAACAAAAATAATATTTGAACAAAGACTTGAGAGAAAGGTGAAATGTGTCATGTTACTATCTAAGACAATTGACACTTTTAAAGAAGTTAATTACCCAAGACTATTATTATATGTATAGGAAACTATCACAGAAAAATGATTTAACAAATATACTAAAATTTGAAAAAATATTTTATATTATGTATTTAATTGGTGAAAAAACTAAAACTGTCCAGGGTCCCAAATCAAAGCAAAAGCATTCTTGAGAAAAATGTCAACCTGTAATGATTAATTAGGATGCCCAAATTTACCATATTGGTAATATATCATGAGATTCAAAGTTAAAACTTCAAACTCACTGAAGAAAAATATGGTATATTACCAGGGATAAGGAAAAGAAATAGATAATGAGCCAATCCATCAACAAAACATAAAACTCCTAAACATGAATACAGCCACAGCACAGAATTATAAAATATAAGAAACAAAGTCTGTTCCAACTGTGAAAGAAAAAAATCATAAAACATCATTATAGCTAGAAATTTCAACCCTTCTTATCAATAGAACAAGTAGACAGAAAGTCAATAAGCACAAACAAGAAATAAACAACACTATTAACAACCTGACTTAATTGATATTTCTAAAACACATCATCAGTAGAATATATATTCATCTTGATTGCTGATGAGACACTCCCTAAGAAACCGTATTTTTGGGCCACAGAAAAAACCTTGACACATTTTAAAAACAGAATTATGCAAAGTGAGTATTAGAACATGATGAAAATTAACTAAAAATCAATATAAAAAAGATATTTGAAGTTCTCCCAAGTATTTCATGATCAAACAATTCAGAATAACACATGAGTTATATTGGGAAGTCACAAGGAAAGCCACAAGGTGTATTGTGGATTATTTTGAATTGCATAAAAATGAAATAAATTAAGTTTTGTGAGATGGAACTAAAACAGTGATCAGAAGAAAATATGAGAATTAAATATATACTTAGATCAGCAGGGAAGAAGGTTTTCAAAACAATGATATAATCAGCCCCAAGGAGAAAGTAGAAATTGAATAGCACATTATAAAGAAAGAAAGAAGGAAAGGCATTAAAAAATAAGAACAGAAATCAAGACAATTGAGAACAGAAAAACTACAGTGACAGTCAATGAAATTAAAACCTTATCTTTGAAAATTTTAATAAAATTGGTCAAAATCTAGCAGGCACCCTGAGGAAAAAAAGTAAGTCACAAAAGAAGTCACAAATGACCAATATCAAGACCCGTACGGATCTTGCAGTCAGTACATGAATGATAAACAATATAATAAAATAAAAGACTTTCTGTAATAAATTTGACACTTCAAATAAAATGGACTAGTATCATAAAAGACATGATTCTAGAATTTATATGAACTCATCCAAAAAATATATAACGAAAGAGACACAAATATCACAAGAAAAATTACTAGTGATTAACACTCATTAAGCAGGCAACTTAAGTAAATAAAAATGTATCCAATGGAACAAGACATAAAAGGATAATATAGCCTGACCTGTGGTGGTGCAGTGGATAAAGCGTCAACCTGGAAACGCTAAGGTTGCCAGTTCAAAACCCTGGGCTTGCCTGGTCAAGGCACATATGGGAGTTGATGCTACCAGCTCCTCCCCCTTCTCTCTCTCTCTGTCTCTCTCTCCTCTCTCTCCCTCTTTGTCTCTCTCTCCTCTCTAAAAATGAATAAATAAAATTAAAAAAAATTTTAAAAATAATATGTTCTGACCTAGGAGGCAAGTCAGCTGTTATTCCAGAAATGCAAAGTTGGCTCAACATTTCAAAATCCATCTGTACAACTCTTCATATCAACAGAGTGAAAATAAAAAACATAATAATCTCAGGAATGTTTAAAAAAAATCAGCAGCCATTCAACATAAAAGCTCTTAGTAAACTAAGACTAAGAGGGCATTTTTCTGCCTGTTATGTATCACTTACTAAAAATCTATATCAAGGTTGGAAATAAAAGCAAATATGTCTCTTTTTGTGACTTCTCTTCAACAGTGCCCTGGAGATTTTTGCAAGAGCAAAATCTTTGCCAGAAAAATTAAAATTTTAAAATGTCATTAATCAGAAAGGAAGAAGAACTGTCCTTATTGCATATTGCATCATTATTTTTATTTAAAAAAACAATAGAATTAAAATACAATAAAAAAGGTGAATTTAGCACAATAAAAATATAAGATTAAATTTAGAATATATTTTATCTTTGGATATTAGCACTAAAGAAGTAAAACTGAAATTAAGGTGATTGTACCACAAAAATATGAAATATACAGGTCCAAGTCTAGCAATTTATGAGCAAATTGTTTTACAATGAAATCAATAAAAGTTTAATGAGACAGATCAGGGAAGTTTTAAATAACAGAGATCTGCCCTGCCCATGGGACAAACTCCATGTTTTTACGATGTTACTTCTCATTGGCCTGATATGTGGAGTCAATATAATCTTACTGAAAGTTCATGCAGCGTCTTTTTTGTACAAATCAAGAAGTTAATTGTAAAATCTACATAGAAAAGCAAAAGAATGAGAATAATCAAAATAAGCTCTTTAGCCCTGGCCGGTTGGCTCAGCGGTAGAGCGTCGGCCTAGCGTGCGGAGGACCCGGGTTTGATTCCGGCCAGGGCACACAGGAGAAGCGCCCATTTGCTTCTCCACCCCTCCGCCGCGCTTTCCTTCTCTGTCTCTCTCTTCCCCTCCCGCAGCCGAGGCTCCGTTGGAGCAAAGATGGCCCGGGCGCTGGGGATGGCTCTGTGGCCTCTGCCCCAGGCGCTAGAGTGGCTCTGGTCGCAACATGGCGACGCCCAGGATGGGCAGAGCATCGCCCCCTGGTGGGCAGAGCGTCGCCCCTGGTGGGCGTGCCGGGTGGATCCCGGTCGGGCGCATGCGGGAGTCTGTCTGGCTGTCTCTCCCTGTTTCCAGCTTCAGAAAAATGAAAAAAAAAAAAGAAGCTCTTTAAAAAGAACAATTTAGGTAACAATTTTGTCTGGGCAATCTAGGAACCAAGAAAAATATTGGACATCCACATCACAAAATAATCTGCCTACTTCTTATAGACACTCTGGCATCTATTGAAGACTTACTACTGTAGAGCTTTATTTAGTCATCAAGCCAGTAGGACAGAACAGTGGTCCAAAAATAATAATAAAATAAAAATAAAAAGCCTGATTTAGAGAGACATTTTTCATAAAAGGGATCAAAGTAACTCAGTGGCGAAAAGAGAGCCATTTCCACTAATGAGATCAGAACAATTAGACCGCCATATGTAAAGATGAATCTCAAACAATATTGTACATCATATAAGCGAGTTAACTTTAAAGAATGACTATCTACTTATATGCAAAGCCCAAATAGATAAAATTTCTAGGATAAGAAATGCTTTGTGATCTTGAGAGATGCAAAGATTTCTCAGGTAATACACAAAACTAATCATGTAAAATATACATAAATAAAAGTTTGTCAAAATTCAAAACAGCTATTCTAAGGAAAAGCAGTTCACACAATTTAACACACATTCCTTTAAAAATAAAAGAAGAGAGAAAACAAGGAATAAAGAGGAACACCCTCAACTTGATAAGGAATATAAAAAAAAACAACTCTTACACTTAACATCATACTTAATGATGACAGATTGAATGTTTTCCTCTGTGACCAGGACCAAGGTAGGGATTTTAAAGGAAATATTTAGGTATAAATCTAAGAAAATATATATAATACATGAACTAAGACTATCACACAATGATGAAGTAATCTAGGAAAGACCTAAGTAAAGGGGGTCATATAGTTGTTCAAGGGTCAGAAGATTACAAATAAAAATTTCAATTCTCCCGCCATTGACACCAAGATGTGTTACAATTTCTATGAAATTGTCAGCAAGATTTTTGTAGCTGTTGATAAGATTTTTTTCTAAAGTGTACAGGAAATGACAAAGAAAGTTGAAAAGTTAACACAATTTTGTTAGCAGAATAAAGTGAGAGGATCAAGTCCTCATGACTTGAGGACACAGAGCTATAACAATCAGGCTGTGTTATTGGGAGGGAGAACCACCTGGATTCCTGAAACAGAATGGCAAATAATATAAGAACAGAAGGAGTTCTCAAATTTTAAATATTCTAAAGTGCTAGAAAGGGATGTGAGTAAAATATTGGTAAGTTTATAATGATGTTGTAAAATAGTAAAAATTTTCAAGAGAACTTATATAAATTTTATCCTTCTGGTGGGAGGAAATAACAAGAAAGCAACGTTTCCAAAAATAAGCTCTCGGTCAGTCCCCCAAACTGCAAGAACAGGAAAGAGAAGAAACCATAAACAAGACACCCATGTGATGATAGGGTCCCTATAGAGTGATAATCATAATGTAAATGGAATAAACTCACCATTTATAAGCTAGAGATGATAACATTGTTCAAAATACAGCTGAAATCGTCACCTAATGTTAAAAGGAACAAACACCCAATATATAAGAACAGAGCTGGGGTGTAAGAGCTCTAACCACCATAAAGATGCCTAGATAAGACTTAAAAACAAGATAAAACAATGCACAACAGAAAAATGAAGTGGGGATAAGTGCAAAGGATCGCTTCACAGAGAAGATACAATAGTTTTAAACTTGTATGTAATACATACAACTTATTTTTCAATTGAATTTCAACATAAAGACCTAAAGAATTATTCAGGTAAGTCGAAAAGTAAATGATAGGATCCACACTTAGGTACAAGAGCCTTTTTCCTAAAGGAGAAGAAGAAACGTGGGGGGGAACATTTCTAACAGACAGACAGCATGACTTGTTGCAAGCCCTGCTGGTGAAACCGGTGTGGCACTGAATCAGGACGGAGCCCGGGAGCAGGTGGACGTGTGTACAGAAAAGTCACACAACACAAGTTCCTGGCATGTTAAAGAAGCCAGACTAGGCGATATCCATAAATGATTGCAGTAAAAAATAAAAAAAAATTAAAAAATTCAATATTCAGGGGAAAGTTTAAAATGTTTAGGAAAAAGATAGAAAATGTCGATTCAAGAAAGATATGCCTGAAGTACAAATAGCAAAATCCATAAAGAGAGTATAGTGACAAGTTAGTGTACTTTGATATTAGAAGCCACTAGAAAAGACATAAGCATCATAACATGAAGATGTTTGCAACATATGAACAAAAGTTACAAACGTCATGCAAATAGATAAGCTTAGACAGATATAGATACAAATAACACAAACACACATATATGCAAATAATTCTAAAACTAAAACTAAAAAAAACAAAAACAGAAACAAAATGAGCTACAGTTAAAAATAAACAATAAAATGAGGAATTTAGATGGATAATAACCCTGAAATGTGTGGTAAGCCTCGCAACTAACAAGTAAACTGAAAATTAAACCGAAAGCGAGATGATAATTTACATTTATAAAACTGGCAAAACTTATTGTCTTTAAACATTAAGACACAATTTAGCAAAATGTACTGAAATGTAACATATGCACGTATGCATGAATATGCATACATTAAATGAAAAATCATTCTCGAATTTACATACCTCACTGTAACTCTCAAACATATGCAGATGGAGAAATGTAAAATGATAGCAATAATCACATAGTTTTAAATGTAAAGAATAGGTAAATTTTGAAAGGAAAACAAACCCCACAGTACACCCTAAATAAATATTCATGAAAAATTGGCCTAGATCTCTGATTTTGTGCTCACAAATACAACGTAAATTACTAAGGAATATTAGACTAGAAACACTCCTGCATGGGCCTCTCCCAGTCCACCCAATTGAGTGATTGATTTCTGCTGGACTCTGCAAATTGAGGGCCCCATGAAGGCTTACGGTGCAAACACTCCTCATCCAACACAAGATGGAATCATGGAAAAAATGTAATAAAACGTAACAAGCCCGAGAAGCCCTGTGATGGTGGCCAAGTTTGAGAAGCGGAGACCCAGCTCGGAACATAGATGTAGAAGAGTGTCCTTGGCTGCCGTCCTTGGCTGCAGCCAAGCCCTTGGCCAGCCACCCTGGGAACCCACATGTCCACGCTGGGTTCCAGCAAACAGAGGGACGCCTCCTGCCGCTGGGCCAGCTGGGCCATAGAGGCCGGGCACACCCTGCTCCTTACTCTCGGGATGCGAGGGGGGGGGGCCTTGAGACCGCAGACAGCCCTTGACACCACACTGTGACTTTTCCTGCACGCACACACCTGTGCAGAGGACCAGGTGGGCAGAGTAAGAGATGAACAATCACTGATAATGAGGCACAGGGAGAGATGAACAAGAACGGATAGCAGAGGAGCCCCATTCCCAGCACAGCGTAATGAGTTACGTGGATGCTCTCTCTCTCTCTCTCTCTCTCTCTCTCTCACCTGTTCTCCTGAGGCACTAGGACATGGTCCTGCGTTCACCTGAGCAGACTAGGGAGGTGGGGGGCCGAGACCCTGGGACCCTGCATTCAGGCTGCCGGGGACCCCCGGATACCCTCAGCTCCTCTGTGGGGTATCCAACCTCTCCCCAGGGTCACCCCTCTGGCCCTTCAGGGCCATTCCAAAGTCAAACGGGGGTGACTTGAACGCAGGCACTGACCCCGGGCAGCGACAAGATGGCTACTGGGCGTCCACACAGGGAGAGAGAGGCTGGACGCACAGGTGGTCAGCACCAGGTGGAGCGCTGGACGCCTGCCCAAGGATCCATGGAATTTAAAGCATAGGACGTGTTTATTTCGGAAATTTTCTATGTCGTATTTGAGGCTGACATGGACTTGGAGGCACAGGACAGTTCACTGTTATCAAACAGTGCGGTGACCTTTTTCCTGAGGTACACAGGGCCAGTCCCACGCTGTCCACCCTTCCCAGGAGCACGCTCAACTGTCATGAATAATGTGCCACTTAACAGCACCAGCAACCATCTTCTTAAGACTGGGAACACACCCCTGGGGGCTGCTGCAGGAACAACGGGGAAGAGCTGGTGGCATCCCCCCACACAGCTCAATGGAGTAACAGAGACCCAACAGAGAACAGAGGAGGGGCAGCCCCTGCCCTGCCCCAGGGACACTGCTAACTGACCCAGAAGGACCGGGCTGTTTTCCCCAGGGAGGGGGTGGGAGAAGGATATCCCCAGCAGAGAAAGCTCACACCTGCTTCAGAAGACCCCCACTTAGGCCCTGGGGTCACCACGTGTGAGCAGCCCAACATTGCGGATGCCTGTAGACCACCACGGACCTTGTCCAACAGCAAAAGCTGGTTTTATCTCCCCCCTCCTTTTTTTTTTTTTAATAAAAATACTCCAAGTGACTAATTTACAGCCAACTGCCAAATGCTGGTCTTGCCGGTAACGTCCCATTCAGGAGCAATCCCACAAGGACAGAGAGAAAATACAATTGTCCCTAGCAGCATGACAGACATTGCTGGGGGGGTAGGTTCGATGAGGTCATGGCTGGAGGGGTGCAGTTCCCTCCTCATGGTCAAAGGACACGCAGCCCCGGGCCCCTGACACAGACGCTCAATGGGAGAAACTGCTATCGCCTTCTGAACTAATTTTTTTTTGAAGGGGGACAGAACTTCCCCACCAGCCAGGGATGGGTCACTGTCCACGGCTGAGCTCACCACTAACGAGCGGAATGGACTCTTTCTTAGTTAGCTGGGGCCACACAGTATCTGCTCCAGGCACAGGGGACAGAGGTAGAGACTGAACAAGGCGTCCCGCACAACAAACTTTAAAAAATCCTCCTGGCTTTTGTGATTTCTCTTAAGACTTTTACAGTTTGCTTTGCGACATCTTAAATGTTCATTTAGTAACTCACATTTGAGGGTTGTTTTTATTTTTTACAAGCATTGTGTATAGTTTTGTTCTTTATTTTTTAGATGGGAGTAATTTTTGTAGAGGAAAAGCCAACACGTTATTTGTGAGCAAATATAGCTGAGCACAATTAATTGTGGGATTTAGCTGATAGAGCGTGAAGTTCTAGAGCATTTATTTTACTTGATTCCTGCCTTTTTCCCTGCCTGACAAATACTAATATGGTCAGTCCATGTGCGGTGAGCAACCATCAGGCTCTGGAGATAACGTGGAGAAATGATACTACTGTGGCACAAAAATGGCTTACATGTGTTTAACGAAAAGTTATTCTGCTCGACATACATAACCACTTCTGATACATATATATGGATATATACACATAAAATTAGGCTTATCAAATGAGTGTGTGTTTGACACTAGAGACAGAGATGAGAGAGAGAGAGAGAGAGAGAGAGAGAGAGAGAGAGAGAGGTTGCGCGGCTGTTCCCCTTGTCTCTGGGTTGCAGCGCTGAGAAAGGTTTCCTTAGTTAGCTCATGTTGGTGTTTTCACTTAGAAGGTTTCCTCATCCATCTCCGTGAGAACCACATAGTTTAATGAGAGCCAGGTGACCCCCTTGGAAGAAAATCATCTTTGGGGCAATCCGTGCTTCGTCAAAAAATAGCCCTCAGTTGTTGTGTGTTTCATCTGTTTGGGAATGAATCATTACTGCCTCCTGGGGGCGGGGCTGCCATGAAAGTAACATGAATGCCCCCAAATACGACTGCACTCTTGTGTGTTCTTGAATTTGACAAAGCTCGTGAAATAACCGACTGGCCCTGCATTTCTACCCGTCGCTTCCATGACAGGACACTAAGTTCTCTGACACAATGATCAATGGGATGGCAGCTGGCAAGATAGATGAGCCCCTTTGGATGGAGGCTTCCCACCCGTGACTGCAGCACTGGGGAAACATCGTCTGAGACCCCGGGAGCCTTGCTGTTCCTGTGGATGCTGGGGCTCTTACAGAAGCTTCTCTAGGGGAGGGTGTTTGAGAGGGTTCTGGTGAGACTCGGAGACAGAACTATGTCCTCAGGTTAATTAAACGGGGTGTACAGAGATCGGCTAGATACTCGGACACATCGATAGAAATGGAGCATGGGCTTACATCTGCTGTGCACACAAGTGTATCAACAGCTGTTCTTGTCCCGCCTTTCATGCATGGGGACGTATACCCAAAGCAGGACTGCTGGGTTGTGTGAAAAGTCTGTGCTTGGTTCCTGGTGTGCCAGCACACTGTTTCCACAGCAGCCACGTGGGATTAAATCCCACCAGTTCTGATGATGGGACCACAAGCTCGCTGGTCACCAAATAATAATAAAATTATTTCTCATCGTGTCCCTTCCAGCAAACGTCATACAAAATAAATGAATTAAGGGGAAAGTAATGCCAAGCACGCCCCTGTAAGACCCTTTCCGAGACCTTGTAATGATCCCAGAGCGTACTTCTCAGGCTCAGTGTGTCAGGTAAACGGACTTCTAAAAATAACTGTAAATTGACCCACAGCACTTTGACTCTAGATGGAGAGAGAAGCCTGGCTCAGAGATATTTGAGAACATGTTATTTCTTTGTTTGTTTTAGAGAGCTCCACTATGATTGATAAGGTTCTAGAATATTGCTAGAAAAAAACTTTCATTAAGAGTACACCTGATAATAAAAGTTGTACTTGTATTACTCATATAACAGTCATTATGTTGTTCTAGAGGGTTTGTGTGTGTGTGTTTTGCCTGCAAGAAAAATTTTCATTGGACTGTAATGAAATTTCGTATTGTTGACCATTGTTTTGTTTCTTTTTATGTCACATGAAATTGTCCAGAGGTATGATTATTATAATTCAGAAGGTAACAAAAGATAACTTCAACAACATTAAAATTAACGAAGATCAGGTCATCTTTTCAATTTTTTCTTCAGTTCTACAATGATCACTTCTCCTTAGAAATATTTCAGTGAATTAAATTCATCAGAATCAGTGTTATTATGTGTTATGTGTTTTTAATGACCAATTAAAACACTTGTGTTTATTTCAATGAAAAAAACCAGTCTTTAGGAATTTAATTTTATTTAACACTTTGATAAAACAAATAATCATGCTCTATTATGTATGTCTTTAAAGGGCTAGATTCTAGAAAACCAATGACTCCCTCTTTGCTTATAGTTTTAGTATTATAAACGAGAATAACCAGAATTCACAGCAGAGGACTCAGTGCGGTCAGTCGTCAAAAATAATGCAGCCTTTTTTTTTTCTTCAGAGCTGCTTCTGTCTAGAGGAAGAAGAATCTTGCATGAAGCTGAAATTATCTTACCAATTTTCTAAGAGACAAACTTAATCAATTTCCCAGGCCTTAGTTTCTACATTTGCATGTTGTATATCAAGTTACTGTCGAGTGTGAAGGTCTGTATTTGTGGAGTCACCTCATCAAATGTAAACGTTTGGAAGACCCCAGTGCTCAGGAAACCCAGGTAGGCAGCGGCACCTGTTCATATTCATGACTTCTAAATCCGCAGGGCCTCTGAGACGTTGCGTGCTCGAGCCGTTGTCAGTAAGGGGGCATCATGGGACTGGGGTCTTGTGTCCCAGCCATCTCCACACCCTGGGAGAGAGAGAGAGAGAAGACAGAGAGAGACTTGGCAGCAGCTCTGGACACCGTGAGTAGCAGTTCTGTTTTCCCCTGAGCCGTGGGAAGGAATCGCTGTGGATTTGCATTAGAGTCCATGTAGAAGTCATGTATTTTATCATGGGGGAGAAATGGTAGCTGAAGATGAAAGATGTACACCAGCCGAGAACCCTCTCGTGCACTTGAATATGTGGTAGTTTAATGACCGTAAACATTCGATAGATGTACACATTTTCCTCAGCCAGCTGTCACCTTTTGCATTAATGCAATCATACTCATTTGGGCTGAGATATGGGGAAAGACAATTTCCCAGAAATTATTCTAACAGGCCTTCGATGGATGTCCAGTGCTATCAAGTATTAGACGGATAATTGCTTACAAGGTGTTTCCTAGCAGAACAATTCCATATAGCAATACAAACACCAATTTCTCCTATTCAGAATTTCCCAAAGTGTCTCAAAGTCCGGAGTTACGCATTCACAGGAATTTCAGTGATAAAATTGCAGTTCTGTCCTCATAAGTTTTTCACACTAAAGGATGACCAAGGTGACAGGGTTTGTTTGTTTTTTTCCAGCAGACTTCAAGATATTTTTGAGACCAATATGCATTCATTTTTAAATTTTTATTTATTTATTTTTTTACAGGGACAGAGAGAGAGAGTCAGAGAGGGATAGATAGGGACAGACAGACAGGAACAGAGAGAGATGAGAAGCATCAATCATCAGTTTTTCTTTGGGACTCCTTAGTTATTCATTGATTGCTTTCTCATATGTGCCTTGACCATGGGCCTTCAGCAGACTGAGTGACCCTTTGCTTGAGCCAGCGACCTTGGGTCCAAGCTGGTGAGCTTTTTTTGGCTCAAGCCAGATGAGCCCACGCTCAAGCTGGCAACCTCGGGGTCTCGAACCTGGGTCCTTCCGCATCCCAGTTAGACGCTCTATTCACTGCGCCACCACCTGGTCAGGCAATATATGCATTCATTTTAATCAGCAATTTGTTCATCCTAAGTTTGTGTGTTTCTGGGTATGTGAAAAAATGTTTTGTTTCTAAAATGGTATTAATATGCTTTTGAAAACACCATACTACCTATGTTTCCATGATGAAGACAAAGCTCTTTTTGCTTTTTTTTTTTGATAGAGACACAGAGAGAGGGACAGATAGGGACAGACAGACAGGAAGAGAGAGAGAGATGAGAAGCATCAATTCTTCATTGCAGCTCCTTAGTTGCTCATTGATTGCTTTCTCATATGTGTCTTGACTGGGGGGCTACAGCAGAGTGAGTGACTCCTTGCTCAAGCCAGCAACCTTGGGCTCAAGCTGTGAACTTTGGGCTCAAGCCAGTGACCTCAGGGCTTTGAACCTGGGGCCTCTGCATCCCAGTGTGATGCTCCATCCACTGTGCCACCACCTGGTTAGGCTGCATTTTAAGTTGAGTAAAACAACTATAGAATTACCATGCCCCAAACCATGAGTAAAACTAGTAAGGCTTCATTGTTTGCTGGCATCTGGGAGCCACTTATTTACTTATTTATTTTAATAAAAAAATCAGTATGACATATCCTCTGCAGAAAGTGTTAAATGCAGGGCCGATCTCTGCTTGGCACAGCTGTTACTCTACTGTTGAAACTCCATTTTCCTCTCTGAGTGGTTCGTGTTTACTGTGGTCCCACCTAATTCCCTGGGCTGAGTCCCAAGCCCCCAAGTAGATACGGGAACCACAGATAGGACCACACCCTACATACACACACTCACACACACATTCACATACACACATACATACACGCACACATACACACAAACATACACACACATACACACACACATACACACATATACATACACACATACACGCATACATACACACACATACACACACACACACACTATGCTTTGCCCTAGACTTACACACCTATTCACTTAGAGGAAGCACTTTCTGGCTTCTCTCTGGTGTATCTAAATGGCCAGCATCACCACCCTTGTGCTTTGGGGTCATTATTAACTAAAAGAAGTGTCGCTGGCACACAGGCCCTGTGGATACTGAGACAGCCAACGTGATCACCAGAAGGCCACTAAGTGACCGGTGAGTGGGGACTGTCTACAGTGAGAAGACGCTGGACAAATGAATGGACAGAACATGACGGTGGGAGAGCCCATCACACAACTCAGAATGGAGCACAGCTTAAACCTGATGAATGGTTCACTTCTGGAATGTTCCATTTGGTATTTGAGGACTGAAGCTTACCGCAGGTAACTGGAGCCGTGGACAGTGAGACTGCAGACAAAAGGGCTTGATTACTCGACTCATCCTCTCTGGCCAGAGGGAGGGGTGTGTGGCTTAGGCCTATGTAAAAATTTTCATTCATTTTTCTGTTCATATGATTGTTCTGAGGCTAAAACTAGGTGAGCTTATCTGCCCAACGATATTCCTTTCTGTGCAATTGAGAGAGCTGGGGGTTGAGGGAGGTAGGCTGATGGAATCATTCAGGCTGGACACTGTGGCCTGGCTTTCCTGGGATAGCCAGTTGGAGAACCGGGAGGAAGAACGTTATGATCAGTCATCATGGGAATCCAGAGCAAGAGCGAGGTCTTCCGCGGGTCCAGATGGTAAGGCAGGGGATCTGTCCCTCTGGCCTAATAGCTCAAAGAGAAAGAAATTGCTTCTCTTTTCTGTAGAGAAAGATTTGCTGCATGAAGTGTCAATTCTGCAGGTGGCTTTTCTCCTCGTGCAGGGAGGGAGGCCCAGGTTTTCCACTGAGCATCTGGAGACTGAATTTCTCAACTCGTGTTTCCCAGAGACTGTGCGGTCTTCTTCCCCTCAAATTTAAACGTGAGTCCGTGTGGTGGCACTGATATCTGTGCAAGAAAACACAGGGTGGACTGAGGCAGACCCTGCTGGCATCAGCGGTGCCTCCAGCACGAGTGACACCACTGTCCCTATTGGCGCTCCTTCCCCCCACGCCCCCTTCCCCGTTGGCTGCAGCGGGCTTTCTGCGTGCGCTGTCTGAGGACCCGGCACTGAACCTGGGGACATTAGGGAAACATGCTCCTCTGAGGGGATGAACTTGGTCCAGAGTGAGCAGGACTCAGGTGTGTGGGTGGTTGTTCACAATTAAGAAATGGCAGAGACGTGGACGCACACAGACCAGGGACGAATGGTTAGCCTAGAAGGTCAGGGTGTTGGACAAACAAGACAGAGGAACAATGACAAGGGCACTGACTGAGAAAGAGGAGTAAAGATGGGCCTTTATTATTATTATTATTTTAGATTTTATTTATTCATTTTAGAGAGAGGAGACAGAGAGAGGGAAGAGGGGAGGAACAGAAAGTGTCCACTCCCATATGTGCCTTGACCAGGCAGGCCCAGGGTTTCGAACCGGTGACCTCAGTGTTCCAGGTTGATGCTTTACCCACTGCGCCACCACAGATCAGGCAAAGATGTGTCTTTAATGAGGAGAACAGGTGCAGGATGACCACCAAAGGCATGCATGCGGGTGAGGCCCTTGGCTATTTATTATAAGGTGAGCAACAGGGCTCACTCCGGTTTTTTGCCCAGTGCCACTTGGTGAGATCCCTGACAAAGTAACCACTGAGGTCACGTCTGGGCTCACAGCACAGGCTTCTGCATGTCAATGCCAGTCTTGTCCTTTGTTGCACCATGCCCAACTTCTGAGGAGCAGAGCCCAAAGCTAACCCTCTGTGTGACTTAGTTCCTCAAAGCCTGGCACGTTGGGCTCCGCCATGGAGGGTGTTAGGAGGATACGTGTCATGTTTTCTGCAGGTCTCATGGAAGTTCTTCTTCCAGAATACTGATGACAACCCTGCTCAGACACCAAGACGCTCCTCCCAGGATGCACGCAGAGCTGTGTTCCTCCCACCAAACACCAGAGCCCAGCGTTCCCTCGCTCAACCGGGGCCTGGAGTGTGTCCATACAGAATTCCATTAGCCACTGGTCCACAGATGCCCCAGGGAACACGAATTCATTGGCATGTCCAGGCGACATGGGCTTAGCAGGTTCCAGATCAGGGACACCCTGGGGAAGGAGTCACAGAGACTGGCCATTGGAAGTTAGACTGATGTGAACAAAACAATTAAATATGAATGGGGCCTCTGTCGTTCAGCACTTCTATCGCACCTGTCATTTGCTTAGTGAGACAAAATATATCAACACTGAACCGTGTCCTCTGCGATGACCCCAGAGTAAGACAAAATGGCCATCTTCATGTTTGGTGTATTTTTGTTGTATGTTGTTTCCTTTCCTCAACTTCTTCACCACCTTCATTAATTATGGGGAAATACTAAAACACTCAAATTTTTCTCTCAAATGAAGATTATAATCTTATGTCAAGAGCTAGATTATTATATCATATAAAATAAGGTCAATGAGATAATTATATGGGGAAATGCTCTGTAATGTTTCAGTGAGATAAGGATTTCAGTTAATTAATTCCATAAATTCCCTCACATTTAAAGATCAAATAGAACTAAATGTCTGACCTGAAAAGAGCTCAGAAAATTAATCAGGTAAATGGAATTATTTTCATACATAATATTTTCAGATAAAAATTATGCTTTGAGTGAACCCATCCATATTTTATTTCTTTAAACATATTTTATTTCATTAAAAATATATTTAAATTTTAACCTCCACACTTTATATATATAAGATATAACTAATTTTTCCACATTGAGTGTGCCTTATAAATGTGTAAAGCTGCTTAACAATGCTTTAAATGTAGCATAAATCTTACATATTATAGCCTAAATTAATCATATGACTTGGAATGTAATGATATTTTATAGGAAAAGTTAGAGAAGAAATGATTGCAGTATCAGAAGAATATTATGCATCAATTACAATGAGTAAATATAGCAGTAGTTACCTCTATTCACGGGAAAACTTTTTAAAAATACATCTGGTTAATTCAAATGTTCCACAAAATAAATAGGAAAGGTTTAGTTATTATCATGGATTTTCTATAAAAGTTGCCATTTTGCTAAATTTTGTCTTTAATAAGATTCACTATTTGCTAACACACGGACACTAATGATTATGTTCAATAGCATGAGCTATATATTACCCAGCTTCTTTCCTTTGCAATAAAATGTTTTCATTCCTGTGGTATTAACTTTAATTAAACAATATCAACCATACCTGCTTTAGAATACACCATTATGTAAATTATTTTTCACTAGCCTTTTTATTATTTGAGATGTAGTTGCGGCTTACCTACCTGAGTTACTAAAACATTTCATGATCAGTACACTGCTCAATGGAATTGAAAAACAGGAACTGGCTTATATATTTGTAGTGAAAATACAACACATTTTCTGAAATTGAAGATTTTAGTGCAGATTTAGATATTAGGTAATTTATCCAAAACTTTATTTTTTCAAATTGTAACTTTACATACACTTATCTTCATTTTCATTAAGGGTACCAGTAAACTCACCTTGAACATAAAGAATGTTTAAAATAATGACAATGAAAACCTTTATTACAACTTCATAATGGCCAAAGTGAAGTTTAAATATAATTCCATTTTAAAAATATATGCAAGAACCCACTCATTTTAGACTATACATATTTTTAGTTGAATGATTATAGCTTAAATACTCTTGATTTCTACATTTTATGTAGCTTTCTATAAAAATATGTTGAGGCCTGACCTGTGGTGGCGCAGTGGATAAAGTGTCGACCTGGAATGCTGAGGTCGCCGGTTCAAAACCCTGCACTTGTCTGGTCAAGGCACATATGGGAGTTGATGCTTCCTGCTCCTCCCCCCTTTCTCTCTCTCTCTCTCTCTCTCTCTCTCTCTCTCTCTCTCTCTCTCATTCTCTGTCCTCTCTAAAATGAATAAATAAATAAATAAAAATAAAAAAATAAAATAAAAATATGTTGACTGCAAAAATAAATGATTATAAAAGATTTTTTTGGCATCACCATGGATAAACCTTAGTAAATTGACTAAAACATGAATTTATTTTACTATAGGTAAAACCCACAATAAATACTAAGCCAAAAACACTAGGTTCTTTATCAGCTGAGATTGTTATCATTAATGTATCCTGAAGTGTCACAATATCCTGTTCCTGATATGATACTGTGACATCGGGCATGATGACTGGGAAATTATCACTGAGAGATGAGAAAGAATATACAGAAGAAGAAGAAAAATCTATAGAGAAAGTACATTTATTGTCAAACCAGGTGAAAGCATCCATCTGCTGGACACAGAAATGTTGCAGTATACTGAACAGCTGGAAGAGGAGGGGGAGGGGTTCAGGGATGAGCGATTCACAGCGAACTATGGAAAACTGAATGACAACAAAACAACAACAACAACCTACAGACACAATCATAAAGAGAACGCAGTGTCCTGAAATGTCTCCAAAACTCTCAGAATGCGGGAGATACGCTGGACCTTCTCATCTTTCAAACACAATGTTTGTTTATTCTTTAACCATGTAGCGGTTTTTGAGTACATGCATGTGTGTATTTATTTCTGGGCTGAATGTTTTTTAGAAAACTTTTTACAGAACTTTCACAAATACAAAGTGTGCAGTCATAACCGTACAATCTATTGGGCTTGTGCAAAGTGAATACACCCATGTCCTCCTCAGTACCACGTCCAGTAACAGAAAATACCTTGGAACTCATGAATTCCTGTGGCCCCTAGAATCATTAATTCACTCAAGGGCCCCCTACCTGATCTCTCAGATCACAGGTAAGCCTGACCTGCTTTTACAATGTAAATTCAATCCATTTTATGAGCCTGGCTTCCTTTGCTCAAGATTTGGTTGATGACATTCAGTTCATTGCACCTGTCTGTAAAGCATAACTGAATTTTTTACTTTCCGTTTTACTAGTCATTGAGAATGTATGTTAAAGTTTCTCATTAATATTGTGGATGTATCCTATTGATACCTCCAGTTTTGTTTTATGTATTTAAAACTGTTACTCAGTTTTATTCAGTACGCACAGATTCCGGATGTTGGTAGCTCGTCAGATTGAAATGTCACCGCCATCATTTCAAGTATCTCTTTCTGCTTCTTGCTTTGTTACCTGCAGTGAGTGGAGAGACACCAGCAGAGTTTCAAAAAATGTCAGCTGATTTTTTTTTCATTCTCTCACTCGCTACTTATACCGATTCCTATATTTAAAGTAGGATTCTTACATACTGATTTAAACAAACGCTGTTCCTTTCCACCAACACCATCTTTAATTGCCTGCCATCTGTGACTGTCCCAGGTCACCAGGTCTCTGTCGCTGTCTCATTGGTGGTATCTGTCTCTTCCCCTTGCAGGTGGCATCTCACTCTATATTCGGTTCTCCAGTGGGTTCAAGAAAAGTCACTAATGTTCAGCTTTTTTCTATTTTCACGATGAGAGTGATGGCTTCCTAGCTCTTTCCCTGTCTAAGCTAAATCCAGAAGCACTGTGATAGTTTTCTGATTATAAATTAATTCATCTTCATTGAAGAGAACTTAAAATATAGAGAAAAATAACTTACCGAATCAACAACGAGACAAAAGAAGCCAACAACAAGAAAAAAGAACCTCTAAATGGGTTCCTATTGGAATTAAAATAAAAGTAAAATATTTTACGAGGCCGTTTGAAGGCCACAAGGGGTTCAACCATGTCCCATTTCATGCCTCCCCCAGTGACCCTGCGAGAGGTATACTGGTCACAAAGCCTGTACACCTGTTTCCTCTGGCTGAAGTGGCTTTCCTGCTCCTCATCCTTTCTTCTTTTTGTTGGTCTTTAAATCTCATTCTAAAGTGTTCTGCTTAGAGACATAGTTCTTTACTCACCCCATGTCAAATAAACTCCCAAGCACATTGTTACGTAGCCTGGACCTAGGACTGACCTCCTTAGTGCGCCCCACCACCTCTGTCTGTAACCCCACATTCACATGCAGCCCCAGGAAGGATGCCATTGCTTACTTCCTATTCATCACTGCATTCTAGTGACTAGCACCGTGGTTGACATGCAGTGGGCTTTTAATTAATCTTTCCTTATCAGTAATTCCAACATATTATTCTTAAAGGCAGTGATTAAGATAGGCAAGCAGAAAGTAAACTCAAAATAGATTTAATTCCCATAAACTCTGAAGCCAAGTTCAATAAATGGCATTTCCTAATGTGTGTTAGTGGACAAGGTAGATTTCCTCTCTTGCACGAGTTTTCTTATCTGTAGAGTGAAGCTAATTACAGCATTTCAGTAAAAAAATATATAAGCAAATATATGGAAACCTTAGAAGAGACCCCAGGATATTATTGCTTAAAATTCATTACTTTCATGTAAAAATTAAACATAAAAAATGATAGTAGGTGTCACAAAGAAAATCGACTTAAAATACTCAGTAGTATTTCATAACACCTCTTTGAGGTGTTTTACAAAGCATTCAGAAAGCACAACTAACGCATTTCCCTAAGATTCTCTTAGCTACAATTCATGTGTACAGTTCAGTTAATAGCCTGTGGCTCTAGTTTACAGAGTCGAAGTCAAAGACTCAACGAAGGTAATTATCTTTCCCAAGGTCAAAACATACGACTCACAGGATATGGTTTGTTTGAGAGGAGACTGATCTACTTAAAAAAATATGTTTGTATTGCAGTTAGCCTTCAGTTAGCATTCAGTGTTAACATTGTGTGAAGAGTTTATATATAAAATTATTTCAAAGCAACTCAGAAAATGTGCCTTATGCTATGGAAAGAGAAACAATGAAAAAACAGAGGAAGAGAGAGGGAAGGGGGGGGGAGAGAGAGAGAGAACTCCTCAGAAATCATATTTTGGCTTCCCAAACTGGTATCAATAGCCCTGTTCTCCTGTCCATCTGTGGCTAACATGGTCCATCTCTGGTCCAAACTTCCAAGGGCACTTGGTGAGGCATTGTTACTTTAGAACATGATTCTATGACTTTATCCAGTATTCTCTTAGAATTGTCTACTGACTTGTGGTTATTTCAATCATCATTAACATTCTTGTTTTAAGTATCAAACATATTTCTTAGTTTGGAGCAAATGGGGTCAATATATTTATTTCACTTTATTCTCTGCTGTTTTACTCCACCTTTGGGCAGGCACTCTAAGACCATCATTTACAAATGAATGTGTCCAGGAGAAAGCAAATGAAATATTGAAAAGACAGGAAATGGTATTATAATAAAAAAAAAGATGTGTAGATGGTAGGAGTCATACATGTGATAACAAGAGAGCTTGCATCATGTTTAGTTATATAACTGAAGTGCTGTTATTGAAGGAAAAGAGAGTACACTTGGCATCTGTGCCCACTTTTCTGTTACAGTTCTTCCATTCCATGTTTTTATATAACTGAAGTTGCTTCTTAACAATTTTACATTTTCATTTCTCTAACTCAGTGGTTCTGAAAACCACTGCACTTTGAAATCAGCTGGGAAACATCCATGAAGATTTTAATTTAACTGATCTTAGATACTATCTGGACAGTGCTAATTTTTAAAACTCTCCAAACTAATTCTAACAGATAGCCAAGGTTGAGAAGTATAGCTTTAGGCAACGTTATTTTTCGAGACTTTAACTCCTTCACCTACCTAATTACAATTCATTTATCTAGATCTCCACTGAAGTGTCATTTTTCTTGGAATAGCCTAATCCAGTATCATTAGGTATCCTTAATTTAAACCCCCATGGGATCTTGATAGCTCCAAGATCAAAACATTCATAAGAGAAATGAGTAGATGGCAGCGGAGTAGGCGGACGCACAGACGCCCAGCTCTCAACACCAAACTGGAATACAAATCAATTTAGAAAAAATCAGCATAAAAAACCAACACTGAACTGCAAGAACAGCTCTCAAAAACCAAGGAGCAAAGAGGAAGCCACAATAATCCTGGTAAGGAGTGCCTGAAGCTCCTCTGCTTACAGGAACGGAAGGGGGGGGGTGGTGAGGCTGAGAGCCCAGAGAGGATTTCACAGAGGAAAAAGAGCAGAAACTACTGCTCACAGCCACTTACCTGGCGACCAGGGAGCAAGGTGGGTTGAAAAGACCAGCTTATCTCCCAAGTGGAAAGGACAGGGAGAGGGACAGACTGTGAGGGGCTAAGGTATGCAAGAAACGAAATAAAAAAGCTGACTCATTCGTGCTGGAGGCGGCCATAGCTGGGGGAGGGACTGAACCTTTCACAAAACAGAGCTGAAGTGCTTCTGGATCAGAGATCTCCGGACATCTATCCAGCTCCAATCAGCACAAAAAGACACAGCTGAAAACAAGAAGTGGGGAGGAGGGGCAGTAACTCAAGTCTCCATGGAGATCTGAGATACACCTCCCCCTACTGAAGCTGAGAAAAAACCCTGCCCCCAGTGAGATTAGTTGGAGGAAGAGACCTTCAGCGTCTCAGGTTACACCCACAGCATTCCTGGTTACAGTTTCAAGGAAGCCCCCTGCTGAGATCAGTTAACAAGACTATCACCTGTTAAGAAAACAAACAAATCAAGACTTCAAAGCTGCCCAAATCCAAAAGTGGATTACAAGTAATAGCTGATACCAACCCACGAAGACCTAAAAATAACACAACTGAAAACTGGAGGCAGACAACACCAAGCCTAGACTCAACCAACTCTACAAATAAAATAAAAAAATAAAAAATTAAAAAAAAAGAAATGAGAAGACAAAGGAGTGCAATCCAAATGAAACCACAAGAGACACCTTCAAGAGATGAACTGAGTGATATGGAAATAATCAAACTTCCAGATGTGGAGTTCAAAATAATGATTGTAAGGATGCTTAGGGATCTTAGAACAACAATGGAGGGACAGTTTGAAAACCTAAACAAAGAAATAGCAAGTATAAAAAAGAATCAGTTGGAGACGACAAATACAATATCAGAAATAAAGACCACAATGGAAGGAATTAAAAACAGGATAGATAGAGCAGAGGATCGAATCAGCGAGTTAGAGGACAACTGGAATGAAGGCATGAAAGCAGAGAAGAAAAGAGAAAAAAGACTCAAAAAGTCAGAGGAAACTCTTAGAGAGCTCTGTGACAACATGAAGAGAAATAACATCCACATCATAGGGGTTCCTGAAGAAGAAGAAAAAGAACAAGGGATAGAGACTTTGTTCAATCATATCATAGCTGAAAACTTCCCTAAATTAATGCAAGAGAAACTCTCACAAATCCAAGAAGCACAGAGGACTCCATTAAAGAGAAACCCAAAGAAACCTACACCAAGACGCATCATAATTAAAATACCAAAGCTAAGCAATAAAGAGAAAATATTAAAAGCTGCAGGAAAAAAAAAGTTATCACCTACAAAGGAGCCCCCATAAGGATGACATCTGACTTCTCAACAGAAACACTTGATGCCAGAAGGGAATGGCAAGAAATATTCAAAGTAATGCAGAACAAGAACCTACAACCAAGACTACTTTATCCAGCAAGGCTATCGTTTAAATTCGAAGGAGAAATAAAAAGCTTCCCAGACAAAAAACAACTCAAGGAATTCATTACAACCAAACCAATGCTGCAGGAAATATTAAGGGGCCTGGTGTAAACAGATAAAGTGGGAAAAGAATACAGAAAAAAAAAAAAAAGGAATACACCTTTAAAGAAGAAAATGGCAATAAACAACTACATATCAATAATAACCTTAAATGTAAATGGATTAAATGATCCAATCAAAAGACATAGGGTAGCTGCGTGGATAAGAAAACAGGACCCATACATATGTTGTCTACAAGAGACACACCTTAGAACAAAAGACACACACAGATTGAAGGTAAAAGGATGGAAAAAAACGTTTCATGCAAACGGAAATAAAAAAAAAGCTGGGGTAGCAATACTTATATCAGACAAATTGGACTTTAAAACAAAGGATATAGTAAGAGATAAAGAAGGCCACTACATAATGATAAAGGGAGTAATCCAACAGGAAGATATAACTATTATAAATATCTATGCACCTAATATAGGAGCACCCAAATATATAAAACAGACTTTGAAGGATTTAAAGGGCGATATCAACAGCAATACTATAATAGTAGGGGATTTCAATACCCCACTAACATCACTAGATAGATCCTCAAGAAAGAAAATTAACAAAGAAACAGCAGACTTATTGGAAACACTAGATCAACTCGATTTAATAGATATCTTCAGAACCTTTCACCCTAAAGCAGCAGAATATACATTCTTTTCAAGTGCTCATGGTACATTCTCTAGGATAGACCACATGTTAGGGCACAAAAGTGCTCTCAACAAATTTAAGAAGACTGAAATCATATCAAGCACTTTCTCCGATCACAACGGCATGAAACTAGAAATGAATCACAGCAGAAAAGCTCAAAAATTCTCAAACACATGGAAACTAAATAGCAGGCTGTTAAATAATGAATGGATTAAGAATGAGATCAAAGAAAAAATAAAAAAATTCCTAGAAACGAATGACAATGAGCATACAACAACTCAAAATTTATGGGACACAGCGAAAGCAGTGCTGAGAGGGAAGTTCATAGCATTACAGGCACACTTTCAGAAGCTAGAAAAAGCTCAAATAAACAACTTAACCCTGCATCTAAAAGAATTAGAAAAAGAACAGCAAGTAAAGCCCAAATGTAGTAGAAGGAAGGAAATAATAAAGATCAGAGCAGAAATAAATGACATAGAGGCTAAAGAAACAATACAGAAGATCAATAAAACTAGGAGCTGGTTCTTTGAAAAGGTAAACAAGATTGATGAACCTTTAAGTAGACTCACCAAGAAAAAGAGAGAGAGGACTCAAATAAATAAAATTAGAAATGAGAGAGGAGAAATAACAACTGACACAACAGAAATACAAAATATTGTAAGAAAATACTATGAAGAACTGTATGCCAAAAAACTAGACAACCTAGATGAAAAGGACAAATTCCTTGAAACATACAATCTTCCAAAAATCAATCTGGAAGAATCAGAAAACCTAAACAGACCGATTACACCAAATGAGATAGAAACAGTTATCAAAAAACTCCCAACAAAGAAAAGTCCGGGGCCCGATGGCTTCACAACGGAATTCTACCAAATATTCAAAGAAGAACTAACTCCTATCCTTCTCAAACTATTTCAAAAAATTCAAGAGGAAGGAAGACTTCCAAGCTCCTTTTATGAGGCGAGCATAATTCTGATTCCAAAACCAGACAAAGACCACACAAAGAAAGAAAATTATAGGCCAATATCTCTGATGAATATAGATGCTAAAATCCTCAACAAAATATTAGCAAACTGGATCCAACAATATATGGAAAAAATCATACACCATGATCAAGTGGGATTTATTCTGGGGAGGCAAGGCTGGTACAATATTCGTAAATCAATCAATGTGATGAATCACATAAACAAAAAGAAGGAGAAAAACCATATGATAATTTCAATAGATGCAGAAAAAGCATTTGATAAAATCCAGCACCCATTCATGATCAAAACTCTCAGCAAAGTGGGAATACAGGGAACATACCTCAACATGATAAAAGCCATCTATGAGAAACCCACAGCCAACATCATACTCAATGGGCAAAAATTAAAAGCAATACCCTTAAGATCAGGAACAAGGCAGGGGTGCCCCCTTTCACCACTCTTATTTAACATAGTCCTGGTAGTCCTAGCCACAGCAATCAGACAAGAAGAAGAAATAAAAGGCATTCAAGTTGGAAAAGAAGAAGTAAAACTATCATTATTTGCAGATGATAATATTGTATATAGAAAACCCTAAAGTCTCAGTCAAAAAACTACTGGACCTGATAAATAAATTCAGCAAAGTGGCAGGATATAAAATCAATACTCAGAAATCAGAAGCATTTTTATACACCAACAATGAACAGTCAGAAAAAGAAATTAAGGAAACAATCCCCTTCACAATTACAACCAAAAAAATAAAGTACCTAGGAGTAAACTTAACCAAGGAGACTAAAGACTTGTACTTGGAAAATTACAAAACATTGATAAAAGAAATCAAGGAAGATACAAACAAGTGGAAGCATATACCGTGCTCATGGTTAGGAAGAATAAACATCATTAAAATGTCTATATTACCCAAAGCAATTTATAAATTCAATGCAATACCAATTAAAATACCAATGACATACTTCAAAGATATAGAACACATATTCCAAAAATTTATATGGAACCAAAAAAGGACACGAATAGCCTCAGCAATCTTAAAAAGAAGAATAAAGTGGGAGATATCACACTTCCTGATATCAAGTTATACTACAAGGCCATTGTACTCAAAACAGCCTGGTACTGGCATAAGAACAGGCATATAGATCAATGGAACAGAACAGAGAACCCAGAAATAAACCCACAGTTCTATGGACAACTGATATTTGACAAAGGAGGTAAGGAAATACAATGGAGTAAAGACAGCCTCTTTAACAAATGGTGTTGGGAAAATTGGACAGCTACCTGCAAAAAAATGAAATTAGATCACCAGCTTACACCACTCACAAAAATAAACTCAAAATGGATAAAAGACTTGAATGTAGGCCGTGAAACTATAAGCATCTTAGAAGAAAACATAGGCAGTAAGCTCTCCGACATCTCTCGGAGCATTATATTTGCTGATTTATCTCCACGGGGAAGTGAAATAAAAGACAGGATAAACAAATGGGACTATATCAAACTAAAAAGCTTTTGCACAGCTAAAGACAACAAGAACAGAATAAAAAGACAAACTACACAATGGGAGAACATATTTGACAATACGTCTGATAAGGGGTTAATAACCAAAATTTATAAAGAACTTGTAAAACTCAACACCAGGAAGACAAACAACCCAATCCAAAAATGGGCAAAAGAGATGAATAGACACTTCTCCAAAGAGGACATACAGATGGCCAACAGGCATATGAAAAAATGCTCAACATCACTAATCATTAGAGAAATGCGAATTAAAACCACAATGAGATATCACCTTACACCAGTCAGAATGGCGCTTATCAACAAAACAACACAGAATAAGTGCTGGTGAGGATGTGGAGAAAAGGGAACCCTCCTGCACTGCTGGTGGGAATGCAGACTGGTGCAGCCACTGTGGAAAACAGTATGGAGATTCCTCAAAAAACTGAAAATCGAACTGCCTTTTGACCCAGCTATCCACTTTTAGGAATATACCCCAAGGACACCATAGAACGGCTCGAAAAGGAGAAATGCACCCGCATGTTTGTGGCAGCATTGTTCACAATAGCGAAGATCTGGAAACAGCCCAAGTGTCCGTCAGAGGACGAGTGGATTAAAAAACTTTGGTACATATATACTATGGAATACTACTCAGCCATAAGAAATGATGACATCGGATCATTTATAATAACATGGATGGACCTTGACAACATTATACGGAGTGAAATAAGTAAATCAGAAAAAAAACTAAGATGAATCCATACATAGAAGGGACATAAAAATGAGACTCAGAGACATGAACAAGAATGTGATGGCAACAGGGGCGGGGGGTTGGGAGAGGAGGATGGGGTGAAGAAGGAGAGAGGGGTTAGGGGAGGGGAGGGGCAAAAAGAAAACCAGATAGAAGGTGACAGAAGACAATTTAACTTTGCGGGAGGGATATACAGCACAATCAAATGTCAAAATAATCTAGAGATATTTTCTCTTAACGTATGTACCCTGATTTATCAATGTCACTGCATTAAATTTAATTAAAAAATTGAAAAAAAAGGCAAACAAAGAAAAAAAATAAGTGAAATGACAAAAACAAAAACAAAACAAAAAAAAACATTCATAAAATTTTACTGACAGAACATGTTTAAGGTTTGTCTTTTCTTTATTTTTCTTTATTTTTTTTTTTTGCTAGAAAAACCCTAAGACAGGGAGAATTTATCCATGTTTTTATTTTGATATTCTACATGTTTTTCACTTCAAATATTTGTTAGGGCTCCCAATACATTAAAAAGAAAAACTCAGATCAAGAGGTGGAAATTTCAATAGTAATAGATTCTATTTTATCCTATACTGTTATAACTAAATTAACTATAATTTATTCAGTACTCATGATATAAAAATGACTTACTATCATTAGCCTTCTTAGAGATGATATACATAAAGCAAAATAATAAACTGAAGAGGTTAATAAAATCCCCAAACTCACAATCTACACTATGTTGGGTTGACACCAACACCTGTGTGTTTTCCAATGAATACTACTACATCTGAACAGCAGGAGAAGAAAATACTCTAAAGTTATTAGACTTATTCCAGAATAGACGAGTTTATTTTGTCCACTATGAAGTCCCCATCATTTGGCAGTATTCCAATGAACGCTTTCCAGAAAGATCTTCAACACAAATGGTGATGTTATCGTATTATGAATCTCATCTTCTGTTACCAGTCCCTACACCTTCCGATTCATCGATGCAGTGTGTGTGTGAGGGAATGTAATTTGGAGGTACAGCTCTGGTATCTAGTCTATGAAAGTTTTTAACAGACATTTTAATTTTTAATGGGAATTTTAATATGAAAGTTAAAGATAAAATATGTAACATGGTGCAATTTGTTTAAATATCTATTTAGGATTTAGTGGATTGCATTTTTATTTTTATCTGAATATCAATCAATATCAACGGTTATTTGCGTGGAGACAAGTAGGTCTTCTGCTATAAACACGGGAGATCAGAACACCAATTAGAGGAAGCCTATGTTAATTAAAGGCACTATTTAATAATGTAGATTTAAATGGAAAATTATTCTACTTTTCCAGGAACACGGGCTATTAAAATCATGTTAATTTATAGAACTTAATGTTTAAAATATAGTTCCCCTGCAAAGATACAGGATGGATAATATGCATAAGACTCACCTGCAGGGAAGTGTTCTCATCCCAGCAGCTTATTTTGAATACTTGGGACAAACATATTTGCATTTCCAGGACATAACAGCATGCTGAAACCTCAGGGTAATGAGTGTTCAGTAGGAGCAGACAATGCTTAGCTGGCAAAATAACCTTTCTATGTGAACGTGCTCTTCTGTTCTCTCTCTCTCTTTTTAAATCAAGCTTACGGAGTTATCATATTGATTGCTCTGCATATTTTCAGGTCAAAACTGACAGTGGTTATTGCATTATTATTCTTCATTTGGAGCTTATTGATTTCCCGCCAGTACCTTACAGGTCAATTTAGAAACAAGAAAGAGTTATTATACATACTTGATGTACAAGCTTTCTAAAAGATAGCGCCTCAAGGGGACCCCTTGCATCAGATGGCAAGAGCTACAAGCCACTATGCCAAGGGCATTCTGACTTTAAGGGATGTCAGAGTTTCTTGTTCATTGGGACACATTTAACACATTTTTTAGACACTCACATATTTCATGTGAGTAAGAAACTAAACATGATAAATCTCTTGTTCAATAGTAAACTGATTTTAAAGTGGATTTTTATCACACTCAGAAGCACCTGTATGAGAAATTAGCAGTGTTTTGTTGCCATGAGGCCCTTTAAGCTCAGAGGAGTTTGACAGAGAGCAGGAGCCGTGGCACTTAGTCCATCTCACGTCACCGTCTTAGCCGGGGTCTCTAAACAACCATGGACTGGTCTTTTCTTCTTTGTGATCAATCTGATTCAAAAAGACAAAAAACATACACAAGCCAGCATTGTTTGGGATAAGAAAACTAAAAATTATCGGTCTAACTGCCAATTCCACCATTAGGAGTTAGCTGGAAACAAGCCTGGTCGTGGATGTCAGCCTCTGGGAAAAATGTCATCTAAAATTAAACATTTTTTTTTACTTGGCATTTCTATTAAGATATATAATTGACTTTCCATAATGATCAGTTCAATATCGGCTCTGTCTGGACTATGAAGATTCAATCTGGAATCTTATGAAAAGCATAAGTAAATGAAAATACTGCTAAACGAGATTAAGACGTGAATTATGACTTCAGCGCAGCGGCTAAAGAGCTTAATTACTTTGGGAAGGCAAGTTAGCCTATTAGACTATCAATTCCTGTTTTTCTGAGAACTGGGCTAGAAAGACTCTTAGAACCAAATGTCCACATCCATGAAAATGAATATACTTTTTCCTATTAAAAGGAAGTCTGTGTTCATAGATGCTTGAATTTACTCTCCCTGGAAAAGGTTGACAAACCAATTCAATGTACTTCTTAAAACATTAGGCCCTTTTCTGGGTCTCAACTTGATGCCATTCTTGTTGTGGATAATTTCCTGAATTTGAACCCCATCTCTTGTTATACCTTGAAAGCACTCACAGTTTAAATCATGTACCTTAGTTGTTCAAATACATGGGCTTATTTACTTAATCTGCCCCAGCACCTTTACTGCAGCCTTCGTGAATGCTCTGACTACAGCAACATGGGACGTCCAGAACCCAGGCCACAGCAAGGCTGTCCTTCCTACACTTTTCCAAAGGAGCCCGCGATGCACCGTCTCCACTTTGCATGGCGGCCGTGCTCAGTGCTGCAAAACTGCAGGTGTGGCCCCGAGTCAAAGACGTGGTGAGAGAGTCGGGAAGGACTATTACATTTATTTTCGGGTCCGTCTACTGGTTTGGAAACAGAGAAAGTGGGAAAGATCACTCACGCTGAATTTCAGACTCACTTTTCATCATTCCTCCTCAAAGTCTATCATTACTACAGCAAAGGGGGATTGGTTTGCAGGCTCCTTATAAATGTCATTAAGAAAATAACATGGGCTTCACCCAACTACGGACCCTGAGAGCAGCCATGCCTGCCCATGGACACTGCCCACTAACCCGCTCAGTACCCCAGGCTGAGCTGACTGGTGAGGGTCCTTTCCTGACAAAGCAAACCTGGGAAGTCTGCACCAAGAGGCGGCTCATTGAAATGCGCCATGCCAATGCCATGGATCAAGGTTCACAGAGAATCAGGTAAACGTGGCATAGTGCCACAGCAATCAATAATAACAATTATAGGAAACAAATGAGGTTCCAATAACTAACCCTACAGAAAGGGAGATCTGCCATCTGACAAAAACATCAGAATAATTCTCTTCAAGTTCAAACAGATACGGGATATACAGCTTCATAACTCACAGACAACCAACAGAATCAGCTCAACAAGAAGTAAGCAAAATGAGGAGTTTGAAAAAGAATTAGAATCCATCAAAACAAACAAAAAACAGAAATCCTAGAGCTTAAGATTTTGACAAAATCAAAAAATGAATGGGAAGTTTAACCAGAAGACCCAAGAAAGCAGAAAGCACATGATGACAGGATGGGTCTTTCCAAATCGGTTATGGGGGCAAAGAGAAAGCGGAATGAAAGAGTGAAAACACCTATGAGGCTTCTGAGACAACTCTGGCGAAACAACATACACATTAGGGAATACCAGAAAGGGAAGGAAACAGAAAATGACCTGAATAGATATTTTTACCAAAGAAAATGTGCAAATGGTCAAAGTTGATTGTTTACTTAATTATCCACATTTTTTAGTTTGCTTAACAATTTGTATGAACTTTTTGTGTAAGAATAAAACGAACACTTAAAAATACCTTTGGCCAACAGGCTTTCAGGGAATTGTCATTAATTTTGATTAAGGTGATTTTAATAGGCATTCTTAATCCTATATTTCTGAAATAATGGACTTTGCAGAGATCCTATCTGGAAAACACATCATGCTCCATCACCATGTGAAGGAACAGCCGTGTTCACACATCCTGGTCTGAAGCACTGGGGAAGATGGAGACGAGTGGAGCCCTTCGGATGTGACCAGCTGGCCTGTGAAATGATGCGGCTACTATAAAGTCTGCTGGTTCCTCAACAAGTTATACATAGAACGATCACATGACTCAGCAATCTCATTTCTAGGTACACACAACCAAAAGATTCAAAAAGGGACTTACACATGCACTTGGATGGGTGTGTTCATACTAATACTATTCACTAATATCAGAAAAGTGAGGACAACTCAAATGTTCATGAATAAATCACTGGGTAAATACCATGGGATATATGCATATCATACTGAAGATGAGGCAGACACACAAGCCTGCACCTGTGGGACGCCACTCACCTGGGAAGCCCAGGATGGATGGATCCACAGAAGCAGAAAGGAATCTCGTCATTGTGGGGGTCTGTGGAGGGGCCAGAGATGGGCACTGACTGCTACACAGCTCCTGGGCTTTCCTCTGGGGTGATGAAAACGTTAGGAAATGAAATGAAGCTAGCTGTTGCACAACATCTTCAGTGTGCTAACTGCGACTGAGTATATGCTTTAAAATTGTGCGTTTTAAATTTTATGAATTTTAGCTCATATTAAAAATGTTTTGGTTAATAAATATGTAACAGAAGTAGGTGGTTTCTAAAAATTTTCCTATAAGAGTCGGCCTGAAAATAGGACTCTTTAATATATGACATGCATTATGTTACTAAGTGACATGAAGTCATGTCTGTCATTGGTTATTGACACTTTTGGTGTTTTTTAATGACTTGTCAGTAATTGTTTACCACGTGAGAAATCAGAGGTGATAGACATAGTGATGTGGAGCTTTAAAAAAGTATTTCTTTAAAGCCTGACATATGCTCTGATAAATGACCTGAAGTGCCCTCCCTGGATCACCCTCCTCCATCCATTTTAATAGTTTTTTTATATATAATTTTAAGTATTCAGAGACCTGGTAAATATTTTACTCCTTGTCAGCATGATGACATTGATGCTTATAATGTTATATTACTTTTTTTTTTTTTTTTTATAATTTTATTTTTTTAATGGGGTGACATCAATAAATCAGGATACATATATTCAAAGATAACAAGTCCAGGTTATCTTGTCGTTCAATTATGTTGCATACCCACCACCCAAAGTCAGATTATCCTCTGTCACCTTCTATCTTGTTTTCTTTGTGCCCCTCCCACCCCCTATCCCTCTCCCATTCCCCCCTCCCCCCCGTAACCACCACACTCTTATCAATGTCTCTTAGTTTCACTATTATGTCCCACCTACGTATGGAATAATACAGTTCCTGTTTTTTTCTGATTTACTTATTTCACTTCGTATCATGTTATCAAGATCCCACCATTTTGCTGTAAATGTTCCGATGTCATCATTTCTTATGGCTGAGTAGTATTCCATAGTGTATATGTGCCACATCTTCTTTATCCAGTCATCTATTGATGGGCTTTTTGGTTGTTTCCATGTCCTGGCCACTGTGAACAATGCTGCAATGTTATATTACTTTTAAAATACATGTAATATGTTTCATTTTATAGTGTCTTTAAAACCTTTCATCTGTAATATTTAATCTTTAAAATTTTGCTACAGGTCCGATTATCATTTTACCTTTCAGATTCAATTACTTCCACATCTCCTTTGAATCTCACTTCAAGGTGAGTTTGATGTTCCGCCTCACTTATTGAAGAGAGAGCCTGGATGAAATGAAATGCAAGCCTGGCACTTTAAATGAATTTGCTTTTAGTTATCTAATAAGGGATTTTGTGCCTTCATGACTTTGGTATTTCAAGGTCTGAAATACATGGCTTACTTTTTAAGGACTGCACGGTACTCAATAGTTCAGTGGGGTTTTTTTTCTTGCTTTTATCCTGCCTTATGTAATTACACTCAAAATTGCTATCTTTAAGTTTAAAATGCAACTCTATGACTTGCACCAAAAGGTCCTCTCTCATTTTCCACCAAATTTTATTCCTGAAGCCACACACAGAGTAGAATGACTCTGAAATTGAATGGTCAGATGAATTTTTTCCTCCGCTCTGGAACTGAAGTCATGGGCAAAATTCTATCAATGTTCAGGTCAATGGACCGAGGAGGGGGTATGACAGGTGACACAAAGTGGGATCTCCCTGAAGGCTGGCTGCCAGGGGCTTTGCCTCTAATCCAATGAATGGACATGAAAGTATAAAAAATCTAAAAGGGAAGAAACCAAGATCACCAACAGCGCCCAAAAGAAACAGTGACAGAAATCAGAGGTGGCTCAATGCTTTATCCTGTTCAGAACCCAATGAGTAATATTCTTTGAAGTTTCTAAGTGGGATTAATCCAGGTATAGTACGTGTCAGGTTACACCATGGCACATGCCAAACATATCTCCAAAATTTCATGACTTTAAATTTTTTACTGGTGATGGCAGGAAGCGGGTTTAGTCAGTGGAACCAAAGAATAGGAGAAAGACACTGCACTTGCAAAAGAAAAAAAAAACAACAACCCAGTGTAACATGATAGTAATTATACATGTATCTATAGTCTACTGTTGTGCATAGTTGTGTACCTAACTTCCCAGCTGTGAAATACTATTGAAATGACATATGTAAAGTCACTTTAAAATAATTAAAACACTGTGCAAATGGCTGATAGTATTATGATGGTTAATAATTATTGTAACAATACTTTACCTCAATAATAACATTACCCATAAGACAGGCTGAATATTCTAATGAAATATACATAGCCTAATGTAGAATTTGTTCTCAATGAAAAATTTTTTGTGAAAGAAACATTAAATATTAAAAATAATGTTTTAAGGTATCAAATAACTCACTATGAAAATTACTCCTTGTTAACAATGAGAATTATTATTACTAGAGTTTGACCTGTTTCCTTCCCTTCCTCCGGTAGATTTTTTTTTTCTTTCCTTTCCTTTCCTTTCCTTTCCTTTCCTTTCCTTTCCTTTCCTTTCCTTTCCTTTCCTTTCCTTTCCTTTCCTTTCCTTTCCTTTTCTTTCTTTTCTCCCCTCCCCTCCTCTTTCCTCCCTCCCTCCTTTCCTCCCTCCCTTTCTCTCTCTCTTTTTCTGTGCAACTCAACAAAACATCACATGCTCACTGCCTCATGTGCCTTCACTCAAAGCAAAGTCTCTTTTCAGCCCTTTCATCCCTGTTTACCAACTTTCCCTCCCCCCTTCCCTCTGACTGTCACCACACTGTGTCTGTGTCTATGTGATCTGTGTGTGTGTGATACTCTCACTTAGACCCCACCCCTTCTTTCACCCAGCCCCCCAACACCCTTCCCGCTCACAGCTGTCAGTCTGTTCTAGTATCTATGCTTCTGTTTCTACTTTGTTCGTTTATTTAGTTCATTACATTCCACATATAAGTGTGGTCATAGGGCATTTGTCTTTTTCTGGCTTATTTCACTTAGCTTACTAACTATTTTCGTGTTAAATTGCTCATTTCACTATGTAACAATTTCAAAAAGTCCTAATCATTCAGGTTTGTTCATTTCGGAAATAACATTGAACCTAGTAGAGTTTTTCAATGCTGTTTCTGTTCTTCAGGTGTAGGCTATAATACTTAATTCAAAAGTTAAACAACTGAGCTCCCTTCTGCAGAGAGATGCGTGCAAAGCTGTGAATATCCTTAGAAGACTGAAGCAGGCAGGGCGGTGACACCTCTCTGAGGAAAGAAACAGAGAAGAATCAACAAGAACGCGCACGAGAAATCCTGTTAACCCTCCAACTGGTGTTTCTTAACCAGAACTGAAGGAAGTAATTGTCCTCTTTAAACATATCATTTACACAGAGACAGTCAGGATTATACTTTTCATAAAGATAAGCTATTTGATTCTTCCTTTACAAACAAATCCTTGGGTACAGAAGAAGAGACTGGCTTTCACTTGTAAGATCTTAGAGTCCCTTCCCTGACTTGTGCGTATTCCGTGTGGAGAATATTCCCACATGAAAACCCAGCCTTGGAAGGGTATGTACATTTATCTTCAATTATTTCTACTCATTTAAAAGGTATTTTAGAAAGAAATTATGGTTTGTTTTAAACAAATACAGCTGTAATCAATTGCCAAGATATATTCAGTGATACACTCTTCTTCCTGCTGGGGGGGGGTTACGTGTAAGTCCCCTCTTTAACAGCACAGGTTACAACGTAAAATGGGGGAATTCTGTGGGGGCGGGGGTGTCAGAGCAGTGCCTTGGGACCTCCAAAGTGAGGAAGACTAGGCACGAGATGCGTTTCAACTTACCAGCGTTCAACATTTGTTTCTGATTAATGATGGACAATTGGCTTATCCCATTTTTAGTGGAAATATTACAAAGTGAAAAAATCTAATTTTACTCCAATATCCACTAAATGTCAAAACAAATATGAAAGATTAAATCTGGTAATATTTAATGCTACTTTATTCTCATTCTTAAATATTTTAAATTAATTTTTGCTGGATCTTACTCATGCAAAGAAGCACAAATACCTAACATTTATTCTAGGCTAAGCCATTAGGTATGGACCCTTATTCTAGTCATTTGAAAACTTGAATGTCATGATTATCCTTCTCTAAGTTACCTTCCTAACTTCAATACATTTGTTTCCCAGTGAAGGCTGGATATACATTTTTAAATTCTATCCTGCTCTGACCTTTTGTTTTGACATTCAGTCATCTGCTATTGAAGAAATCTAGTTTGATGACTGTATTACTGAGGACATGCCTCATAGGTTCCCAGATTGGTTTTAATGTGGTGTTATTCTCCATTTAATCATTTTAAATCTATTAAAGATATCAGTGCGGTTCCTTCGATTGTCTTTAAAGGACTTTAAAATAGCTCATTACTGCAATATCTTCACATTGCTCTATCTAGATAAACATTAAGCAACCATTACATTAAGTTTTGCCCATCAGATGAATATAGAATATGCTTCAGAGGCATAATTTATCTGTCACCAGACTTCTAAAACTCTTTGCTTTAACTTTGATGTTTGCTCTATTTACTTTGTACTGGTTCCTAAGCCATTTGTCTCTTCTCAGTGACATTTCTAACTCAACGTAAAAATGGAGATATACACAGAAGAATCATGATATTTACTTTGTAACACTTTTTAAAATAAGCACCGATAAACATGTTTAAATTTCCAAAAGAACTTTTTACTTGGCAAACATAGCATTTTTAATTGATTATTACTTTGTGGTTTTTATTTTTAATCTAGAGCAGTGGTTCTCAACCTTTCTAATGCTGTGACCCCGCAATACAGTTCCTCATGTTGTGGTGACCCCAAACAAAAAAATAATTTTGGTGGCTACTTCATAACTGTAATTTTGCTACAGTTATGATTTGGAATGTAAATACTTGATATGCATTATGTATTTTCTGATGACTTTAGGTGACCCCACTGGGGTCACGACCCACAGGTTGAGAACTGCTGATCTAGAGTCAGTGATGCTTTTCTGATTTTAAAATTATTCAAGGGGGTTCACAAGTTAGTCTGTATTCCAGGCTATGCCAATCCTAATTTGTATAAGGACAAACCCTTTTCTCAGGAGAGCTCAGAAAAATCTTGGCTTTTTCTACCCTAGACACTGTGCCCATGGCTGACCCCCCACCTGGGTGGCCTCTGTGTCCCTCTCAGCTTTCTGAACAGGCTCCTTCAGGACCACTATAGGCCCTGGACCTCTCTTCTCTCAAAGCATTTGCCTTAGAAACTTCTAGTTGTCAATTCCTTTTCTGTGCCTTTGAGATGTAACTCCTCCCCAGCCTCTGCTGGCTGTACAACCCAGGGAATGACTTTCTCCAGGACCAGGGAGCCTTCGAACTGTAACCATCAAAGGAGGTGGCGCCTTTCCGTCCAGTGTCTGTGGGAGGGCAGGAGCCTAACTTCAGACGGCCCTGTTATGATGACCAGATGCCCGCCAACATCCCCAGGGGGTTTTCCCCTGACTGACCCACACTGAAAGTCCCCCAGAATCCGTCCAGACAGAGCATGGAGGCCAGTCTCCCCCATGGCCAGAGTCAGGATGAGGCCTCCCTGACCGGTTTGCAATGCCTGATGCAGTTCTGCCTTTGACAGGGCTGTGGAAAGTGTACAGTGAAGTGCAGAAGCTAAAATTCAAAACCATTTCATATGAGAGCCTAATAATAGAACATATAGCAAGAGCACTAAAATGTACTGAGTGCTTACAATATCGAGGCATTTATACACACCCACTCATTGAATCATAAAACCCACCCACGTGCATGTATGCACGTGCGCACACACACACACACATCTCCCCATAATTAACCTATGGGACAAATGCAGTACTTTTCAACATAGAAAAATAGTAGCTCTTGGTATTAAAAAGAAAAACGTTCTCCTAAGTTCTCGATTCTTGTCTCATCCCATTACTGAATTTTCTACGTACACAGCATAAAACAGGCATTAGTAAACTGTTATTTTTTTAAATACTTGTACTTCCCCAGGAGTGCCCCTCTCTAACCAGGGCTCTGACTCTGCGATGGGCAGTGAGCACCAACACCACCCACCGGGCAGGTGACAAGGTGGGACACTAACGAACAGGAGTCTGACGCACTGACAAAGACTTTCTGGTGTCGAGGGGAGGGCAGGGGACTTTCTCAGGGACACACAGTCTTAGTAAATCTTCCTGAACATTTCCTTCAAATGCATTATGAAAACATACACTTCCATGTATTCCTAGAAAACACGGAGAGGCTGGAACACGAGACGGTAGATCCCGGAAACAATGGACATCCGACCATTTCATCTCTGAATGGATGGTTTGTGCATGAAATGTGCATCAATAAATTGCATAAATGATGTAAACCATGCATGTTTTCCACCTCAGGGGTTGTTGCTGGGTTATACTGAAACATTCCCTAAAATTTCTGTCATTTTTGGGGATGCTGTAGGGCCAGAAGAATAATATGCCGTACGAAGTAGCTTTTCTCCAACATCTGCTGTGAAGAAAGTTCGTCCAGAGCCGGTGATGATGGATGAATTTTTGACAGGTCATTGCAATTCAGATCAGATGCAGACAGATTTAGTACCTAAAAGCTTCTGGTTTATTAAAATCACCATTGATTAATCTGGCGCCTCTGCTTCCCTCTAAACTGCCTTACATTTTAACACTTTTTGGGAATTAATAATTTAGCTATGATAACTATAATTTATATGGTCGATTGAAATTTATTAGAGTTTTCTTGGCTCTGCAAACAAAATCTTAAAGAGGAAAGAACTTAGAAAATAAAGCCATGTTTCCTCATTGTCATAAAATCAAAACAAACAAACAAAACAAAAAACCATGGCGTTTTGACAGCTGGGTTCATCAATAATTTGTCATTAAACATTTCCAATTTGTTACACAAGGGTTCACCTCACAGTTGGTTACATTTCTGTGAACAGATAATACCAGCATTGGCCACCGCCCCCATTTTCTTTGGTGTTTTCTGGAAAATGGACTCCGGGGTGGAGAGGCAGGCAGGATGTGTACTGGGGACTGCCCTGTGGTTTACGGCTGGGGACAGCAGAGCTGTCAGGGGGCTCATGGAGGGTGACAACCCTAGTGAAGGGGTCAGGTCTGCACACCGTTCCTCTCCCCCCCCAGACCAATCAACAGGGGTGAGCTCCCTTCAGAGGGAGGAAGACAGGACCTCGTGTGAGGCTGCCGTATGGAGTCACGGCACACACCTGCACAGCTACGCCGCTGAGCATAGCAGTGTCTGTCCTAGAGGGAAACCTCTCTGAGTATGTGTACCTTAAATTAATGTACAAAAGTCAATATGGTTTTATAAGTCAGAACACATGGGTACTACTTAAAATAACAGTGAATTAACAGCCCTGCACTCACTTCATTACAATGTATTTTTTTGTTTGTTTGTTTTTTGTATTTTTCTGAAGTTGGAAACGGGGAGGCAGTCAGACAGACTCCCGCATTCACCCGACCGGGATTCGCCTGGCACGCCCACCAGGTGGTGATGCTCTGCCCATCTGGGGCATTGCTCTGTTGCAACCAGAGCCATTCTAGCGCCTGAGGCAGAGGCCACAGAGCCATCCTCAGTGCCCAGGCCAACTTTGCTCCAATGGAGCCTTGGCTGCGGGAGGGGAAGAGAGAGACAGAGAGGAAGGAGAGGGGGAGGGGTGGAGAAACAGATGGGTGCTTCTCTTGTGTGCCCTGGCCGGGAATTGAACCTGGGACTCCTGGATGCCAGACCGAGCTCTACCACTGAGCCAACCGGCCAGGGCCTAATTACAAATTATTTGAAGCCATCCCTGCCCTCACAATACCTTTTTAATTGCACGCATCCCCTACCGTCTCTCTCCAGAGACAACCAGTTTTTTGTGTTTTACTTGTTGACCTTCTGTTATGGTGACACTAAGAGCACATTCTCTGTGATAGCAACAGCTCCTAAAAATGACTGTGACAGGCCTGAGACCATCTTTGGTCATACTGCTAACTTCTAGCTTATATGATGTAAGCAGGAGGATCACCAGATACTTCTAGGTGGATTCCTAACTCTGGACTGGCTGGAACGTAGACATGATGGCTAGCTCTTCAGTAGCCATCTTGGACCAAGAGTCTAAGGTACCAGGAATACCTTGGAAAGGACCCATTGTGTTAGTGAAAACAGTAAGTTAAGAGAAGGCTGTGGTCCTGACACTTAAGAGTGCCAATCTGACACCACTTACACAAAGACTTCTTTGATGAGAGAAGTAGACATTTCTATCGTGGTTCATCCTGTGTGTGTGTGTGTGTGTGTGCGTGCGCGCGCACGTGCACAAAGTGTTACTTATAGGCAATCATCAGGCAAAACACATCTGATGATGTTGTTCAATTCATCTCTATCCGCAGTTGATTTTTTACACTTTGCTTCTTTTCCGACTCTACCGTACTTCAACTTCACATCTTAAGAAAAATCATTATCTTTGCTCGGAACTTAGAGCTTTTTCCAATTTTGTTGTAAATAGGATGCTCTATATTTAGTCAACAGTCTTACAGTTTGGTTTCGGAGGAGCAAATGCAGCAGAATTTGTTTCTGGGCAACACATCTCAGGAAGCATTTTGGTTGCCTTTCCCTCTCTTGTCACGTCAATAACCTACTTCACTGTGTTCGCCTCTTCTTTATCTCAACACCGCTGACCTAGCTGCACATCCTGGAGTGTTTGGATTTAACTCCATCTCTCACTTTATTGCTTTGCGTTACTCCCTCTCCATGCCTTGTTTCTAAGACATTCTCCTTTTTATTGTGGTGAAGAACGCACAGCATGAGTTCTCCTCTCTTAAGGTTTAAGCGTGTAGTACAGTGTTGCTAACTATAATCAGAAATGAAAGAGGAGATATCACACTTGATGCCACAGAAATAAAAAGATGATAAGAAACTGCTAACTGCGGCCCTGGCCGGTTGGCTCAGCAGTAGAGCGTTGGCCTGGCATGCGGGGGACCCGGGTTCGATTCCCGGCCAGGGCACATAGGAGAGGCGCCCATTTGCTTCTCCACCCCCCCTTCCTCTCTGTCTCTCTCTTCCCCTCCCACAGCCGAGGCTCCATTGGAGCAAAGATGGCCCGGGCGCTGGGGATGGCTCCTTGGCCTCTGCCCCAGGCACTAGAGTGGCTCTGGTCGCAGCAGAGTGACGCTCCGGAGGAGCAGAGCATCGCCCCCTGGTGGGAAGAGCATCGCCCCTGGTGGGCGTACTGGGTGGATCCCGGTTGGGTGCATGCAGGAATCTGTCTGACTACCTCCGCCCCGTTTCCAGCTTCAGAAAAAGAAAAAGAAAAAGAAAAGAAAAGAAAAGAAACTGCTAACTGCACACCCACAAACTGCAACAACCTGCAAGCAGTGGATACATTCCCAGAAGCACACAGCCTACCAGGACTAAATAAACAAGAAATAGAAAATCTGAACAGACCTGTAACTCCTCAGAAGGCTGGCTGGTAATTAAAGACCTCCCAACAAGGGAAAGCCCTGTCCTAAACAGCTTCACTTGTAAATTTTACCAAACATTTATAGAATTAAGGCCAAACCTTCTCAAACAATTCTAAAAAAAAAAAAAATGAAGGGGAGAAAACACTTCCAACTTCATTGGATGAAGCCAGCAATCCTCTGATACCAAAAAGAAAGAAGCTACAAGGGGGAAAAATATAACTCCAGGCCAGTATCCCTGAAAAAGACTGATACAAAAATCCTGAACGATTCATATAGTTCTTAGTTTTTTTTTCTGATTTACTTATTTCACTCTGTATAATGTTATCAAGGTCCATCCATGTAATGTAAATGATCCGATGTCATCATTTCTTATGGCTGAGTAGTATTTCATAGTATATATGTACCAAAGCTTTTTAATCCACTTGTCCTCTGACGGACACTTGGGCTGTTTCCAGATCTTCGCTATTGTGAACAATGCTGCCACAAACATGGGGGTGCATTTCTCCTTTTGGAGCTGTTCTATGGTGTCCTTGGGGTATATTCTTAAAAGTGGGATAGGTGGGTCAAAAGGCAGTTCGATTTTCAGTTTTTTGAGGAGTCTCCATACTGTTTTCCACAGTGGCTGCACCAGTCTGCATTCCCACCAGCAGTGCAGGAGGGTTCCCTTTTCTCCACATCCTCGCCAGCACTAGAAGGGACATAAAAATGAGACTCAGAGACATGAACAAGAATGTGATGGCAACAGGGGTGGGGGGTGGGGGGAGGGGGTGAAGAAGAAGAGAGGGGTTGGGGGAGGGGAGGGTCACAAAGAAACCCAGATAGAAGGTGACAGAAGACAATTTAACTTTGGGGAAGGGGTATACAGCACAATCAAATGTCAAAATAATCTAAAGATGTTTTCTCTCAACATATATACCCTGATTTATCAATGTCACTGCATTAAATTTAATAAATAAATTTAAAAAAAGATTGTCTTTAAAAAAAAATCCTGAACGAAATACAAGCAAACGGAGTTCAACAGCACATTACAAGGACCATACACTATCAGAGGTGACAGTTACCTGAAGTCTCTTCTGACCTCTGATGGAGGTCTTTTTAAAATGTGGGGTTTTTGTTTGTTTGTTTTTTGAGCTTTATGAGTTCTGCTTTATTTCCCTTATTTCACCAGCCTTCCTCCTCTACCCCTTATCCACCCTCTTCCACTGTGGATCTGTGTCGATGGCCACTCATCCGTGCTGCTTGGGAACCGCCTTTGGCCTAGGTCTGTCTCTGCACACGCCAGCGCATCCCTGTCCTCAGATGAGCTCATCAGGGGGTGGTGGGTGGATGTCAATGTTCCCAAACGGAATGCCAGACCTGGACACCTTTCAGCTTGCCGGTAATGAGTTGACAAAGTTGCCTCCCACTTCCTGGCATTCTGAATCAGTGTAATTATGAACCATTCCCAGTAGGAACAGGTTGTATTGATGGATTGCCTCTTAGCTCCCATGTTCTGTTCTTCATCTAAAAATAACTATTTGCTGAAGCCTCTGTTGTACCCACCTTATTTTCTCATCCTCCACCACCTCAGAACTTGCAGCTACACACTTCACGAATGGCCCGTGGCATGGATCCAGCCACAGGCTGGTTTGGGTTCTGCAGGTTTTTAAAGTTTTTGTTGGTGTCCCACACTGTAGCTGCTTCTTGCCCCATGATGTCCGTAGGCGCCATTTCCTGAGTAACTAAACTAGTTGTTGGGTACCTCTGGGCCTTACTTCCTCTTCTTCAAATGGTGACGTGGTCTAAGACCGCTCACAACGCTGGGCTTCTGTGAAGACACACTGAACGCACACGATGGCCCCGTGAAGGATGTGAGGCAGAGTAAGCAGGAGAAATATGTAAATTTGTCGGAAGCCGATCAACTGCTGACTGACAAGGTCACAGCAGGAGAAGATCAAAAACTGCTGATTGACAAAGTCACAGCAGAGAAGACCAATGGCTGCTGGTTGACAAAGTCACCGCAGAGAAGAAGCACAATGATACTTTCTCTTGACATTTTGAATTAATTTGGCCTATATCTCCCCTTTTCTGGGTGTGTGCTATCATTTATGGCACAGGGATAATAGTACCGTGCTTTCCCTGCAGATTCGTAATAATTTCTTTGGAAAGGAGACAGAGGGTGTGAGTTCCACAGAAAAGCCTGTAAGCCCCTTTGCCTGGGCTCATAGACATAAGAGGCTGGCTATGATATCCCTCGAAAAGGGTTAAGTTTGTAGGAGAATTTCTTCTTATTAATCATGTTAGAAAAAATAGATAGTGACTTATGAATAGGTAGGAAACAGTAACTATACACAGAAGCACCTTTCAGCCCTCACTTAATTCATTACTTTACCTCCCTAGCCTTTTCATGTGGTAGAGTAAAGAAACTTTCCTTTCTTCTTGCATACCTGACCTGCAGGTGGTGGAACACTCTGAGAAAAATAAAGTTAGAACTTAACTAGTGTATGAATATAGTAGATAAATAAAATTTGACTAGACAATAAGACATTAGGTAAGGTAGAGTTATTAATTAGTACTGACCTTTTAGAAGTTTGTACCAATATTGTTATTGTTATTGCTGTTCAAGCCATTGAATAACTGTACTTTGTATGACTTATCACCTAATTTATAGCTTATAGAAATGAATTAACTGTTACCTAGAAATATGTAACCATAGTGAAACTAAAACAATTATTAATCAATGTATTCTGAATATCATGTGATAGTAACTTAGTGTGTGTGTATAAAAATAAAGCTAGACCAGCATTTGGCAGAGATGCCTGGCAGTAAATGCTAAAGAGAGAAAAAAGAATTCGGCGCTCTCATTGGATTCGTGCCGATGCCATCTCTTCCTGTGGGACCGCGGGACTCCCCCTGGGGCTGGACCCCGGCATAAATTAGTCCCAGTGATTCTGCTGTGATACACGGTCTATTAGGTAGAGTCTTACACATGCATCTTGATAGTGTTTTATTGGGCATATATCTGGTACTTCCTTGTATCAATATAAACAGTGATCAGTTTACTCACTGCCCTGGTAATAGACATATGACTGGTTTACTGGTTGTGACTGTTACACACAGTGAGAATGAAAACACACACAGATCCCTGGAGACTTCGCATGGGAAATGTTTATGGGGGAGAGTGTCTCAGGGCTTTGTACTTATAGCTTTGTTAACATTGCAAGTTTCTGTCTGCAGCGTGTCTTTGAGAAATATTTCTGCGTGTCACTGTCCAAGCTATTAATTTGGCTCACACCTTAGCTTATGCCAATCTAATGGTAATCAAATGACGTGTCAAGTGTATTTGAATGTTTTGACAGGATTACCAGGAAGAACCTCTTCATATTATATATATTATTATATATATTCATTGGCCTTTCTATTTTTCTCTTCTGCTAAGTGTCACTTGACATAGTGGGGCCTTTTGTTATTTGTTTTAAATTTGTATCGATTTGAACTGTGTATATACTCATAGGTGATTCAAAAATACTGTCTCTGGCCCTGGCCGGTTGGCTCAGCGGTAGAGCGTCGGCCCGGCGTGCAGGGGACCCGGGTTCGATTCCCGGCCAGGGCACATAGGAGAAGCGCCCATTTGCTTCTCCACCCCTCCCCCTCTGCTTCCTCTCTGTCTCTCTCTTCCCCTCCCGCAGCCAAGGCTCCATTGGAGCAAAGATGGCCCGGGCGCTGGGGATGGCTCCTTGGCCTCTGCCCCAGGCGCTAGGGTGGCTCTGGTTGTGGCAGAGCGATGCCCCAGAGGGGCAGAGCATCGCCCCCAGGTGGGCAGAGCATCGCCCCTGTTGGGCATGCCGGGTGGATCCCGGTCGGGCGCATGCAGGAGTCTGTCTGACTGTCTCTCCCCGTTTGCAGCTTCAGAAAAATACAACAACAACAAAAAATACTGTCTCTTCATCAGTTCTATTGATTTCTGATGTCCACAGGTTTGTATATGTAACTTTTAATGATCTTGAATATATGTAGGTGGGCTGCTGATATGTTGCTTAGATATTTATTTGATGACCCCAAAATAAAGAATATAGGTTTCAGGCCCTGGCTGGTTGCTCAGTGGTAGAGCGTCAGCCTGGCATGCAGGAGTCCCGGGTTTGATTCCCGGCCAGGGCACACAGGAGAAGCACCCATCTGCTTCTCCACCCCCCTCTTTCCTCTCTGTCCCTCTCTTCCCCTCCTGCAGGCAGCCGAGGCTCCATTGGTGCAAAGTTGGCTCGGGTGCTGAGGATGGCTTCATGGCCTCTGCCTCAGGTGCTAGAATGGCCCTGGTTGCAACAGAGCAATGGCCCAGATGGGCAGAGCATCGCTCCCTGGTGGGCATGCCCGGTGGATCCCGGTTGGGTGCATGCGGGAGTCTGTCTGACTACCTCCCTGTTTCCAACTTCAGAAAAATACAAAAAAAAAAAAAAAAGAATATAAGTTTCATATAGTTCCCTGAACTAATTTCAAGTGGTCCACCCCCCACATACGGAAGTTATTTAACTGGACCTCTGCACGTCTGTGTGTGACTCTGTGTGTTTTTGCAAAATATGGTTGGTTTTCTCTTCCTTGTTGGATAAGAAATTACCCCATGATTAATTACACAGTCATTTATTTTTCATTTGACATATATTTAGACTATATTTTTCAGGCATGGTCCACACTACTCCTGTGGGGTCACTGAGTAGTCCCTGTCTGGTCTGCACTATGGTGGGGTGAACACTGGATGAATCTTGAATCATATTAATATGGTGATGTTGTGTTTTTCAGATTATGACTCTGAAGGCCTATTTTCCCACTCTGATGGGTATTTTATTGGAATGGAATTTCCTTTGTCTTTTCACATGGTCCTATTGATGAGCATTGTTCCTCCTCCTTTGTTGTCTGAGTTTTTCTACTAGGTTGGAGATGATTGGTTGTCAGCTCACATTTGGGTTGGGGAATACCTTTTCCTGTATGTGGGTACAGTTTCTAATAGAGGAGCCCACCTCCGGCAATGGCAGGAGAGGAAACATGAAATGCTCCAGGCAGGGTGGAGCTACGGCTTATCCTCAGACAGCAGTGATGTGTGCTCCATCAGGAGTGGAGGAATGTGTCCTTAACAGGGACGCCACACTCCTCCATCTCCTGGGTCACAGGTGCAGCTTCATGCTAGAAGTGAACGCAGCACCTGTCTGTGCCTGGCAGCCCAGGGGTGGAGAGGTGGGGCTTTCAGATTACAAGCATTCTATATAAAAATGTCCCAATTGTGAGTCATCTCAGCAGGCTGTTTATGGCATGTATTACATTACTAAAGTCTATAATTGTTGTTTATTATATTATCTCTTAAGCCCCATTCCACAGTGAGCTGCATCGGGGCAAGGATCATGCCCTTGCTCACAATTCTGTCTCCATCATTGTGCGCGTGGTAAGAAGTCATCTCAGGGCAGACTCTCTAGGAACACACCTTGAGAAATGACAATGCAAGCAAGTGACAAACCAGTCAAGTAGTGAAGAAAGCAGGACTGGGAAGGGGATAAAGCCCAGCAGAGAGCCATCTGAATTCAAAGTTCCCTGGGGAGCAGCTTCAGCCTGGTGTTTCAGGGGAAATGTTCTATGTATTAAGATTCTACATCTTTCCTCACTCGAGTCACGGAGACAGGCTTTCACACTGTCACAAGGGTCAGCATCTGTCAGGGGTCAGAAGCACCTTCTGGGAGATGTAAGTTTCCCGCACTTTCAACTAGCTCCACTTGGGGACGCTGCTGCTACAGGAACCTGAGGCCAGTCTCTACAGTGAGTCACAGGCACTGGCAAGGAGAGGCAGAGCAACAGCCTGGAGGGACCTGACAGCGCCCAGCGGGTGGCTGCCACACCCCTGGCTTGCACTGCATGGACCCACTTGGAATTTACGTGATGTTTATTCCACCAGCTACGACTACTCTGAGGTGGTGGATGGTCATAATTTGGGAGGAACACACAAGGAGAGGTCAGTGGGATGTAGCAAGGCTCTGCTGCTGCCTCCTTCACCCGCAACTTGCATTTCTTCTCATCTAAGTAGCTTCTTGGGTTCACATGACCTACTGGCTCCCATGCCTTCCTCAGGTCACGGCTCTTGTCCTGTGCACCTCTCATCAAGTCTCCAGTCCTCCTCCTGCAGGGCCCCTGGCCAGACAGCCACACTGGGAGAAGCTGCCCTGACCACGATCTCTGTGAGGCTGCAACATAATGGAGGTTGACTGTCAACTTGTACCAGCACTGACCTGATGTATATACATAAATCACACTTGGTTTATTTTTTATTTTTCCTCTAACAGCTGGTTGTAAAGTAACCCGTGACATTATAGGCATCAGCTGATGGAAGGACAACCTCACCTCTCATGATTTGCTAGCAAGCACGAGATCACACCCTAGTCATACGGGCCTAGCTGTGGACATGGGGTAACAGAGCCAGGACCTGCAATAAGTCATTGCAAAAAATCACCTGCAAAAAGTCATCGCCTCCTGTGGTGCCCACTCGAGAATAGCATTCTTTCTCTTGATCTGTTAAGTCTCTACCGGAATAGAAACTTCAAGAGCATCCATAAGCCCAAAGAGACCTGCCAATCTGTTCTTTCTTCATGGTAGAAGATGCAGGCACACTTATGTGTCTTTACAAGGTATAACCCATGGGTCAGTCCTGTCTTTGGTGAAATGGATGCCAAGACGATACATATTAGGAGAGCAAGAGATTTACTGGGTAAAATGCTGATGAGGAAAAGATGGGGAAAGGAGAATGGAGGAGAAAGCGAGAACCGTCCGATTCAGATGAACGAGAGAGGGAAGAGGAAAGAAAGGAAAAAGTGAGTCACACCGCACACTAACCTAGTGCCAGCTCAGTAACTGGATGTGACACTCTAATATAAAAGTACAGGAACCTCAGCTGGTATAATAGCACCTGACACCACCGCCTCTCATTAGAAAGAATGATAAATTAAGTCCCACGTCATGGGAAAAAATAGCTAATGCTAAGAAAGCCAACAATGTAAATAAATAATCACCACAGTAGTTTAACTGAGATTAATTAATTATAGGTTACTTCATTATATCTCACAACAATTTTAAAGCAAATTAACTTAAGATGTTCAACATGTAAGTAAGGGATCATGAGTAAGACAGCAAAAGCATCCATGGAATGAAAACAAGTGACAGTCACAGAAGGCTCTCTACTGAGGAGAACTCACTGGAAACATTGGAAGACCTAACTAGATATCTATACAGTTTATAACATTGTTTACAACTATCCTTCTCTGTCTATCTGCACCTATACATTTTCAAATTAAAAAACATTCCTGTTACAAAGACAGAGTGGATAAAACTCGCTCACACAACTAAAATAGACACAAACGAACACAATTTTGGAGAAATTTATACATTTCAGAGGATATAAAGACAAAAATATAAGGTTAAGGAACATGGAAGATAGGATACTCTAATATAATTATCTCCATTTTGCAAATTAAAAAACAAACAATCAATCAAATTATAGAGCCTTGAAGCACTCTGCCCTCTGTGCAGAGAGCCAATCTTCGTCCAGGACCAGGTTTTAACTACGATTCCATCAGAGCTAATGTTGCTTATCATTCTAAAACTCTCAAAGTGAAACATTAACTGCTTCCTTCAGTAAAAATGAAACATAAACATTGGAAAGATGCCTGAAATATGAGGAACAATAGGGCACACATAAATTGCTATAATGAATCTGTTTTCATATGAATTATAAAAGTAACCATAACATTGTTAGACTATTAAAAGTTAAATGTTTTAAACAATATAAGATAGCCAATAAAAGAATAGTAATAAAATCAATCATGCCAACACAGCAAATGAATTAATGAAATGATACAACATTTCCATTCCAATAGAAATCAGTAAGAAAAACAATTAAAAAAACTTTTAGATAATTTAAAAATAGAGTATATATATGTAGGCTGGTAGAAGTAAGTCCCTGCTTTGCCTAACTCCTAATTTTCAATATTCATATTGATATTTTTTAAAATGCCTAAACATTTTGAGTTTATAGAATGGCATCTCTTTACTTTAAAAAATTTACAAGATTTGAATTAATTTCTAAGTAAGAAAAATAAAATAATTCTACTAACACTTCTTACTTCTTCTAACTTCCTCGTGTTGGTTTTCAAACTGCTCTCGTTACACCTGTGGGCTTTGTGACATTTATTTTTTTAGATAACTGTTCAGGCGTAATTTCATATGTGACTCAATCCTTGCACTAAAGTGTCTTCATTCTATTAGGTGGCTATTAAGTGGTTCTTTTTTTTTTTTTTTTTTTACAAGTAATTGTAGGGTCTGTGTTCCCTGAATTCTTACATATTTGAAAATATTCGCTTTCTTTGTTTTTTAAATTCACTATTGCCTAGTATAAAACTGCATACTTAATATTCATGCATTTCAGCAAATATTGTTGTTTTCACCTTGCATGATGTTATTTTAAAAAAGTGTCAATTTGGTTTTCCCTACTGCTGACAGACGCATCAGACTGATTTATTTCTGAATCCCTTCTCCCTCCTGGATGCCTTCAGAGCACAAGTTGAAACATATTGGCTGAAAGAAGTCAGACAAGGAAGAGGACAGATGGTCTCTCTCCATTTGTATAAAATCGGGCACAGGCTAAAGAAACCGATAGATGTCGGCATAGCGATGCCCTGTGCATGGCTAGTGACTGCAGGAAAGTGGCAGGGAGGCTTTGGGGAAAAGCAGGGTCCATGTCAACACAGCAAAGGATGCAGGGATGCTTGCTGTTTTGATAGGAATGTTAATTACATGGGGAGGAGTTCACCCAGCACCCATGGGAAGCTTCCCTGGGATCTCACTAGTTGTTCTACACCGCTCATCTCTGCCATGACTTTCTTATGTAGGTCAGACCCTTTTCTAAGCCAATGATCAGTTTCCTAAAGAATGTACACCCCAGGCGGTGGCAGAGTGGATAGAGCGTTGGACTGCGATGCAGAGGACCCAGGTTTGAGACCCCAAGGTCACCAGCTTGAGCACGGGTGCATCTGGTTTGAGCAAAGCTCACCAGCTTGGACTCAAGGTTGCTGGCTCGACAAGGGGTTACTCGGTCTGCTGAAGGCCCATGGTCAAGGCACATATGAGAAAGCAATCAATGGATAACTAAGGTGTCACAAAGAAAAAGTAATGATTGATGCTTCTCATCTCTCTCCATTCCTATCTGTCTGTCCCTACTTATCCCTCTTTCTGACTCTCTCTGTCTCTGTAAAAAAAAAAAAAAAGAATGTACACCCAAACTGTTACATTATTTGTCTCCACCAAAAATTATCATCCGAGAATAAGTAAAAGTTCCAGTTTTTAAATAGTCAAGTTTGGCAGAGAGAAAGCATCTGCTTGTCTCAGTAGACAGAATATTTCAGGAGAGACAGTTTCTTCATGCAGGTGAGACAATCTGTCTTTGCAAGAAATGTTCTCTTTGGGGGGAAAAATAGGTTCCATTTCAACACTCCACAAGCAATAAGTGAAGCATTTCAAAAATAGAAGCTCCTAGATGTGTTGATGAGACAATATGTCATTGCTAAAAAAAAAAAAATCTGCTTGAAAAGGCTAAATTTCACCCTGTCCGCACATGCCAGTTATTTAAATTTCTCCAGCTGTGTAGAATTACCAAACCTTATGGTGCAGGAAATGGAAAAAGACGTGTTCATTTTCTTCCAGTTATTGATACCTAGAGAAAATATATTGATACATTTCTAAAAAAAATACATTGAATTAATAGTGCCCTTTTAACATAAGATCATACTTTATTAGAGACTTATTCTTAAAATTTATTTTTAAAAAATATACTTCAGATGTCACCTGTACACAGGTGACCTGCCCATCTTCACCCCAGTGAGAGTAGAAAGAGCTAAGACTCGGAACCATGACACCCGAATACAGTTGTTATTTTTCTGTTTTGCCCAGATGGTCTGAGGCAAAATTCTCATCTGCCTGGCTGTCCATTTCCCATTTAAAACAACGAGGAAGTTAGAGTGAATGAATACCCAAGGTTTCTGTAGCTCTGAACACTTCTGATATCTCTGATATGCAAGAATTTCCCACCACCCCCGTGTGTAAGGAAGACCGCCTATCAGAAAGTGTCTGTCCCTGCTGCTCCCGTTACATTTAATGTTTGCTGATGCTCTTGGTCTAATCAATGTCGACTTACATCAAGACTCGTATCTGTAAGGACTTGCTCTCTGAAATCCACAGCCATATCAATGCTCTTAAGGCATGTTCTCATTGCTTTTATGCTCACCTGCGGCACCGTGACAAAAACACAGCAGGTGCCCAGGAGAATACAAGGTGGATCATGGGGTTTCTAATAAAATGTGATAGGCACCATGTCTGTTTCTGTCCCCTTCAGTAAGCCTAGGACAACCCTGTGCCAATCTGGACTGTCCTTCCTACCGGAGCCCAAAGAAGAGCTCGGAAAATGGCCGATCCTTCAGCTTTGACTTTGTAATTCTTCTCAGCTGGGTTTTTCTCCCCAATCTGTGCACATTATGACACTCAAAATCCGACTCTGGATAACGCTTTGGTTGCAATACTTTACACTCTCTAGAATTTGCTCCATTTACATTTATTTGTTTACTTTTGTCCAGAAATCCGAAACTGACCCTATAGATCGCCTCGTAATAACCTCGCATGCACCACAGAAATAGCATCTCCTTCTTGTGACTGGAGCACATTAATATATTTATACAGGATTTTTCTTTAGTGTCCTGTAAATGTAAAAACGCAATTGTTTTTCTTCTCTGTATTGTGTTCATTCGTGTTCGAGTTTCATTGGACATCAAGAATGAGCTGATGCCCACAACCCGTCTTTGTGGGATTTTTTTGGTTTTAGTCAGATGGTCAGACTCCTCCCTTCACACAGTGATGTGAGTTGACAGAAATAATTAGATATGGCATTTTGTGGACAACACTGTTTCCAAATTTCAAGATATAATGCAAATCTGTCACTCTTACTTCTCTTCACTATGACATTTCATTGGGCTTTCCTTGAAACATTACAAAACTATGGACCATCAAATCCATCTATCTGATCGTGTTATCATCCTGAAAAGGAACCCCCTGTTTGTACTCTCAAATCTCATATGTGGAAAGTGGAGCAGGTCACATGAATGACATATAAATCATGTAAAATGTCAGCTTTACAATAAGTAAATATGTCACCTTCTTCATGAGACAGAGATGTATTCCTCATTTTAAAGATGTTATAAAATCAATAGCTTTCTTATTTCTCCTGTCACTGGGAGGTGATGTATTAATATTGCTGTCATTGTTTTACTTGTCCCATTACCTCACATGTAATGAAAAAAAAATCTGCTTTTTATCAAATGCACTACTGCTTGTGTGCAGTCCTCCATTGGAGATCAGTGCACTGATAACAGCAACATCTCCAGTTATTCCACCTACTTAGGGCCCCAAAAGTCAAGGGTTCCCATGAAAACCTGTCGAAATAAAATGTAATTAAATCTCTCGCCTAAACAAAGCGAACTGCTGGAAGTTCTGTCCGCTGGCAGGTTGTCCCTTTTCCTTCAGAGAAAGTGACTTTCGTGCTGTGGGAGTTCACGTTTGGGTCGAGCCTGCACACCCTGCAGAACCCTCTGTAAACCAGGCCCGGTTCCCTCTGTCCCATCAAGGAATGGAAGGAAACCCTCCTGCAGCCATTGGTGCAGGCTAGGGGTTGACTGAATGTGTCCTAACAAAACCCAGATGAAGTCAGGAGGTGGGCCCTTCGGGAGGCCACCAGATCTTGAGGTGAGAGCCCTCAGGAATGGGATCCGTGCCCGTCAGAGAGCCAGGACAGCTAGAAGATGGCTGCATCACAGGGAGCAGGCTCTTGGCAGAACCCAAACTGCCCACACCTTGATCCTGGACATCACAACCTCCAGATTTGTGACAAAGACCTGTTTGTTGTTGAAGCCACCAGTTTGTAGTTAAGCTGCTCTGATAGTCTGAGCTAAGGCCCTGGGAGAGAGGTGGTGTTGGGGCCAGAATGGAGACCACAGACACCTGAGGTAGCCACATCTTACTAGTACTGCAGGGTCTGCTAGGGTCCAGTCTTCTCCGGCCCCTGCCCTGGACGACAGAGCACTGCTCTGCATTGCCAGCTTTATGGCTCTGTGGGTCACTTAACACCCCATTCACGGTGGGCAGCTCCGGGCCCATGGTGACCTGGTGGCCCGTGGTGACGCAGTCTGTCTCTACTGAGGCCCAATCACAGGCTAGAACTGTCTCAGAAGGAGAGTAGTTATACGCCGGAGATGGAACAGCCTTGCTCAAAAACCCTCTGAGCTTGTAATGCAGTTCACGTGTTCGAGCTCCCAGAGGCTGCAGACGGATCCGTGCCTGCGATTCACGCCTCACGCACCACAGGACCCGCTGGCTCGCACGGCCCCAGTGTGGGAGCACCTTGGACAGCAGCCTGGACCTCCCTCCTTCTCTTGTCCTGGGCCCACTCAAGAATAGCAAAGTAACACTCACAAACGAAGAACAGGTTGTTCCTAAAGCCCAAAGTGACCCTCTCCACAGGTGTTGTACCTGTTTCTTGGGTGTAGAAGGACCAGATGTAACCGTATAGCCTTCACCTTGAAAGAGGTATCATGACACCCTGCTCCGCGGGACATCCAGAAATTTCAGAGGTCGAAGGCCCCTGCGTTTCTGTCAGATTTATATCCCAACCCCTGGGAGGTCTTTTAAATCTAGAGCTGTTGCTACTTTTACCTCACCAGAGCCAATCAGCATAATGTAACGATTTTTTGTTGCTCAGCAACTTCTTGTATCATCTACACTGCTCACAAACGGATATTTCATAGCTTCATGTTCATTTTGAAATATCCCCTACTTTTTGTGAGCAGTATATTTGAGACTTTCTTTCTTTTTGTTAGTGAGTTTTATGCCATCAACATTTATTATAATTAGAATCAATTTAGGCCTTATGTCAGCCATTGTACTGGGCATTTTCTATACAATTTTTTTTGTTTCCTTTTTTATTTAGAAGACGGAATTTTTTCTTTCAATTATATTTCATACATATATCAATATATATATATATGTATTTTTTTTATTCTTTTGGTTACCTAGAACTTTTTAAGGTCCAGATTTATGTGTGTTGTTTCTTGCTAATGTCCAAATGTTCTAATAGCTATATCCTTCCCCCCCCAAATATAATGTCCCTCTTCTTCTCCAAGTTCTATATTTCTGTGTGTGTAGATAATTTATAAAGCATCACTAATATATTTTACAGGATGTATTATTGCTCCTGAATTCTCATTTTATGACAGTAGATTTAGGTGGGAGGATTTTGTATCTGGGATATATGGTGGCTAAGAATGCATTTCACTTTATCTCTCTCTTTTTTTTTTCCATTTTTCTGAAGCTGGAAACGGGGAGGCAGTCAGACAGACTCCCGCATGCGCCTGACTGGGATCCACCCAGCATGCCCACCAGGGGTCGATGCTCTGCCCCTCTGGGGCATCACTCTGTTGCATCCAGAGCCATTCTAGTGCCTGAGGCAGAGGCCACAGAGCCATCCTCAGCGCCCGGGCCATCTTTGCTCCAATGGAGCCTCGGCTGCGGGAGGGGAAGAGAGAGACAGAGAGGAAGGAGAGGGGGAGGGGTGGAGAAGCAGATGGGTGCATCTCCTGTGTGCCCTGGCCGGGAATCGAACCTGGGACTCCTGCACACCAGGCCGACACTCTACCGCTGAGCCAACCGGCCAGGGCCTCACTTTATCTCTTTATTGTGCCATTTAAAATTTTAAGTCATGGAATTTACTATCAACTAACAATTATAGAAATTTGAAAAAAATTGAGCACAGAATGACTACAATAATAAGAACTTACATAATTACAATTATTTTCTTATTTTAATTATAGTCACTTCATTTTTTCATTATAGGTAGCTTCCTTATCTTCTGTGAACTCATAACACAATCCTGTCTCAAGACAGCAAGATTATAATTAATATTTTTCACTTTATATTGGGTAGTCAATTTGTTTTATTTCTGTTTAATTCTATTTTTATTAAAACAGTATTTTTCTTGGTTTAGCTGTTTCTTAGTTTAGCTGATCTTACTATTACTAAATAATTTAGTTATATGTATTTTTAGTTAATAGCATCATTTTAAGTTGTTATTTTAAATGGTTTTGTTGTTGTTGTTGTTGAAGTTTAAAAATAATTTTGGAAAATAAGCATAAATTCCTTAATGTCAGGGTCTTGTTCAAATGCAGGTTAACCTTCAAGGAAGGCTGTACTTTCTGATATCTTATTATCTAACTTTAAGAGACAAATAATGTCTGACCTGTGGTGGTGCAGTGGATATAACATCGATCTGGAATGCTGAGGTAACAGGTTCAAAACCCCGGGCTTGCCTGGTCAAGGCACCTATGGGAGTTGATGCTTCCTGCTCCTCCTCCTCCTCTCTCTCTGTCTCTCTCTCCAAAATGAATAAATAAAATATTTTAAAAAAGTCTTAAAAACAACGAGACAAAGTCTATTCTCCCTAAGACTTTGTTTCAGCATGTTTCCATATCAATTCACATTACAACCAATGGAAACGTCCTGTACGTGGCTCTTCTGAACTCTGGAGACGACCACACAGATTTCTCACTGCAAACCATGTACCCCGAGTTTCTCAAGACTATCTTCCCAATGGTCCTCGTTGATTCATTTAGGTCATTCAATAACATAACCTTATAGATTTCACATTTATGAAATTAATTATTAAGCTATGAAACCAAATTATGTTATTGATAATCATTTCCCAAACATGTTTTGTTTGATTTTTACCTCAAGGGAAGTCTTAGATTGAATTGCAACTACATTTTTGTGATTAAATTCACCATTTATTACTTTGCTAGCATGCAGGGGACTTCTACAATAAATAAAAGGATGAGCTATGAATCTCATATTGGTTGTAAATTCTCACAACAGGCCACATTTCAGTGCAGTAAAGGCCGCGCACCAAAAAGGTTTATGTGTGATAAATTTATCAATGTCTAAATTCGCTGATGAAATATGGCTGTTTTTGTCCTTAAAAATGTGCATCAATCAATGTTATTGAGGACTTTTCATCACTGAAAAAATTTTCATTTATATTGAGATTTTGATAAAAGTTTTAAAATGATTTATTCCAAGATTATTGCTGTGGTCAGAATTTTTTGTTTGTTTGTTTGTTTACCAAGTTTTAGAAAAAAGAACTTACATCTCTCTCTATGTAATATTTGGCATATATTTCATCCCTAATTGCTTTCTGTTTTGAGATTAGTAACATTAAAGAGCTATTAAAATAAATTAAACAATTAGTTGTTAAAAGCTATATATTACATGTCAAATTTATATTATTGTTCAAAACCATTCAACTCTTTTGTTTGAAGTCCAAACATTACTCTAAATTTTTATGTAGCAATGATGATTCCTAATAAATGCAACACATGGTGAGAATTCATGTAAAACACTAACAGTGATGTGATATAGGCATCATCCTGCATTGCGTGGATAATGGTGGCCAGACTGGCCCAAAGAAGAGAAAATGGAGGAACTACCCACACTCCAGGAAGAGTCCAGCATGACCTTCTGAGTGACTTCCTCCTCTGCTCCTTGGCTCATGGACAGATGACACAGATTTCTCCAGTGCCAGCATCCCGCCCCCATCTCTGATGGGTGCTGCCCCTGAGAGGGACAGGTCCACTCCCCTCAGGACAGTGATGACACAGATTTCTCCAGTGCCAGCATCCTGCCTCTATCTCAGATGGGAGCTGCCCCTGAGAGAGACAGGTCCACTACCCTCAGAACAATGATGACATGGATTTCCCCAGTGCCAGCATCCTGCCCCCATCTCAGACAGGAGTTGCCCCTGAGAGGGATGGGTCCACTCCCCTCAGGACAATGTCTCAGGCATTGCCAGGCACCTTTCCACGTTCTTCTCCATGCACTCTCTGCCACCCAGAGAGCTCCTTCTTCCAGTACAAGTGTGCGGTTGTTCCCAAACACGGAGAACAAAACCAATGAGGAAAGATCCAGCTTCCCTCCTGTCGGGGGAACTTCTGGGAAATGTCTGACTCAATTCTTAGAGGCCTCAGGTCATGGGGCCTCTGTCGCCTGCAGCACAGCTGTGGTTATCTGCTCCATTTCTTCTTTCTCCCCACCGCCTTATTCTCTTTCCCGGATTGATTTATTTTGATTCTTTACCTATTCTGCATAGAGTGTGCTATTACATAGATGTATAGTGAGTACTTTCTTCCACTGTGTGGCTTGCCAACTCACTCACTTATTGGTAATTTTAGAAGACTTTAAAAAAATTTTTTAACAAACCTCAAGTTATCAAAAATTTCTAAAACTTGTGAGTTTTAAAGTTGTGTGTGTGGTTTTTCTTGGGGGAGGGGGATGGTGCTTGAAAATAACAGGCCCTTCCGGGTAGCAGGAGTAGAGTTAGGAAGATTTTCAATTACTATGTCTTTACTGTTTCCTTATTTAAATTTGTTACACACACATACACACACACACACACACACACGCTTTTGCCTTGTAATTAAGACAAAGACAGTAAAAATGATGTTAAAATTTTATATAATATCTTTAAGCAAGCTTACACAATCCAGTTAAAGTAACTAAGACACTCATAAAGTTATATTCCTATAAATTTATAACTTCATTTCAGCCAAATAATTTTATGTTTTAATGTGACTATTCAGTTAGGAAATGTGTCCTCTCAAAGTTTAACATTTGGGTCCTCATTGTTAACATGAATGGGTCACAGGGAATTTTACATGGATGGAATAGCTAAAAAAATACTGAATTCTTGTATTTAAACTCAAGATTTTAACACTGACAATGGCAGACACATACAAAAGAAAAAAATATTCCTCTGAATTTTCCATTTTTCTAAGAGAGATTGTAATTTTTTCAGTCATTACTCATTCAGGTGCTCCTAATAATTAAATCGTACGACATATGTATAAATGCATTACTCCATGACAGAAGGTGATTGAAGAAAAGTGCTAACTGGAAAATATACATGTATTATTTATGAGTCTCCTGGCACCCAACACAAGGAAACATTTCTCCCTTTGTTTCACTGTTCATCTCAGCGTACCTATCAGTGATTAAAATATACACAAAAAAGGTGTAACTCTTATTGAGATTTTGACACTATTTGTTAATGCTACACAATTCTGGTATCTTCTGCTGGAATTTTTATTAATGCATTTCTGCTCCCTGGAATACAGTATTATATAGTTTTACCAACAGAGGTTTCTAAAGGGGAATAAAAGAATCTTGTCTTTAAAAATGTTTAAGTAAAACCAAGTATTGGTGTATTTATAGCATAAAACTGAGAATTTCTTTTTTAAGGGATACTAAGTTTAAGCAAATAAAGTGTTAAGTGTTAACCTGTTAACGTGAAAACACACCTAGTGAATTGAATAGAAAATTGCAGAGCAAGTGAGGTTCCTCCCATTTGAAAGGACAAATGGAACACAGAGGTCTCTACTTTTTCATACAACTTTATATATTTTTCTAGATAAGTTTGTGAGTGTGTAAGGTATATATCCAGGGATGTGTGGCTCTTGTAAGCAGGTGCCGTTTTTCATTTGTTCTGTTGTGAAAGGGAAGAGCACATGGAAACATGAGTCCATGGATCGTTACCTGTAATAATACCATCCACTTCTTTTTTTAAGTCTCTTTTTAAAATGTATGGCCACACAATATAGTAAAAACTGCATGATTCATATTTTCCTCCAAATAGAAAACCCCAAGCTAATGAAAAAACAAAAGCAAGAGACACTGTGTCTGTAGCATAGGTAAGGAGAACGGTTTCCTTAGTAGACTTGATGACAATGGCAGCCATGGTGACATCATCAGTTTAGCATTTATTTCATTATCATTTACACTTTTCCTGAAGACAAGTATGATGTCTATTTTGCCCAAATATTGTGCAGAGCAAGGGCTAGCATATACTATGTATAAAATATTTTTTTGTAAATAAAAACACTGGGAGTCTAAACATAAAATTTAAAATAATTGGTGGCCATTATGATTCCAAATATAATTTTCCAACGTTATTTGATATTGTAACAAAATATGTCTTGAAATAATTCATTTCTTCACATATGTGTTTTGAAACATCACAGTTGACCCTCTTAAGTCAAGGGCCACAAGGAACGTGCGTGTGTTGCCATAAAATCAATCCAAAGTAACAGCTTTCCTAATGGACAATTTCAAAGTTAGAGAAAGGCAAAAAAGTCTCAAATTTAAAATATAATTATATAAATATATACAATTTTTAATTACCACATTTACACTTTTATTGGTAGGAATAGATTTTAGTAAAAGAGACAGATATCCTTGAAATTTCTGTAACAAGGAAGATCTAGATTTTAAATAAGTTTCATCTGGGAAAAACATGTGTACATATAGCATAGACATCCCACAGAATCTAGTACCTATGAAGTAATAGGCATAGCCTGACCAGGTGGTGGCACAGTGGATAGAGCATCAGACTGGAACACGGAGGACCCAGGTTCAAAACCCCAACGTCGCAGGCTTGAACACAGGCTCATGTGGTTTGAGCAAGGCTCACCAGCTTGAGCCCAAGGTCATTGGCTTGAGCAAGGGGTCACTCTGCTGTAGCCCCCCGGTCAAGGCACATATGAGAAAGCAATCAATGAACAACTAAGGTGCCTCAACGAAGAGTTGATGCTTCTCATCCCTCTCCCTTCCTGTCGTCTGTCCCTATCTGTCCCTCTCTCTGTCTCTCTCTGTCTCTGTCACACACATACACAAAAAAACAGGCTTATTTTTCATCTAGGCAGACTTCATTATCAAAAAATCTATCACAAATATACTAAGAATTATTAGAAAACAAAAATAAATAAAATAAAAATAATAATCTTTGTCAACCTAAGAAACATCCAAACTTGTAAGAATTTTTTATGAATTTGAGCCAGCTAAAGTGACGCCATTACCAGGAAGCAATATGTAAATGGCTTGAGAAAATGCTCTGGAAATTGTGGTTTCACAATTTATTTTACACATGAGAATCAAAGGGTAGATGTAAGGGGGTTCCATGGAATCCAGGGGTGACAGATTAGAGAAGCGGGAGAAAGCAAAGGGGGAGTAAAGTGCATAGACACACACCTCTCTTACCTAGGCAGGTGTGCGCAAAATGTTTTCTATGTTGAAATTGACATACTTCAATGATACAGCTAATGAAGGTGGCCTGATAATGCAAAGTTTATGTCAACTGTTCCTATATTTTCAGTTAACAATTTGTAATACACAGAAATCTTCTTATTTCCCTTGTCACTAACATTTCAGCATTTAATCCTCTTGTTTTCCCTATTACTTAAATTCTTCAATTGTGAAAGTCACTAAAAATTCTTTTCCCGTGAGAAAAATTTAAGATGATACAAATAATAAGATTAGCAAAATGTGTTTAGCTAAGAAACACTATGAAGTAATATCATTCATTCAATCCATATTCTATATATATATATACAAAGCATACATACATATACATATACATATATATGTAATATATATATGCACGTATGCATCTACCTACCTACCTATCTACCTACCTACCTATCTATCTATCATATATAATACCTGGGACTGACCAACATTGGCATGTGGATCAAATCCAGCCCACAACCTGCTTTTGTAGATAAAGTTTCATTAGAACAAAACCAGACTTCTTTGGCTATAAATGGTCGACTGTTTTCAGACCATGAAAGTCAGAGTTGCATAACTGTTAACTTATGAATCACAGAGGCTAAATAAAATATCAACTCTTTGGCCCATTAAGGGAAAAATTTGCTAACCCCAATTTATATTGTGAACTCTCTCTCTCTCTTCGTTCTCTCATTTCTGTGGAGAAGAGCTCTTCTCATCTTACTTGTTATCATCCTCTCAGAGGAAGACGACTCTCTTGTAGGAGTCCAAATACCAGGTCCACAGAATCATGAACTGACCTTAATGCAGACACAAATCTCACCACTTAAATCTAAAATGGCCGTTGCTAAGTATAAGTGGCAAATAGTTTACATTTCTTAAACAGGACAGTCTCAACTGACACACAAAATGACCTACTTCCAATAAACGTACTTGCTCATGTCCCTCAACCACCATGTTGTTAGCATATTTAGCTAGAACCGTCTGGAAATTTTCAAAGATGTTTGCTATGTATAATTTATAATGACCTAGGTACTTAGAAATTAGATTTTATTCTCTTTGTTTTCTGGAAATATTTTTTCTTTTAGGAACTGACAGTTTCTTTAAGATACAGAGAAGCCAATAAAATATCAGTATATAAATTATATTATAGAAAAGATTTGCATTTTGAAGTTTTGAACAATAAGTTTAAACCACAGGGTTGGGGCCCTGGCCAGTTGGCTCAGTAGTAGAGTGTCAGCTCAATGTGTGGAAGTCCCAGGTTCCATTCCCAGGCAGGGCACACAGGAGAAGCAGCCATCTGCTTCTCTACTCCTCTCTCTCTTCCTTCTCTCACTCTCTTTTTCTCCCCCTCCTGCAGCCATGGCTTGATTGGAGCAAGTTCGCCCCAGGCTCTGAGGATGGCTCCATGGTCTCCACCTTAGGCACCAAGAAGAGCTCAGTTGCTGAGCAACAGAGCAAGGACCCCATATAGGCAGAGCTTCGCCCCCAGGTGGACATGACAAATGGATCCCAGTCAGGCGAGTGCAGAAGTCTGTCTCTGCCTCCCCTCCTCTAACTGAATAAAAAAAAAAGAGGAAAAAACAAACCCACAGGGTTGGCAGCTGAGCAATATATACAGAATATATTTTGAGTTAAAACTAATGCAAACAGACGGTTTCTGGATCATTGTTTTAACACACTGACCACAGAAGAGTTTGTGTTGCAGCAAAGGTCCAGATATAAAATAACGTAAAATAGAATTTGGCAGAATTAAGCAGTTTAGAAAGAAATGTGTTCCAATTGAAAGAATTGTGACTCTTAGAAAAATAACTGAGTTAAGAAAAATTACAGAATTAAAAAAATATCTTTTCCTCTTTTTCTTTTGCCAGTATACAACCAACCACCTGTTCTTCCTATTACCCAGGGAAAAATTATAAGACAGAACATCTGAGTAATTTAACTAACATTGCTCATTACACTTCTGAATTTTTTGCTACAAAATGCTGACAGTATGAACATAAAAAGATTGGTCTGATGGCTTTTCTGCACAAGTACACATGCTTGGTTAATTTGGACTTTAATGGAAAAAAATATTTATGATTCAAATTTAGAAATCTTTATAGAGTTATTGTCTTCCCTTTATTGAAGCTATTTGTAATTACAATCAATGTGAGGTTACTTAAGAAGTCTCCACCAATTAGGTATGTTAATTTAAGAAATGCACAAATGTTTAACAAATATATTAACACTCATGCATCTAAGTGAATATGTTCATCAATGTCTTCATGGAAATCGATATACTTATTGTAAATCTTCCCTGTATTATTTTGCCCCAATGCGGAACATACTTTGAGTTTCTGACAAGCTGTTTAGATAAATTTGGAGGAATAAAGGCTATATTTCATTACTGTGTGCTTTATATTGGAAAAGACCAATTGACATTTAGAAGTCAAGTCTAGTACCTATATAGAGAGCAAGTTACAGAACATCTCAGAGGTATCTCATTGGGAAATAGAATAGTGTAGAAATAACCCTTGAACATCAACTGGAGCTGCATTTGAGTGCCAGCTGTGACAGGGACTATTGGAAGGACATGATTTTGCAACACTAACCCACTGCGCTGAATACAGCATCTCTATTATGTCCTGCTAACAGCCAGCTTAGGCATCTTTACCTGCCCATATCTGGAATGTAATTAATATAATCTACTACATCCCAGAAGGACACAAATTAATGACTTACCGAAACCCCTTCCTCGTGTCACCTGCCCACCATGAGAGAGAGTACCCGGAAGACAAGCATCCTGACAGGTCCGTGCGGACCCTGGGAGCACTTTCCTTCTTTAAAGCTGGGGCTGAGATGCTAAGAGGCTCTTGTTGGTAAAATATTAGCAACTGAGTTTTACATGGGCCAAGAAGGAGATTGGCACATGCCAGACTTTGAGATGAGTGGGAACCAGAAATAAACCCAACCTTCACAAAAACAGAAGACCAGCTGCAAGTTGTCTCACTTGCCGCTTGTCCAATCAGCATGACCTCTCCTAATGCCAAGGTCTGAGCAGAGGTGTAGAAAACCTTCACTGAGACATGTCATTCAGAGCAGGTGCAAACTTCCTCTACACTTAATTCTCAGCTGCGGCATCTGCTTCTGAACAACCACAAGGAGAGATGCCAAGAAGATCTGACTAAAAACCAAGATAAAACAAAAACAGACGCAGCAGACAAGGTCACGGGATATTCGGCTATTCGAGTTATATGACCTAGAGTTAAGATAATTCATCTATATATTCAAGAAAGTTTTCAATATTAAAGAGAATGAGGAAACTATCAAAACAGAAAGAATTGAAAACATAATAAAAAATTCTTATTTTTATCTCATACCTTTATATTTCTTTCAATTTTGCTTTCTTTTTTTTATTTAGAAATTAAATTTAATGGGGTGACATTACTCAATAAGGGTTTATAGATTTCAGGTGAACATCTCTGTAGCATTTGAACTGTTGATTGTGTTGTGTGCCCACCCCCTAAAGTCAAATCATTTTCCATCATTGTATATTTGTCCCTCTTTATTCCCTGTCCTCCTCACCTCCCTCCCCGGGTGACCACTTCACTTTTATCTATGTCCATGAGTCTCAGTTCTCTATCCCACCTATGGGTAGAGTCATACAGTTCTTAGCTTTTTCTGATTTACTTATTTCACTCAGTGTAACGATCTCAAGGTCCATCCATGTTTTCGTAAATAGCAGTATGTCAACATTTCTTACAGCTGAGTAGTATTCCATTGTATATATGTTCTTTATTATGATATAGGTGAATATTTTATTAAATTTCACCTTTATTTTTGTAATATATGCCTTTACATTTATAAATTTCTCTCCAAAACATGCTTAACTACATCATCAAGCTTGTATGTATTATACATTGTTTTCTACATTGGGTGTTCACTAGGTCCCTTGCTATTTTGTATGTAATATCATTGTTGAAAAACTTGAGTACAATTTTCTAATAGTGCACTCATTAAAATAATACTTATTTTATGCTCATATGTTGTTTCTCATTTTATTTTTGTCATTTTTTATTAATTTTGATTTAGCAATACATTAATAGACAAGACAATTTTTATCAACTTTAACATTCAGTATGTGATACACAAATCAAAGCTACATAATTCATCAAATATTTCAAAACAAGAACATAATTAATTTTAAGTAAGTATGGGTGAATGTCAAAGATTTATATGTAGACAACAAAATGTCATAAGCTTTAACAAAAAAACCCATTATATTTTGCTGTCATATGATTATAATTTTTATAAAATAATTATATATCAAAGCCAGCATAAAACACAATTGATGTAACATTATAAAGGGGTCACATTTTCATAATATCGAGACTACTTTTCTCTACATGATACATGATTTAGGATTACCATTATTCTCATTATTCATTAGCATATGATACATTAACATTGAATGGTGATTTTAATACATAATTTAAGCCAAGTACATGGTTGACTATGTCATTGAAACTACCTATAATGGGAACCATGACTAATGATATCTGATTATTTTCCAAAAACAGCAAATAACCATTATGAAAAACAATAAAAAGTTATTTATTATTTCTGGAAAATTATGAAGCAACATGTCTTGTGGATTGCGGAATGTATTGTCAAAATCTGACTAGGACTGTGCAACACAAATATCTTTTTGAGCCTTAAAATATTAAGATTAAATTAGGTATATTTAATATGTTTTCATAAACTAGAGAATGCTTCATCTGAATGACTCCATTTGACAAGCATTTCGCAAGTTCTGCACTGTGGATGTCCAGGCAGTGAACTGTGAGCACCCACAGTCACGGAGCTCACCTGCAGAGCAGGCATGCCAGACAACACTCACGAGAAGTACAGCACTCCAGACGTGTTCTCAAGAGGACCCTGCTACACCATGGAGAAGGGGAAGCAGGAAAGTCAACCTACGTGAAGAATGAGGTGGCAAATTATTCTCTTACTTAAGAAGATAAATAACTGAGGATTGTTTTAAACTTTTTATTTTGAATTAATTTTATCTTTTTTTTTTTTTTATTAAGTGAGAGGAGGGCAGTCAGAGAAAGATTCCCACATGCACCTTGACCGGATCCACCTGGCAAGCTTCCACCAGGCTGTGCTCTGCCCTGCTGGGCTGCAGTTCCGTTGTTCGGCTGAGGCCACAGAGCCATCCTCAACACCTGGGGCCAATTTTGCTCAAACCATTCAAGCATGGCTGCGGAGGGGAAAAAGAGAGAAGGAAAGAGAGGAGGGAGAGGGGTGGAGAAGCAGATAGGTGCCTCTCCTGTGTGCCCTGACCAGGAATCAAACCCAGGCCATCCACAACCAGGCCGATGCTCTACCACTGAGCCAACCAGCCAGGGCCTTGAATTAATTTTAGATTTACAAGAAATTGAAAAGACAGAAGAGAGATCACACATATCCTTTAGCCACTTCTGTGTAATGTTAACATAATCCACGTAACATGATGGACTCCATGAAGTTAACATCAGCACAGTACTACTGGATAAACCTTGCACTTGATGCACACGTTACCAGTTTGACCCTTTTCCCAATCCTGGACCAGACCCAGGACGCCACATTGCATTTAACGGTCACGTCTCTTCCTCAACTGGTCAGTTTCTTTGCCCGTGCTTGTTATTCATAACCTCAGTATTGATGACGAGTGCTGCACAAGTACTTCACAAAATCTACCTTCTGTTGATGTTTTCTTGTGATTAGTATGAATTATGGATTTTGGAAGAGAATTTCCAAATCCGTCACAGAGATGAAGTGACTTTATTATCATATCAAAGGGTATGTAATGTATCAATTTGACATATTATTGGTGGTGGTAGGCAACCTTGAACACTTGGTTAAGGTCATGTCCATGAGATTTCTCCAAAGGAAAATAATTATTTTTTCATTTTTATGTTCTAGGAATGAATCACTTGATTCAATCCTCACACTCAAGGTGAGGAGAATTATACTCCACCATCGGGAGCAAGAATTACTAAAGAATTTGAGGACATATGTTAAAACCATCACAGCATTTAGAAAATATTTTAAAGAAGTAGTTTTGGGTTATGTCAGTATTGTTTCTCCTTAAAAAGTTTCCTACCTGCTTTCACACTCCAGCAGCGGATGTTGTCTTTGTGCTTTAATGGTAATTTTTTTAATTCCCTTATTAACTTACTATGTATTATATTGAGATCTGTCCCCTCTATTTACTTATTTGCTCAGTCATCTATTGATGTTAATAGGAATTCATGGATGTTATTTTTATTATTTTCACACACTGATAATCTATTTTGAGTCAAGTGTATTCTAAGAATAGAAGTGTCTGTCAGGGAATTTACAGATTATTTTAAAGAGAAAAATCGAAGAGCAGAGAATTAGTTTTTTCCTTCCTTCCTCCTCCCTCCCTTATTACCCTTCTTCTTCTTCCTCCTCATCCTTCTCTGCACTATTTTGAAGAGTGCCAGTACTTAGCTTTGTCTCCCTAGGAAATGTGAATGCTCTGGTAGGAAGACAGCTGTGGTTCCACATGACAAGACCTGTGACTGCACTTTGGCTGATGCAAGCACAGGTCTGGGGCACAGCCAGGTCAGGAAAAGGAAGGCCAGATCAGGTGCAGGGGTGGTGATTTCAGAACTGTGTCAGAGACAGTCATCACCAGGAAGTTCCTGTGAGTGGAAAGGCCGTTTCCTGTCTCTGCAATAACTCTCCTTCACCATCCTTGGAACTTCAGTAAAATCCATCAGCAAACTGACTTCAGTTACATTTTAGAATAGTGTATAGCAAATCCGGCTGAGCATGCTAACTGTGAAGCTTGAAGGCACAGATGACTGAGCCTGGTTCTGACTCCAGCTCTAAACCATCCTCAGGTTTGGTAATTCACTAGAAGCATTTGCAGAACTCCCTGAAAGATGTCATGGTTGTAGTTGTCGTTTATTACTGAGAAAGGGCAGAGCTGAAAACAGCTGAGGGGAGAGACAGGGAGGCAGAGTGCAGCAGGGATCCGAACAGGGAGAACCCCCCAATATCTTCTCCCCACAGAGCCACAGTGCTAACTCCTCCTGAAAACCATCGGTGACAACAGGCACGGGGTATGGCTCACCAGACAACTCACCCCAACCTAGGTGAATGGACTTTTTAATGGGAATTGACCACAAATTGCCCATTCAGCTGACCTTTAATATTCGTCGGACCAGTTGTGGGACTGGCATTTTCACTTTCCTGTCCTTTCAGGAGCCTCAGCCCCAGGCATGCAAAGACACTTCTTATCATGCAGGCCATCTTGCAGTGTCCTCCTGGGAGTGGGGGCAAAGACCAGAGACCTCTCTTTGGGTAGGACAGCTTCTCCACTAACAGGCTCTGTCCACACTGTTAGGCAGACTGTACCAGAAAAAGCCGGAAGGGACACAGACATCGAGAGGGGTGCTGAGAGAACAAAGGCTATGATGTCAAAGGCAGAGAGGGAGCCCCTCTTTCAGAAATCTGCAGAATAACAGGTGGGCTTTTCGTCATTCCACCCAAGTCAGCTGTAGGCACCCCTCGACCGTCTTCTTCGGAAAGCAGACTTCAGCCAGTTTGTTTGAGGTGAAGAATACACTCTGTAGAATAACGGCCCTCTTTCTGGGGAAGAAAATCAGCACAGCAGACGAACAATGGTCCTGCCTCAGCCTTCCCACGTACGTTCCAACACGAAACTCGGAAACCATGCTTCTACAGCAACTCTCTCATCTCAAGTCTAATATTGATGTGTTTTACAGAAGCACCTTACTTCTTTTTATGGGGCAACATTATTGAATCATACTCTTTGATTTGAACATTATAAACTTGATGTTTTGTTTTCCACAAAAAAATAAAACAAGGATGGTGAGTGACCACGCTTTCATTAACTACGTAAAAGGACCACCCACTCAGATTTCTAAACTTAGTATAAATATTCAATTATAAAAATAAAGATGATGTATTGAAAATAATGAAACTTGACAAAATTTGGAATGCATAGTTCTTCAAATAGGAGGAAAATAGCACAGGAGGAATCAGAGCAATGTTAGAATCAACACACGATACAACGTCCAGATGACGTATAGAATTGTACACCTGGAATCTGTATAATTTATGTCACCTCAATGCAGCCAATAAAAAAGAATAAAAATCACTTCAAACAGTAAAGATTCCATTGCAAATTCACATTTACTTTGAACCAATAATGTTTTGTTGATTTAAAATACATATACAAATGGGGTGCATAAAAACAATTGTTAGAAAATTTGGAAATGGTAAATGGATATAAGATTTCCCCAAATCCCTGTATTGCCTAAAATTGGTAAAATTATTACTTTAAATATTAATAAATCAAGCACAGATGCTATAATCTATAGGTTAGCCAATTAAAATAAAACAGGAAAATATGTTTAGCTTAGAATTATAGCTCTTTCTCCACTTTTCTCTCAGCAAACCTTTGTCGGTACCCACTGTGACTCAGAATCTACTTACCATGTGTCGGCCTATTTTTCTGCAATACTTTTATATCACCTTACTTGTTCTGTTACATCCATTTTACCTGTTTTAAGTTACAAGCTTATTTCTAAATTTTGTTGATTTTGACCCATAGTCCATCGAATTGATTATATTTTTAAACTTTCATGGTATCATGCAATGAATTTTAACAGAGGTATGGGCCTGTGTAAGTGCCAGCACAAACAAGATCTAGAACATTTCCATCAATCTCAAAAATGTTGTTGCTCTGCTTTGTCATGTCTCTCATTCCACCCTAACTCATGTCAACCAATAATCTTTCTTTTCTCTCTGTACCCAGTCCATGACTAGAGTTTGAATAAATGGAGTCGCCCAACATAGGATCCTTTGTGCATCATTTCTTACTCTCAGCAAAGGGTCTGAGGCTCTTCCACACTGTGCACAACAGCCTCTGTCCTTTATATGATGGAGTAACCCTCCTTATAGAAATAGAACACATGCTGTTTATCTAGACGTCAGCTTGTTTTCTGCTTTGAACTATCATTAATAAACCTACAACAAACACTGTATCCAACTGGGTTGTGCCCACCTGTTTTCTTTCATTTGGGCAACTATCTAGTAGCACAATTGAAAGGTCACATGGTAAATATATGTTTAATGTCCTGAAGAACTGTCAACCTGTTGAGAGTTAGAATGTCAACCATTAATTTCCACCATCACGTTGGCTGACATTCTTGGCTGCTCCGTGTCTGTTCTCCCCACTGAGTCCCAGTATAGGTGTGTAAACAAACCAGGCTGTGGTGTCATGCTGTAAGCCAATCCTACTTCTTTCCTGTGTTTCAGATAATTCTTAAAACTTATAGTAAAATGAGACATCAAGTTATTTTAAGCTGCTTTGGTTTTGTGAGTCTCTATGTTATAATCCACACCATTTAAAGATTTGATGCAAGAGTCTACAAAACGTGCAGTCTCCACCAAATGTAACTCAGTTAATTTTAGTGACAAAAAAATATGGAATATGTAAGTACAACATTTCCATGTCATCTAATACTAAAACTGAGACATTGTATTGGTGAAACTGTTGCTAAATGCAATTACATTAAATAAAGTTTTAAAATATCTTTTTGAAGACTAACACATCTGCTTTATGTGGGTGAATTTAAAAACTTTTAACTTTAAAATGCATTCTAAGAAACAAAAGTAATTTACATTTGTACATTAAAAATGTTATAAATAACTTTTATATTTATTAGGTAAACCCTAAGTTATATCAAGAACAGAAAAAATATTCTTGGTATGGTTTAACTGTAATAAATATTACCATGTAATTTTCTAAAACTGTATTACTGAAGTTTTGCAGAATATACTTTGTCTAGTATGGTTATATTTTTATTCTTTAATGAAATTACCTAATATTATTTGGTAACATGTTATGGGTAAAATATATGAAATGATTGATATCTTCAACTGAATCTGTTCTGAGAAACATAATGTTTCCCTGCATGGAAATACTGTTGCTATAGCTCATAAAGTATTTGATAAGCTCAGATTAAATGATTATAACTGGAGAATAGTCTTAAATGTAATTTTTGATAAATATAAATCAATGATAAGACATTATTTAATATGAAGAACTCATCTGATATGAACGCAATATGGGATGAAATGTGAACAAACCTGGCAGACTATAGAATATATTTTACATTTTTAATTTTAGCTTTGTATCATGAGAACCGACTGGTGTTTCTCTCATAGAAGAGCTTCATACAGCGTTCTTCATATTTTCAACCATCCAATTTCCCCTTCTCTTTATTTATATCACAGAGCTATAACACATTTCTTACATTTTGTAATTTAGTGTCACATCAAACTATATATGTTCAAACCACAAAGCATTGTGGTTGAAAAATTTAGAAACATTAACATTCAGATGCCAACTTATGGCTGCTCTTCCATAAAAGATTAGCTACATAGTGCCAAACACGCAATGTGCTTCCGTACTTCTGTGAATGAGCTAACATTTCCAAGTCTACACATTTCTCCCTCCCTTTACACAGGCATATGTAAAACTGTTCCTACCTGATGGAATCGGTATTTGGATGGCAATTGTGATTTCACCCAAAGTTAGTTTTACAGTCTTGTCTGCGACTGGAGGAGACCTAAGCAGAACGTGAGGATGTATCTCTGCACAGATGCACGGAGACTCCATGGCTAAACCTCACTCTTTTAATTAGCATATGAAATCATTTTACACAATAAATCCTGTATGGCAGCATCATCACACAGAATGCAAAGCATTTAATGATTTCACAGAATCTGTTCCTCCATAAATTTTAGTGTGCAGTCTTGGCAGGATCCCAGGCTCCCTGCCATACAGACTGTGCATCTCACGTGGGAGCTGTGTTCTTTTCTGAGATCTGCAGCACTGTCCCTCACTACTAAGCTTGAGTCACATTATTTCCTCTAAGGCTGAAAACGAAAAAAAAAATTTATATCAACTTCTTGCACCTAAATAACCTTAGAACTACATAAGTTTCAATGAAATCTCTGTATTGATAGCATTTTAGCCACTTTACTGAAATATGATTAATATACAAAGCTGTGTATATTTAACACATACAACTTACTGATGTGGGATATAAGTGTGAGCCTATGAAACCATCCCCACAACCAATGCCGTAAGCACAGTCATCACCTCCACATTTCCTCCCATCCTGGTTATTTGTGGATAAGACTACTTACTGTAAACCCTGCCCTCTCCGCAGGTTTCTGAGCATATGACAGCACTGCTGAGTGGGGTCACTGCACTGTGTAGGCTGCCATGAGTCACCCGCTGTGCCTCACTGACACACTGTGCCACTGGCTGATATCTCACGTTGCACCCTGTGCCCCCTACTCCCGCCTCCCTGTTCTAGCCACCACCACTCTACTCTCTGCTGCTCTGACCACACCTGAGGACGGGGAGATGGACCCACACACAGGTGTGGCTATCGGGGTACAGAATGGGCAGTGAGTGACCTGTCACTTTAGACGGTGAAACCAGACGATGCTGGGCTGGAGAAGACAGAGGACAAGCACTTACATCTTAGGTCAAAATGAGGAAGTAGTCTGGAGAGTATCAAGACCAAGAGGGACTAAATAGTTCAGTGACACAGTCACCTCTCCACAGTCCTTTTATATGAACGTGTTTGTTTTAACAAAGAACACTATCACCCAGTTAGCAGCAGCAGCAGCAGCGGGAAAGAAGGTCCGGCACAGGCCAGGCTCTACTCAGCGGTCCGAGTCCATGGGGTCCGCCAGCACCTCCATTTGGGAGGAAGGCCGGGGAAGGTGGTGGGCCTGCGGAGCAGAGCGGACAACCCAGGACAGTTCTCTGGTGACTTAAGAGGAGAGGGGAGTGTGCAGGTTAGGATGCCGATGGAGTCAGGTGCGGCTGGCCCCTCTCATCCAGGAGCTGATGAGAAGGGGAACTCCGAGTGGCAGCCGCAGCCCCCGGGGCCGGGGTGCCCGCACCTGTCTGTGAATAAGGTTTATTGGAAGACAGCTATATTCACTCCCTTATGAGTGTCTGATACGCATACTGAATTGCCCACAAAACCGAGCGCAGTGACTAGACAGCTCCTCACAGAAAACGTCTGCAGAACTCGGGAGATTACCAGCCAGAGTTAAATATGAGGGGCGTTTTACTGGCAAATGGGATGGTTAACAGCATCTCTAAGGAGGGCGTGTACTTGGCACAAGATGATTTTTCCCCTCCAGCAGCAGTCCCTGCCCACCTGCTGGCCCATCCACCCAGTGATGGCCACGCCCACCTGTGTCCACCCTGCTGTGGAACCAAGGCTGGTGAGGCACGTAGGGCCTGAAAATCCCACGTTTCGAACGGCTGGAGGAAGCTATTCTTAAGATCGCAATCCTCGCCCAGTAGCCTAGGGAAGTGGAGACGCTTGAGGTGACGAGCTTCACATCATGGTCTGAGGGGGTGATGAGCTCTCTCGGAGAAAGCTCGTGTCTGTGGATGGCGCTGCGTTGACATCACACACACACACACACACACACACACACGCCCCAAGGACCAGCACAGAGATCGGTCGGGGTACTTTGGAGTTTCCATCTCTCTGCGTTCGCACACTGCACCCTGTTCCAGCCATTCCTGTGCTCCTCCTGGAGGTTCTGAGCCAGCAAGCGGGGACGCTTTGGTTTCCCAACATGGAGAACCAGAACGACACCGCGGAGCTATGTTTCTCCCTTTACTCATTCATTTGTCTAACAGTTACTAACTACACATCACACGGAAGGTAACCTTCGGGTGATGAGGGTTTCATAAGAAGTTGTACAAAGTTTTAGCCTTCATGAAACAGACAATGGAATGTTAACAAATACATATTACATCCGATTACACACTTAATGAGGAAAATAAAGCAATGACAGATAAAGACATTGGCAGGAACTGGTTGGGCTGCTTTATGGACTTGTAGAAGACTGCCTCTAAGATACTTCAGCAAAGACGTGAAGGAAGGAAGCAACAAGACTGAGCAAAGAGATGGAAAAATGCTCATCTGAGCAGAGGGTGGAAAGACAGGAGCATGGATGTGAGCTTGGCGTATCTGTGGAGCAGACGGGAGCCGCTGTGGAGAGAGCCCGGTGGATGGCGCAGAGATCAGTGCAGGCCATGTCATTAGAACCCACATGTCCTGACGACAGGTGAGGATTACAGCCGAGTCCATGTGAGAGCTCTCTCTGGTGGTTTTGAGAGCACAAGTGGTGGGGGTCAAGAGTATAAACAGGTCAATGAGCTGCTGAAAGCCCAGCCCCAGGCAATCATCCCAGTGGGAACTTCCAGGCTGGACTGTAGGCAGCCTCCTGCACAGCTTGGCCCATCAGGTCCCTGCAGCCAAAGCTGTGCCCTGGCAGCACAGCAGGGTGCTGGGGCTCAGCTGTGGAAGGCAGTGGTTCTGTCCCCTAACCTGGCCAGCCACATGTGGACCTGCCGACTGAGCCCATTGTCTCCTTCTGAGTCCTCCCTGTGCGGGTCCATCCCTCTGGCCCTTCCAGGGGCTCCTGTACACACTCACCAGAGCTTGGGCTCTGCACACACACACCAGGGGCTCCTGCACACACTCACTAGAGCCAGGCCAGCGCTTTCCTTCACTTGTCTTAGTCCTTTTCCACACCTCACCCTTCCTGCATCCCTTATCTGTATACTCAACAACACTCCCTTAAAAATCATAGGAGGCATGGAGAGATTCTCAGATAACAAAATAAAAAAGAGAGAGTGAGCAGATGTGCCTCCACAGGTGACTAAGGAGACTCCTGCGGGCTGAGGCCACGTGGGACTCAGGGTACTGGGGGCTGTGAGTAGTGACCGTTGATGGGCACAGAGCTTCTTGTGGAGCATGGAAGTTTGCTGAATTCATCTGGTGAGGGCTGCAGGCCTCTGCAAGTGTACTAAAACCACTGCCTAATAGAGTTTAAGTTGGTAAATAATGTGGTATGTGAATTATATCTCAAAAATGCTGTTAAAAAAGTTATGCTGACATTTTAAGTGATTAAACTAAATCAACAGAGAGTTACTATCGATAATGACAAGGACAGGCTGAATGCTAAGATTTGAGGAAAGTGAATTTTTGAGCTCAGAACAGGAGGAGGAGCTGGCCACGGAAACTGCAGGAGAGAAGCCAGCAGAGGGAGAGAAGGCAATGCCACCGGGTGGCCAGGAAGCTGTGCAAAGCATATTAGGACAGGGGACTGACGGTCCTGGGAGGTCAGTGATCTGAAGGACATGTCTTGCACTCCAGCTGGCCAGGATGGAAGCTGCTGGTTGGCTCGGTCAGCAGGATTCAGTGGAAGAAGGGAAAGAAGAGTCCTGGTGTCCAAAGACGAGGAAAAAGGGACAGATATCATAATTCCCAGCGCTGGGGAAGCTGTTACAGACAGACAGGAGGAACTGCTGCAGGTGGAGCTACACTGTGGGAAGAACCAGCGTCTAAGAGCAACGTGCTCTCTACAGGAGGAGGACGTGGTCATCAGCACGACAGCAATGCCCTTCACCGCCCAGAGCAGACGGGGTCCCCTGCACAGCAGGGGGGCCTGAGCAACCACACACAGGGGGCGGGCAGGTGCATCAGGGGCACAGCACTTCCTGGCTTATATTTTCTCACTGAAATGCAGAGGAAAGTCACAAGTGGATAGAATCCAGAACACAAGAGTTCTGGAAGAAACACACAGGATACGAAAGAGAAAGCAGAGCTCTGCAGGGCGTGCTGACAAAGGCTTTGCGCAAGATTAAGGGTCATTTATTTTTGCTCAATTTTAAGCATGAAGAATGCAACAGAAAGAGATTTCAACATAATATTGGTGTAATTATCCAACTAAAAATTAATTGATGGGTTTTGAATTTAAATATGTAGGCTGATACATATTGCAACCAGGTTATTGGATGGGAGACTACCCACCAACTGTTAAAAAAAAATCTCGTCCCTCCAGTTAGTGGTGTTCAGACCTGACCTGAAACTAAAGAAGCCCGTGATGGTAAACTCTCTTCCCACTGGAATACAAAACAAATTTCAGATAATCTTGAGGTCAAAGTACACTTAAGATAATTGATTCCAATGTGGTCCTTGATCTTTTAGACAACTACCATCAATTACATCACTCTAATTATTGAAAATTATAAATACTTGTGGACTGTCAATGACTACTTTGAACACTTAAGCAAACTCCTCAGTTTCCCACTTCTCACCAACATTTAAATAGCATAAAACATTATCTACAATATTAACATTACTAAGTAAAAGTGTTCTTAATGCAATGATTATCGTATTGATATATGTTATTATAGAACAGTGTCCTCTTGTCTTTTATGAAAACTGCTTTATTTACCATTCAAACAAGATTTACATCAGTTTAAAATCTTAATGGTCTCTAAATCCAAATTATTGTGAAAACACTGATATAGTTCTAAAAGTCTGAAATTTGGAAGCATGATCTATGACATAGCTAATTATAATTTTATTGTAATTAAAGGACAATTTCAGAAGCAAGATGATGGTCATCCATACTGTTCACACTATCAAGGGAAAAATCATACATTTTACAATATTTACGTTATTTTTATTTTTTTTCATCTCATAATTTGCAGTACTCAGTATATTAGCACCAAGAAAATTGTTTTTATGTTTTTGAAAAGATTGGTAAAGAAAGACCGATCTTTTCAACTGAACTGTGAGTAACTGAAACTCAGTGCTGTGAATGGTAGTTCAGAAGTAGTCAGTACATGAGTACACAGGGCATCATGCCTCTGCCTAACTGTCAGTGTGTGTAAGTGCCTTGTGCAAAACCAATGTTAATAGCTGAGAGTCCCCAATGCCCCAGGGTTCCCTGCATTCACTGAGACCAGCGATCAGCATGCCAGGCTCTGTGGCTGCACCCCTGCCAGCCCGGGGATACATCATTTAAATGAGGACCATAAACAGACAGAAGTGTAGGTTGCTTCTGTATTCAGAGCCTTTTGTCAAGAATTAGGTGCTGGCTTCGGGTTGGGAAAGTGGAAGTTAAGCAGAAACTTCCCGAAAACGTGACTAATGAATGACAGGCTTCATTAGGGAGGCAGCCATTAGACCATGATCCAATTCCACATGGTCTTGACATAATATACAAACAGTCTCACAGTTTCTAATCCAAGTACCCTAAAACCTAAACCAATGATAGAGTAGGCATGTTCTCTGGAGCTCAGGAAACTAAGGTCCTTCTAGGACAACATGGCAGCGTGAAGAGATGGCCTATTTCCCAATTATGCTGCCTTATACGTTTTCACACTTGTGACTCACGCTTTTCTTACAGATGGTATCAATGTCTTGTAGAGAAAAATTCATTCTAGTTTCAATAATATAAGCAGAAAGACATTTTTTTCACTGCTACAGAAACTTTATTACTAATTCTAGAATACACACATGTAAATTTGTAACAAAGTAATCATCTCCAGATTTAAAGTCATAATATAATATTAAATGTTTTAAATAAGCCAGTATAGATCTTAAGCTGTTACATATACATTGGATACACTTATATTTCAGAATTTAATCCTTTCTCCTCTAGCAAGGTTTAAATTTCATCCCATGCTTTAAATAAGGTATTAATGCAGGAAATGCTAGGTTGTACGCACATACGTTGTATAAAAATGTACAATATTAATGCAACTCCTAATTTACAACTGTCAAGTGATTTAAAAAAAACAAACAAAACTAGTTCATGGCCCAAATAATCTTTCACTTTTAAGAATTTTCCACCAATTGAAATAGAGATTTTTTTTAGACAAAAGATAGAAAAGCAGGGTGCCCAGTGCCTTGCACTGTGAGGCAGCACACCGACTTTATAACCTGTAGTTCCTGGTGCTCGGCTGTGAACGTCTGCCATTGCCTGCCTGCAGCCAAGTCCCTGCAGTCAGCCACCAAAGGCCAACAGCTTCCCATCTTACCTCCTTCCCTCAGAGGATCTTCAGCTGGAAAGGGGATGGTTGCTGATCCTGCAGCCTTCCTACCTGCCAGCAGCAGCTGGGCGATCGTTCATCTTCATTTTCCATGAGAAGTAAGTTCACGGCCAAGTCAATAATTACAGAATCAAATGGAACATCAATTCCCATCCAAGATTTAATCTGGCAGTAGCGTGTTCTGAAAAATGAGACCCTCATATATTATTGCTACCATCTCTGATTTACTAATCTTACGAATGTTTGCCCAGGTTAGTATCAATTACCATGTTTCCATCAATATTATAACATGATCTTTTAAAAGTTGAACTTTGACATATTATAATCTCCTCACTTAGAAAGAACTATTGCATCTGACACGATGGCTGAGGGCAACCCTTCACACATAAACACCACAAAACTGTCTTTCTTTGCCACTTTCCTAATAATTTATTTATTTTTCTCTTTGAAATTAGGTGTTTCTTTATGCTTTCTACTTTTAGGTATTTTTCTGTTTCAGAGCAGCTTGAAACAGTTTTGGTTTTTGGATGGAAAATCTTCACATATTAAAAATGGTGGACTTGTCTCACTTCAGGATTCTATCAAACAAAGGGACTGATGTTCACGTGGCATCATTCCAAGAATTCTAATGCTCTCTCTTGCTTCTGCTCTAATTATTGGTAATTCTCCCCAAATAGAGACTTCTGAAGAAAATCCATTCCTTCAGACCACTTTGATATATCCAATTTATACTGGTGATGACAGTTGCCTCCCGTCTGAACAGGTTTTTCATGTTAGCACTGGCTTCTTGTTCTCAATCACTGCATCTTACTGTCAGTGACCCTTAATTCCTGCTCGAGTACTCTGACATTGTTGACTGGACCACAATAATAATGACTGACTGGACATCCTTTGTTGTTATGTATACAGGTATTACAACATTATAAGAACCACCCTGTTCATTAGTCAATGTTTGTTGTCAACTCTCCATTTGAATCATTTTTCTAAATTTATAAATTTCCCAAACTGCTGGCCACTGCTCATTCTAAAATAGTGCCTGGCTTGGCAGTATTTCAGTACTTCCACCCACAAAGCCAGTAAAAAGTAAACCGATTTAACAAATTAAAAAGTGGTGTTCATCTCTAAAAAAAAAGTGAACAATTTAGTATGTGGTAATAAAATGTTCCGAAGAAAAAGCCATTTAAAATTTAATTAAAAATCATTTTTTATCATATTTATTAAAAGACTGTATTTGTAAACTGGCAACTGAATCGATCATTTCCTACTCAAGTTTTTGAGATACTAAATACACTGTGGGATTGTTATATTTTAATGATAATGATGGTCTGTATTAAGGAGCTTAGCAATTCCCATATGATGTGCCTCTCTACATAATCCTGGGTCCTCCTAATGCTCCTTCCCTACTATCATTCCTATGTGTATTTCTTCTCATTTCCCTCCTCTGGCTTCTTCTTCCTTCTTCTCCCTCTTCCTTTGATCCTCCTGCTTCTCCTCCTCTTCCTTCTTAAATACAAGCATGCATATTTCTAAAGGCGATCAGGACTCCTTGTTCATCAGAAAGAAAATGATGTTTAGCATATGAAAGAAAAGCTAAATGTTTTACACAAATCATATGATAAAGATGGCATGTGGGTTAAGAACAGAAAATACATAAAAGCAAATTAAAGGTGGTTCTGAAAGAAAAGGTGCCCAGTGCTGTCTAGTAGATGAAATCAGAAGTGTCAGTCACAGCCAAGGGAAGGGCTATGAAAGAAGGGGAGTATTTTTGTGTTTTTTTTTTTAATTTAAAATTATCAATAGTTTCTTTTTGAAACACAATCAAAATCCTGAGTTTCAAATAAACATTTCACATCCTTTCAAAGGTCATTAAGACAATTATTTACTAGAACCAATCAAATGTGAGAAGCTAATACACATGTGAAGAGAAGGAGCCAGAAGCAGACTGGATTGCAGAGCAGAGTAAAACATAACACTCAACATGATCGTCAGTATAGAGAAGCAGGTATTGCATTCACATGGAGAAGATGGTGTATGCAAGGTGATGGGAGCTTTGAGAGATGAGATTATGTCCATCTTTCACCAAATAGAATAGAAAGAGTAAAAAGTTATAAACTTTGAGCATTACTCTGAGAAGTTACAGTAATTGTATAATGGAAGTTTCATTACCAGAAATATAAAGCTGGTAAAACAGAAAGGAAAAAAATAATTATAAAGTGAAAATACACATGTAATATCCATAAGGGATGGACTTCTGCTTTCAGAATCCAAAGAATACCTAGCAAAAGAAAAACCAAAAAATATTCCCCACAAGGTGCTTTAATATAGAATATGAAAAAACAAAGAGAAAATATTAAAATTATGCTCAGAGTAAAAAAAATATATCAGACACAGACTTGCAGAATCCACAGATTTGTATTTTTATTTTTTATTTTAGTGAGAAGTGGGGAGGCAGAGACAGACTCCCGCACGTGCCCCGACTAGGATCCACCCGGCATGCCCACCAGGGGGCGATGCTCTGTGCACATAGTGCTGCTGCTCCGTTGCTCAGTAATGTAGTTGTTTTCTCAGTGTCTGAGGCGAGGCCATGGAGCCGTCCTCAGCGCCGATGGCCAACTTGCTCAAATCAATCGAGTCATGGCTGCAGGAGAGAAGAGAGAGAGAAACAGAGAAGGAGGAGGGGAGGGGTAGAGAAGCAGATGGGCACTTCTCCTATGTGCCCTGGCCAGGAATTGAACCCGGGACTTCCACACGCCGGGCCAATGCTCTACCACTAAGCCAACCAGCCAGGGACAGATTTTCAAAAACTTGCATCTGAAACGTATTATAAATATTTAAAACTCAGTAATAAGAGAACAGTTAAAAATAGAACTGTTAAAAATAGGCACAGATATGACAAGACACTTCAAAAAGAACATATGAAAATAGTAAATAGGCATATGAAAATATGCTTAACATAATCTTCATTAAGCAATCAGAAATTAAGACAACAATGAGATATGTCAACATACCATCAAAATAGAGAACAAAACCACACTCCAATGGCAGCCAGGCTGGGGCCAGGACGGGGAGCAACAGGAACCCTCATTCACTGCTAACGAGAATGCAACATAGGGTGGCCATCCTCACGGACGCCTGGGCACTTTCTCACAAAGCTGAGCTAGTCTCACCATATCATCCCTTGGCTGGATCTTTAGGTTTTTACTAACTGAACTGAAACTCATGTCAACACACACACAGAAATACATGTGAATATTTATAGTAGCTTTATTCCTAACCACCAAAACTGGAGGAAACCCAGATGTCCTTCAAGAAGTAAACAAAATAAACAGCAACAACAACAAACCAGGCACACTCATGCAGTGGGATAGTATCCAGCAGTAAAAAAGAATGAGCAACCAGCTATGCAGAAGCACAGATGAATCTGTATTGGAAATTGCTAAGTACAACAAGCCCATCTGAAGGGCTGTGTACTGTAGGATTCCATCCATACAACATTCTAGAAAAGATCAAGCTTCAGAAACAGTAAAAAGATGAGTGGCTGCCAGGAGTTCGGGGACTGGGGGAGAGGGTTGAATAGATAAAATGCAGGGAGTTTTTAGGGCACTTGAAACTATTCTGTACGATATTGTAATTGTGGCCACATGACGTGAAGCGTAAGTCAACAGCCACAGAACTTTACAGCACAGAGAGTGAACTTTAATGTATAGAAAGTAGAAGAAACCATTCTACAGGTCAGGGAATACCAGGGTGGGACACACAGTGAGAAGAACAATTTAACTGCATTGTTCATGCGAGCATCTCCACACTGAAGAGGATGGGAGAAAACAGCGCTGATCTGAGACTCATTGGAAATGAACACTGTCTGTAAAAGGAAAGGCATATTAAACTGCACCAAAGCATGGCAGTCTGGTTGATACCCCTGTGTACAATGCAGGTGCTGGTACCACCAGACCACCCCTGTGCCATGGACTGTACCCTGCAATTAAACAATGAGATGAACGGAGGGCAATGAGATGAACAATGAGGTGAACAGGGCCAGGTCTCTCTGGAGCTGGAGCTCATGTGAGCCCAGGAGAGGACAAACCTAGTGTATCACGACTAACAGAAAGATTGCTAATTTTCATCTCTGATACAGTACTGATGTAAGCATGAAACAAAACCATACACCCCAAGTGATTCCTTACATTTTTAATAGGGATATTATATGCATTGAATAAAATGCAGTCATATTATAAGGACTCCAGTCCGGTATGGTTTGATAAGATTTCACACATAAGTATCCATAGGTAACAACCCCCTAGATTAAGATATATGGCGTTTTCAACTCCCCCATAGCAGTTCTTGTGTCAGAGCCCCGTCTGTAAACCACCTGCTGCTGCTATTCTGACTCCTATCACGAGAGACGCGGGCTGTACTGGAACTTCCTAGGGGAGCAGTGGCACACTGCATGCTGTTCTGTGTTGGCCTTTTGGCTCTTCTACTTTTGTGGGGTAGACCCACATTGTTGCGTGTGATACTAGTAGTCTGTTACTTTCTTTATTGAGTTAATGCTCCAATATAAAAATGTATCACAATTTGCTTATCTTAGTGTTGGAGATTTGGTGTTTTCACCTTTGAGACCATTATAAATAAGTATTAAAAGTAAATTAGAATTTTCATTCTCTGTGTCTTTAGTGGACATAGGTGCTTATTTGATATATGACTTGAAGCAGGATGGATGGGTCATAGGAAGGCACACAGTTAGTGTTAGTATAAACTGCTCCAGAGTTTTCCAAAGTGGTTCTAACAGCTGATACTTCCAGAAGCAAGTATATCAAAGTCCCAGTCTTTCCACATTGTTATCAAAGTCAGCACTGTCTTTTCCTTTTAAATTTCAGCTCCATGGTAGATGCATGATATTGAGATTTCAATTTGCATTTTCCTTGTGACTATCAATATTGAAAACCACTACAGGGCCTTACATAAATTTATAATTATTCTTTGTGAAGTGACTGAGTGTTCAAGTGTTTTGCTTTTCCCCCCATTGAATCTCTGACCATTTATTATTGATCAGTAGCTGTAGATCTATCTTATATAATCTGGACATGAGCCCTCGCTCGCCTTTTCAGTCACATAATAACATGTTTTGGTGATAAAAATCCTTAATTTTAATGAAGGATTAATTTTAATAAATTTAAAAATGTTTCCTTTTATAGTTAATTATTTTATGTATTGCTAACAAATATCTGCTTACTCAACATTAAATTGAAAATATTAATTGCATGACTCAAACTCAAGCCTAAAGAAAACACTTGTGGCTTTTCCAATTTTGAATCAAATAACTTTTGATATTGTTATATTGGTCTCCTATTCCATGGGAATTCATTCAAAACAATTCCTAAAAACTGTGGAATATGTTATATGGCAAAAGGGATTTTGCAGATATATAAAATATAATTAAGCCTAAATGATTAGAGATGGATATATGAGCATTGATCTTGCCAGCGAGCACAGCCTATCACAAGTCATTAAAAAGCAAACTCTCTTTCCTCTTTACAGACAACCAGAGATACAACAGCATGAGAAAGGTGGTCAGCCATTGCTGACTTTGCAGACAGAAAAGAGGGCTACAAGTCCAGGGAGGCAGGTGGCCTCTAGGAGCGGGAAGGCCACTCAAGTTGTGGTGATTTGTTATGGTAAACGGAAGAATATATATGTGTAGGTATAGGTAAATATATATTTGACTTACCTATATTTTTATGTATCATGTATTATACTTACTCAAAGATCATGCCACAGTGCCCTTAATTTCTCTAAACACATCCAGTAAAAAATTTATGGTTGACTTATTACAGAATCAACTTTAATATTTTCCAAATATTTGATGAATAATATTTACAGAATAAAGATGGTGGCTGTTACTACTTGTGGTGATGTTGCACTGAAGGAACACGGGAATGCTACATGATTTTAGTGTGCAACTTTGAATACAGGCTAAAACACGAACACTGTGAAGTGTTTTTGAAAAATGTTCCAAGTAATTCAGGCTGTTCTGGTAAATGGCGGGGAGAACAGATGGCTGACAATGGAGCTCATCAATCTCAGTTACTTACACTGAAATAAACTTCTGAAATGAAGAATCGTGATTCATCAGGATAGAGGACTAGTCATTAAGATCGCTGCAATTCCCTCCACGCAATTTTTCCATTCAGCAGCCCACTACCAGGCTGCAGAGTGCCCTGGTGGGAACCTGTCCCCAGTTGGGGCCCAGCCTCAGCTAGTAGCTTGTCTCAGTTTCTCAGACAGAAATAGAGCTCAGCTGGACTATCTCAATCTACTCTGCTCCATCGCTGTGAATATATATACATAACTCCGTAACCCAAATGGGTAAATTTATGCAACTATACTTTTTATAAAGTATCACACCATCATATTAAAAAATACAGGTCTACTAAACACAACTAAAAAAGGAAGTCTGTAACACGTTTAAATTAGCAGAAATTTACATAGCATTCCCGAAATTCAGCCAAACTAGATAGTAAACTAACAAATTGATAATCAGTAAATTGATATCATGTGTGACAGAAGAACATGTGCTCACACACCATTTACACAGTGGAATGACTGTCCACTAATTTACACACTGAACTGAGAACACTAGAAATGGAACGCTGACACCAGCTCTCATCTCTCTGCTTAGTACCTGTTGAGAACATTCAGCATCTCTGAGAGCCAAGAGAACAGCCCTAGCTTTGACCGGCATGGCCTCCAGTTTCCCCTGCACAACACCGTGGGCTCCTGGGAGCATGACTTTCTCTCATTCTCTCGCCCACCCTGGCTGACTGATATCATCTTTCTTCGTTAGGGACCATTCCCCATAAACTCCTTTCGGGACAGTATTTTCCCAGTATCAGAAGTCTTTCAAGATAGCTCAAATAAAGGTCTAGGGGCACAAGGATCTATCTCATTGGCAATGTGGAATGTTTTTCCAGTGACATAGTTACAAACAGTGAAACTATTTAAGAGAAGTTGTGCAAAATGTCTGGAAATTATCCTAAGGGGTTACAGCAGGGGAAGAAATACTTAATCAAGAATATATATTAAATCTTGGTAAACAAAACAAAACACAAAAATGAGTCTATGGCATTGGAGTAATGACCCCTTTCTGCCCTGACCACTTCAGTGGGACAGAAGCCCCACTCGGGGCAGAGGTGTCCAAGAAGATGGAACTTTCCACCCTTCCAGCCCCCAGAGAAAGGCTACTGTGTCTCCTGAAGGGACAGGCCACCAGCCTGTTCCGTTGCCATCAGCTCTATCTTGCACAAGCTCTCTTCCAGGCAAGAGGAGCTGCAAGTCAGCTTCCTGCACAGTCTCTGCTGCAGACCTGGCAACAGAGAACAGTGCCTTTTCCACTGTCACCACCTCCCACTGCTTGTGAGGTGCAGCTTCTGTGCTGGGAAAGGCTGCCCACAGAGACCCTGTCTCCCCAGTTCTCTACTTGTAAATATGGCCTGTCAATCTGAGAGGAAGCCATGGGAAGAGACTAAGAAGAGCCACCACCACCCCCAGCTGGGGTCTAAATAACACTATTTAAATGTTCTAAGACAAAAGAAAATCTTGAAAAAAGCACAAGAAATACCCACATTATATATGAGAACCTTGATAAAATTCACAGCTGATTTATTATGAGAAACAACAGAGCCAAAAGGTTGTAGGACGATATATTATTCAAAGTACTCCAAGAAGAAAACCTGTCCTTCCTGAATCTTATTTCTGGAAAAGTTATCCTTCCAAAACAAAGTTTACAAAAGGACATTTTCAAACACACTAGCACTGAGGAAGAAGCCATTGCTCAGACACACTTACAAAATACTAAAGAATGTTCTTCAGACTAAAAGCAAGTGACTTAGTAATATGAACACACACATAGGCCCCTTCAAATAATCATGTAAACATAAAAACAGTATAATTGTATTGTCTTTTCTTTTCTTTCCTTAACTGATTTATACATAAATTAAATTTTAAAAGTAAATAAACAATTTTGTTGTACCACTTACAGTGTACAGAAAAGAAGTATCTTTAACAGTCATGATGGAACGGCAGTGAGTAAAAGCAAGGCTGCTCTGGAGGAAGGCAATGACACTTGCAAGTAAGTCAAACCCACGGGACCAATGACGAGGACCGGAAACAGGGCATACCAACCTCTATAGAGGCTTGTTCCTCCTTCAGATAATCACAAAATTATGCATCTAAGAACAAGGCCTTTAAATATGTGAAGTAAAAACTGAAACACAAACTTCATGGCAGTAAGCTGAGGGAGACAGACAACCCAACAGCTGTTGATTCCAATATTTCAATAGTCAATAGTCTCCAACAGTCAATTGGACAACGAGGCAGAAGATGAACAGAGGAGGTGATCTTAACAATGCTATAAACCACAACTGTAAACTGTGAACTCCCACAAACATCAGTAAAATATTCCACCCCATGTACGTGAGATCATATGATTTGTCTTTCTCTGCCTCGCTTATTTCATGTAGCTTAATAACCTCCACGTCCATCTGTGCTGTTGCAAAAGGTAAGATTTCCCTTTTTTTTTTCCACAGTCATGTAGTGTAACATTATGTAAATGTATAGTTTGGTGAAACATGTCAACCCAATAAATTAAAAAATAAATTAAAAACATAGCTAGTACATAAATGCAATGCAATCTCTCCCTCCATACCCTTTTCCCACTGTATTTTGTAATACTTGAATTTAAGAAATAGTCTGAAATACAATTAAAAAATTCTATCCCAAACCACATAAAGATTGTTCACCAGTTCACATGGAACATAACCTGGAAGAGACCCAATCCTAGGCCATAAAATAAGTTTCAATTTTAAAGACCTGAAATAATACAGTGTATATCTGTACACTGTGATGCAGTTAGAACTGAATTTAAAAAATTAAAAATAAAATCTATGTGGAAATAACATAGAAATTCCTAAACAATCCATCGGTCAATAAAGAAGTCTCAAGAAAATATTAGAAAATATTTTAGAGCTGACAAAGGAACACACAGACACCAACACTTGTGGGATGCAACTGAATTAGTGCCTACATGAAAATTTATAATGTTAAGTCCATCTATCTGAAAGAAGATCTCAAATAAAAAGCTCCAGAATAGGACACCAGCAGATTTAGTTCCTAGAATGAATTAGAAAATGTGCAAAAGTTTTAAATTAGATATGAAAATGCAAGATAGTATGATATCTACATTATTATAAAAAATTTACACAGTTATCTATTTGATATGTTATGATTTTAAATGATTATTTAGGGGACGGTCTTCACTGTTTTCTTCCTAATACATTTAACCCAATCTATGCCTCATCATTGTTAAAATAAAGGTAAATTCAACATATAATTATGTTCCCATACGTTCCATTAATCTGAAACAGGAAAGTAAGGCAAAAAAAATTTTTTTTCACATCTGTAATTATATGTCTGTGAAATACGATGCATTTTTAAAATACACATTTCAGAAAACTCAAAATTCCTTTTACAAATAAGCTAAGAAGAGAAACATTTCCATTTCGATTCTTGGAGGGGATTGTTGGTTCGAATCCCGGGTAGTTGCAGTGACATTCAAACACACTGAAGGCAGGGAGACACTCAGTGTGACCACGCAGAAACTTCATTTCTCTAATGTGACCTTTTCTCTTTCCTTTCCATTTAGACTGGTCTCATCCAGCCCCCTGACTCACCTGCTTCCTCCTCCCTTGACCGTCTACTCCCTTCATCATTAAATCCTCAGGACAATGAGGTTCTAATCAGCATCAACTATTTTTAGCATCAGGTCTACTGACCACAGAGACAGTTTCAAACTAAAGATGACATCTAGGCCTCGGTTGTATTTCAGGTCCAGGCCCAGAAACGAGGCTAAGTGATTCCGCCCACCACCCCGGTGCCACACCGGCCAGGTGGACGTCATGACATGTCATAACCAGGCAGCCACACCATGGCTGACGTCAGGACCAGATGCAATAATCATCACCCCCCCACACCCCCACGCACCCTCTCTTGTGCCAACCAATCCACAGGACCCTGACGTTGACCCTGAGTCCCTTAGTCACCATAATTAGTGATTTTTCCCCCTGTGGGACCCATCCGCTGGAAGCCATCGGGGAGCCAGGTCTTGGAGCATCAGCTCATCTGTGTCTCCAGGCTGGGCCACTTTCTACAAGTCCACCCTTCCTGTCCTTACTGCCGGCTGCTGGTCCTGCCCGGCTGGTCCTAAATTGGCTGGTGCTAACTTAACTGGTGCTAACCTGGCTGGTCCTGCCCGGCTGGTCCTAACCTGGCCGGTGCTAACCTGGCTGGGCCTAACCTGGCTGGTCCTGTCTGGCTGGTCCTGCCTGGCTGGTCCTAACGTTGCTGGTCCTAACCTGGCTGGTCCTACCCGGCTGGTGCTAACTGGCTGGTCCTGCCCAGCTGGTCCTAACCTGGCTGGTCCTAACCTGGCTGGTCCTAACCTGGCTGGTGCTAACCTGGCTGGTCCTGCCCGACTGGTGCTAACCTGGCTGGTGCTAACCCGGCTGGACCTGTCTGGCTGGGTGTTGGTGCGGGCAGGTGAACGGACCCTCTCTGATCAGGCCACGATAGCAGCCACTCGCCACGGGTGGGTGTTGGGTGTTTTTTCCCCATTTATTGAGGGAACATTGAACCATGTCAGGCAGACAGTGTCACATGAGGTTCTGTACTGCTGGCAGCTCTGTGAGGTTCTCGCAGTGGGAACCTACCTTCCCGGCTGCCCTGTCTCCGCACGTGGCCCGTGACTCTGTCTTGCAGAGGGGCTGACAGCCACGTGGTCCTCCCTGGGGTGGCTACCCCCTGGTGTGGGGTGGCTGCTTAGCCAACGCTGGGAGGAGCACACACGGCCAAGACCTAGCTGGAGTGGACATCTCGGGTACCCAGGGGCCAGCACGTTAATCTGCACACAGCCGGACACGGGGGTCAGCAGTGTGGGTCCCTGGAGAGTGCAGTATCACTCGAGCTGCGAGTCCTGAGAGAGCTGTGAGTTCTGCGAGAGCTGCGAGTCCTGCGAGAGCTGTGAGTCCTGCGAGAGCTGGGGTTTGTACAGCCCAGGGAAACGCGGCCAGTCCTCTGCCGCGTCCTCTCCACCGGCCGCCTCCGAGGCTTCGCGTGGGTGGCCGCCGGCCCCCTACGGTTATCCTTCTGAGTCGGTGCGGAGCACGTGCTTTATATGGAACGTCTGTGGGGAAGGTAGGAAACCAAGTTCTAGGGAAGATCTAGAATGCCTTCGCGGGGGTTTTAGTGGAGAAGCACGAACCGTGGACATGTGCTTCCGTGGTCAAAGGTGCGTGGTGCTTCCAGAGCGCATGCACAGCTGCATCTGCACTGCAGGGTCTTCCGACCCCGCATCACATAGTGGTGGTGGGCCTGACCACATGCTCACCAGTGTGTCTGTAGGGCAGTGTCATGTGCGCACACGTGTGCGGTCGTGTGTTCTGTGTGTGTGGTCATGTGTGTGTGTGCTCATGTGCGTGTGTGTGTGTGGTGGTGTGTTTGTGATCGTGTGTGTGTGTGTGATGGTGCGTGTGTGTGTGTGTGTGTTGCTGCACCTGAGAGGCGCCCAGCCCAGGTGACCAGTGGTCGTAGGACAGGTTATTACTTGGGAAGTCGTGAGGCCTGTGTTTTGCTTTTTCTGAAGGTTCTTTCATCCAGCGCCTTTTCTTTTTTCTTTTCTTTTTTGACTGATCATCTCGTGATATTTTTTATGTGTTTGTCTAATATTAATTGACACCTACCTGAGGATCTATTTCTGTGTAGCCTTTTAGGATCTGTTGTGTGTCTTTTTTTTTTTTTACTTTTATTTAGAAAATTAAGTTTAATGGGGTGACATTGATACATAAGAGTATATAGGTTTCAGGTAATTTAGGTTTCTATAGCATTTAAACTGTTGATTATGTTGTCTACTCATCACACAAAAGTCAAATCATTTTCCATCACCTGTATTTGTCCCTCTTTACTCCTTTCTTCCCACCCCTTCTCACATTCCCCTCTAACCACTTCACTTTTATCTATTTCCATGAGCCTCAGTTTTATATCCTACCTATGTGTGAAATCACACAGTTTTTAGCTTCTTCTGATTTACTTATTCCATCCAGTACGATGTTCTCAAGGTCAACCCATGTTGTTGTAAATGGTCATATGTCATCGTTTCCTGTGGTGAATAGTATTCCATCATGTATATGTGCCACATCTTCTTTCTCTATCCTCTTTTGAAGGACACTTGGGTTGTATTTCTTGTGCTTGCAGTAAAGCCACACCTGTCTAATGTTCTGGTGGCTGGTGGAGTGAGGACCTCCTCCAGCTAGGACCTTCCTCAGGGTGGTAGGGACTGGGCTAAGCCTGTTTGGTTCATGTGTACACTTGAACATAATTATGAAAATATTTCCTAAGAATGGAACTTCTTTATTGGTCAGCGATGAACTGATATACAAGTCCACGTAATTGTCCACATGCAACTGCCTATAAATGTCTGTTAGCAGGGTGATCTCAACATGTTTGATCCTTTGACAATTTATATATTTGATGCTATTTTAAATGAACTTAAAATTTTTCTTTTATGTTGCATATATATTGAAATATAATTGATTTTTATGTATTGAATTATGTCTACGTATCAATTATTAATAGTTCAATTTGTATTGTCTTTTAGATTTTATATATCATGTCAGATGCACAAAGTTTTTTACATCTTTTAAATCTTTATTTTGTTTTATTATATTGGTTAGGAATTCTTTTATAATGATGAACCAAAAAATAAGTGGAAAAACATCCTGGTCTTTTATCTGTTTTTAGGAGAATGAGTTTAATAATTAACCATTAAATATATGATACCAATAGGTTATGTGTAGTTTTTTATAAGTTTGAAAAGATTTGCTTCTAATTCTAGTTTGCTGGGCATTTTATCATAATGTGTGTTAAATCATATCACATTTTTTGTTATTCTAATAACTTTTTCTTTTTTTAATGTGATTTTAACAAATAAAAAAAACATACTTGTATTCTTGAAATAAACTATACTTGAGATGGCCCATAATGAACTTTGTTTTATTGTACCATTATCTAAAGAAGTGTCTTATAATATATAAATATGTTTGTAGTTCATTTCTCTTTTGGTCATGTTAAGTAAGTTATTCATTACTCATAGAAATGTCCTAATTTGTTTTTGGCTAAAATGACCGTTCTTGTACTAGTTTATGGATCTCCAACAACTTTTATCTGTAGTACTTTAACCCATTTTTCTAAATCAGATACCAACAACAACCATAAAAGAATTCCATTCTGTTGTTTTCTCAGAAGGAAAGATTATTTTACTTTATTGCTCTACACTGACATCATATATCAATATGGAGTTGTCAATTTGCATGAGTTAGTTCCAGATCATGCCTGTTTTACCAATGCAGTATTTTGCCAAATGTTTATGGTTTAGAGAGAGAGAGAAAAAATTGTTGGTGGATTCCTAGCCACAACCACAAAAAAATCAAATAAAATAAAGAATTCAATGGAAAAGTTAGTGGAGAAAAAGAAAATAATTGAAATTAAAAATTCAGTAGAACAGTGGAATTACTTAGTGAGAGAATTTGTGACCAGCAAGATGAATTAACAGAAAATATGCAGGTTTTCATGCAAAGAGAAAAATACTGGAAAATATCCTAAGGAACATGACGACTCCAGAACCTCCTTAATTCTAAATCCTGCTTAAATTCTAGAAGGTGAAACATTTCAGGGCAATCACGTTCACAAGTAGGTGTGAATGTCCCAAGCAAAGTATGAGCAGACCTAATGCAATGATGTATCCAGGAATTCAGAGTTGGTATAATATTTGAAAGTCAATAAATGTAATCCATCACATTAACAAAATAGAGAAGAAACACCACAAGATTACCCCCAAAACTTTGACAAAGCACTTGGTAACTTTTGTACTCATCATTACCAAACGCACTAGCAAATCAGAAACAAAAAGAAACGCCCCTCCCCTCATCGCATGCACTTATAAAAGAAAGTATGCTAACAGCCAATAAGAATATGATAACTACAAATATATATGCTAATTAGGAGCTGCAGATTAAAACTACACTACAGTATTTCTGTACACCCATCAGGATGGCTGAAATGAAAAAGACTACTAATTAGAAAGATTGTTGAACAAAAGCTCTGAGATATGATAGGGTAGGGAGGATTTATAAAACTACTTTGGAAACAGTTTGTCAACAGGTATGATTCCATTTCTCTCAATGTAATTCATGCAAACCTGTGGATCTGTGCAAACACATGAACAAGAATGCTGCCGACATCATTTGTGGTAATATCAAAGCAACCCAGATGCCCGCCAACAGTCAAAACAAACTTCTGTTTCATACCACAGACATGAAGCTCACCTTGAGGAAAATACACCAAAGGTGTAATAAGACGTAGTATGTCATTGACACTTATTGAACGAGGGTCATATGGTGACTGGGAGAAAGCATAAGAATGTTTGAGGGTACACTTAGTGTTCTGTCTCAGAGGTATGTGGTGGTGGCATTTGTGTCATTGCGTTGAAATCAGCTATATGTACACTTACTATTTGTTAATTTTTCTGACTGTATGCTGTGTCTGTGCCTACATTCATTTAAAGTATTAGTGTTGATGATGGTATCAGAATTGATAACATACATTGTGAGATTTTTGTCTGTCAGTGGATTTTGACACCAAGGATATGGACACAGTTATTCAGGGAGAGAACATCGATTGAGACGCCTTCCCAAGTCTACACCTGGGGTTTGAAAAGGAGTTAGCAGAAGAGAATGGGGATGAGCCCTCAGTGAAGGAGGACAGAGTCATGAAGTGCTGTGACAGAGACTATTATCTGGGAATGCGAGGGTGAAGGGAGTCAGCACTCCAGGCAGGGTGCGGGTGGGAAGCCGGACAGCAGCAGGGGCCGTTTTGGTCATTGAGACAGAAACGAGTTTTGTAGTCAATTGCAAGACATAGGTGACAGACTAACAACTATGCAGATAGGCATGTGTTCTGAGAACCTTGTCTGCAGGAAGGCTGCCTTCAGATGTTCCAGGAGGAAGCAGCAAGGGTCAGAGGGTTCTGTTGTGGCAGCAGCTGCTGCTACTACTGGTTTTTGGACGATGTGATGTGAGGACATGTTTTCAAAAGTGAGAAGAATCCAGTTGTGAGGATCTGGTTGCACACAGAATGGGGAAAATGATATGATAAGCAGTTGGAGAGGAGACAGCCAGAAGGAGACTAGAAGCCCAGATTGAGGCATTCTCTCTTCACAAAGGAAGAGGGCTCATCTGCTGCTGCAGGTGATTGGATTCCAAATCAGTGGGTTTTAGAGAAGAAAAGAAGGAAGGGAGGGAGGGAGGGGAGGGCGGGAGGGAGGGAGGGAGGGAAGGAAAGAAGGAAGGAAAGAGGGAAGGAGGGAAGAGAGAGAGAGAGAGAGAGAGAGAGAGAGAGAAAGAGACACTGCTACCCAAATAAGTGACTTTGAAATGAATTTTAAATATGTCATTTTAATAAAAAGTTATCTCCAATTTTATATTTCAGAAAAGCCTTAAAAAGAAGGAATATTCAGAATTGCTCAAATAGTATTAATGAATAAATTATTTTAAAAGCATTATATACCATATTTAGTCATTGCAAGTCATATTACATAGATGTTATTTGTCATATACTCCTCATGTTATTCCATTTTAAAAGCATTTATTGATACAAGCAATCACATACAACCTAACAATGTCCAGTTGTAGGGGTGAAATGCTTGGTAATGAAATAGTTATAACCTCCAAGTTTTTTAGATTTTTCACTGAAAACTGAGCCTCTAAATATTTTTTTATAATTTTAATAGGATAAAAAATATCCTTTAAACTAAAAGAGTGTCATAATTCTGTATTATAATAGGAGGTATTAATTGACATTAAATCAGTGTAATTGAAAGACTAGCTCTGTATCTCGATAGCTCAGCTTCTTTCTAATGGCCTTGCAGTGGATTTCCTGTTTTGGGAGTAACAGAGCAGAGTTTAATTAATCACCTGGATTTTACACCAGAAGGCATGCTACCCAGCTTCCCTCTGCAGCCACCACATTGTCAAAGCTGTGACCATTGAATTCTTATCCTAAAATGCATTTTTTTTTTTGGTCTCCATTGCATTCAGATATTCTAATATTTCAACAACCAGGATACATCTTGAAGTCAGTGTCATCAGAAATTTTTCAGCTACCAGTTTAGCCCAATTCTTTTTAATAAATGATGAGTTTTTGAAGTCTAGGACAGACAGGTGTGACCTATTCCTGCTTTCAAATACCAGAAAAGTGCAGGAATGTGTAATAAAATACAAAAATTTAGGGGAAAGGGAGGACCGTGTAAGTTTAATCAAATTTAAAAAGCAATCCACATGAAACTAGGTCTCTTTAATATAATTACAAGTTTGCTGCCAGTTTCAAAGGTATACTAAATTCAGGATTGCAATGACAGGCTTTATAACATGTTCCTCGGATTTTATGATGCAAAACTGCTTATGGCCTAATAGGATGTTAAAGAGACACTTTCTCAGTGTAGAAAGTTTAGAAGTATTTTTTATTGAAATGTTGAAAAAGCAAAGTGTAAATAAATGCTATCATCAATTAGTAAATTTTATTTTGTTTAACAGTTAAGATCTAGAACATACTATTTAGAATTTGATTTGCTCTGTTTGAAATATTTGACTATTAGTACTGTCATGAAAGTAATATACTAACCAAGAGAGTTAAAGGTTTAGATTTTTGTGTATGTTAACTTAACCTGTATAATAACTGATGAGTGGAAATTCTTAGACATTCATTTTCTCCTGTGGTCAGCCTGTTAAGTTTACATAGTTTGCTGTACAGATATTAATAACCACTTTCAATTATGTCGTAGTCTTTAGAAACTAAAAAAATTTGGCTTTTAGCTATAAATGGGAATTTATTTATTTTTAGATTCAAGTTAAAGAAAACCATGTAAGTAGGCTAGAAAAATTGTTATTTATGGCTCAGTAACTAGACAGTCCACACACTGGGGGGACTTTATGTTAATCCAGAATTGACAATATCGGTAGGAGACAGGCTCTGTTTTCCTGTCACCTGTTGTCTTGTTGTGTGTGTTCTGTAGTCTAAGGCTGGCTTTCTTTACAGAGGCGAGATGACTGGCATTGGCTCCGATGGTCTGTCTGCTTTGTCATGTGACTTCTGGAGTGTCGGTTGCCGCTCGTGTCTCTTGTGATGAAATGACCGCATTGACTGACCACCCCAGATGAGGGATAACAGGTCTAATCAGATGAAGGAAATCAGCCTTCCCAAGCATTCCAGCAAATGGTGGTGCCAGCTTACTGGAAGGCCCCTCTGGTTCTCGGGAGAAAAGTCGCTATCCCAGCCAAAAGTGTGGGGCTCTTCCCAACAAGTGAAGAATGCAACTGAACCAACACTGGCAAGTGTGGATGTTTGCACATGTATACAGTTACATTTTAATGTTTATGTTGTAGAAAAAATAGAAATTATGAATTAGACTGAGGAACAACTTTTCTATTTTCCAGCTCTGGATAAGATCTTAATTAAGATTATGGTGCATCTATACAATCAGATGCCAACTCCTTATGGACAGAAACCAGGTGGTGGAAAGACAAGAAAATAATATATGTGAAGCTAGTCAGGGAAAGATGAATACCATATGATCTCACTGATATATGAAATCTAATGAACAAAATAAACCGGTGAGCAAAATAGGAACAGAGGCATGGACACAAGAACAGACTGAGCTGTCAGAGTGGAGCGGGGTGAAGGGACTGGATGAACACGGTGAAGGGATGAGCCAAAGATCATCTATACATAACACACAGAAACAGTTGTCAGACAGTGTTGGCCAAAGGGCAAGGGCTGAGGGCTGGGTGGGCAGAGGGGTGGTGGGGATAGAAAGGGACATTGCTGGGGCGGAGGATGCACAGTGTGGTGGGCTGCCGTGGTCTGTTGCATTGGGTACTTGAAACCTGTATGGTTTTGGGAACCAATAAATTCAATAAAATCTTAAAAATTTTATATGTTAAAACATTTCAAATTTTGAGATCTGCCCAACATGCACCATTTTTTATCAAATTTACATCAAAACTAAAATTGCAGGTTCTTTAAATGAAATAAAGTTCATAGTTATAGGATGAAATATGATGGTAAATTTTAATGTAGAAGAAAATATGCTGGAATTTTAATTAGCACCAAACACATTATTAGTGTACATTGTTAATTTCTCTTTTTCATCTTTTACTAAAATACATATTGTCTTACCTATTTATCTATACACACACAAATTCTAAACAACTTAAGAAATTTTTAATTGGTTTAATTTCTTCAAAATAGTTTTACATGTGTGTAACAGGAAATTTGTAGAATTCTAAATTCAGGAAATTAGAATTCTAAATACAACCCCACCTTTCCACAAGAGGAAAAAATGTGTTAACAGCAATCTTGGTATTTAAAATAATTTGCCAATGTTAAATTCACATATTTTAGTATTTATTTTAAATGTCACCATGAAAATGGTAATTTTGATATTTTACTCATTATGTCTAATCGGTTGATATATATAGTTTCCAGTACTAGAATATGACCAGTTCACAACTGATATCAAAGTATTCCAATTTAAAAATATTCATCAGTTGTAACCACAAAATTGGGTTTCCTTATACCCCAAAATGGAGATATGGAGACACTCTGTGTCATGTGGTAATCTGGTCATTGTGCTCGTGATGATATTTGGCCTTTAGACTTTAAAAAAAATCTTACTTACAAAACATTATTACCTGAGTTTTTCAACAAATGAGAATGTGATGGAAGGAGACTCAGTGTTTCACAGTTAGCCTCACATCCAATGACATGTATGTGAAACTCAAAAGGGAGCTTTTCTTGAGTTTTATAGCTGCCATTTTTTTTCTTTGGAAAACCATGTTTTAAACATTTGTTCAAGCAAAAATCATGTTTCTTACTTATACCGCTTCAATTTTCATATATACTTCATGGGCTCCATGTGCCCTTCTCTAGTAGTATTCTCTTAACACTATTGGAATTCCATTTTTTTTAATTACCATGTTATAGACACAATATTTTGGACTTTATTTTCCCTGTCCTCAGTTAAGGTTTCTGAGGCCAGGTCTTAGATTCTGAAGTCAGAGAAGCTCATTCAGATGTGTGAGGAGGAAGGAGTTGCAGAATATTGTATCTCTCTTTTTATTAAGTTAACATTTTAACAGGGATGTTTTCACGATAATTTTCTTTTGTTTTCTGATCCGGTGAGTAACTATAATGGACAGAGTGTGGGTACAGGTAAGAAAGAGTAGTAACAGGTCCACAAAATAGTGAGAAAGCTGACTTTAGTAAGGTCTAATTTAATGCTGTTTCATTAAAGTGTTTACAGTGGTTGCTGATTTTGTGTCCATCTATTTAAACCTTGTTTTGACTAGACTCTGCTTACGTTAGCATTTGTCTGATTGAAAATGCTTTTGTTAAGCATCAGAACTGTGGGTTAAAAGTTATTTCAGTAGGAAAACAGTTCAGTAGACTGGACAGTACAGAGCTAGTTTTCTCCTGTGTCTGTAATGTACATGTGTAAATACATTGCATGGCTTATACACACATGCAGATTTACTACACTAAATGTACTATGTATACTATAAAATATAAACACCATTGGTATTTTACTATTACGTACAAGAAAATACAGGGTTTCAGAGCTTAACTATATCAGAGCCATATATCTAATATGTTATTTAAATGGGGTTTGAACCCAATAATAGACTTGATACTCAGTGGAATCTACCAATGAACTTCTTCATTCTCCACCTCAACTACTTACCTGTAAAATTCTGGCCTCATTAGGAGGACTTCTGGAATACTCTAATTTCTTCAGCAATAAAGTTGGTAACTCCCCAGAGGGCCCCATCTGAAAAGGGCTCATTACTCTGTCCTCCTGGGGAAGTGCTCTGGACAGCGGTCAGGTGGCCGGGTGGACGGCAGCCTGGTGGCCTGGAGTGGGCCCCACCTTGCCACTTGCCAGCCCTGTGGTTGGGGCAGTGGACTTCATGGTTCTGTGGCACAGTGTCCCCCTCATAAAAACGGAAGTCCTAGGGTTCTGACACCTACCGGCGCTGCTTGGAATTAAATTATAGAAAACACTGGGAACAATGCCATGGTTGATGGTATTGTCATTTTTACTTCAGAGTTCATTTTTCCTGATTTCCTATTTTTTCTTTGTTCAGAAAGCATGTTCTAGGGCCCTTGGCCCCTTGTGGGTGATAATCATTTCTTTTCCACCTTGTGAAAAGTAGCAGGTAAGGTAAATTTTGACTGGGCTTTTCTTTGTGATTTAACACATTTCAGTGATCGTTGGGCCACATTTGGAAATAAAAGACACATGTAACTAATCATAAATACCATAAAAACTCATAGGCGTCTTAGCTGATGAAATTATTAAAGACATTTGACAAGAAAGCCTTACCAGACAATTATGTCTGAGAAAATATCTTTTATTCAGATAATGCATTAGATGCCTATTTTTGACAGTTTTGCTACTTCCAACTTCGAGGAGGTTACTGTGGTAATGCTGATCTTAGCTTAGCTTTCAAACATTTATATCATCATGAATATTTATGCTGTGATTATGCAGATGATAATTAACATATTTTATTGTTTATTTGGGGGATCCTGTAACAACCTACAAATTAGTGATGTAATTGATATTTAATGGCCCAAAGCTTTATGCTGAGCATATAACAAATTAAAACGTTTCACTTTTCCTGGTGGAGTTCTCGCTGTACTTCGTCTCTGTCAAGTAAGAGTGAGGTTCCGCACTTGATGACTTTTTAATACTGTTTACAGCCCCCGCCCTCCCATGTGTATTCCAGAGACTTAGGGAGGTGCCAGCATCTCCTAAGTTGACCTGTGTTCAAGGAGTGTATTGGGATATTAGAACCCCAATTGAGTCAGCAAAATGCAGGCACAGCCTCATCTGCTTTTGTTTTGCTGAACCATTTCAGAGAGAGAAAGAATAGAAATGGAAAACATCTATTAAGTAAATGCGATGGTGTCCCGGCACCGCCCAGGCACAGCATTACTCAGAAGCTGATTCCAGGGTGCATTCGGAGGCGTGGGTTTGTTTTCCCGCCCGTCTGCTGCCCGCTCCGTGTCGTCTCGGCACCGGCCATCGTCACAGCGGTCTCGGATGTCCAGGCCTGCTGTGGCTGCTCTCTGGACAGAGGTGAATAAAGTATGTATGTGAAGTCGGCCCATGAGTCAAGAGGCAGCCTGAGGGTCTGTGACCGGAGTGGAACACACTGGCCATCGGGGTCAGGGGTCGGTGACGTGAAGAAAGAGTCAGTGGGATGAAGTGGGAGGAAGCCTCCTTTCTTCTCGTGTTGTTATCAGTTCAGGACTAGACACACGCAGGAATCTAGGCCGGGACAGCCCTGAACCCAGGGAAAGAGAAGATTGCGAAGTGAGGATTACATGAAGAAGTGAGATGTCTTTATTCGGGTTTCTCCCTCACTTTGTTCCCTTCATCAGGAGGGTTAGCATGAGGGGAAAGTATTTGGGCAGGTCAGGTGCACTCGGTCCACTCGTGTACAGTCCTCTCTGCAAAACAAGCACTGAGTGAGGGGTGGAGAGAGGAAGACATGGCTGCACTGGGGAATGGAGGAGAGAAACAGCAGGCGGCCCCTTGCTGGTCTCTGTGCCGGGGCCCCCTAGTGACCTCACCATGCAGCCCATGGGCTGCCCCTCTCTGGTCCCTCTGCGGGGCCCCTGAGTGACCTCACCACGCAGCCCACCACCCCGTTCCCTCAGGAAGAACTCTGCACAGCAGACGTCCTTCCTCACCAGGTGGCGTGGAACACGTTCTGAAATGATTCATGGTTTTTCTGAAACGTCCTCGGCAGCGTTTTGCAGGTGTCTTTAATAGAGAAAAATGTGCCCATCTGTGCATGTTTACACACAAAGAAGATGGCACCAGCAGATCCATGGATTTGGAACAGCCGACATTCAGCGAGCTCCTTTTGTGTGCACAAGCATGCGTGATTAATTTTATTGACAGTGGTTTATTACCGTGTGTGCTCCTGCATGAACGGACCAGGGCGCAGCCGTAGAGGCAGCTGTCTGAGATGGAACGTCCAGACGTTTGGGGCCCCGCGGCTGAGCTCGGTGCACACTCCTTCCAACAGGGTTGTATGGCCGCACTCGACCACCCAGAGCCCTCAGCATTCTTGCTGATTGCCTTTTGTGGGGAGTTTTCCACTCCCACTCCCGGGGAGCATCCCTGCCCTGCGTATCTGTGAGACCACGGGGTCTCCTGGCTGACATGTCGGAGGTAGAGGTGAGTGTGGCTCAGATCCCAGTGCAGAGGGACTTCCCTGGACTGTGTCATTTGCCCGGTCCTCAGGGAGACGTGCCCGCCCACAGCCCAGGCACCAGCCGGGCTAGATCACAGGAGGAACAAATGAGAAAAGACCATCTTTTATTTTTTCAGGAGAGCCAAGGAAGAATCAACCACAGTTTAAAATTCACACAATGATTTCTCCACACCCGAAACTATGTGTATAGTTCTGACACAGTTTTGAGGTGTTTTCTTGGAATTGACACTCATTTATAGACTGATGGAGTTAAGAAAATATTATTTCGTTCTATCAAACTTTTGTAAAAAAAAAAATAATAAAGGACAAGAAAAGATAACATGCATAGTGCCCACCAATCCCTCAAGTCTAATTTGGAGTCTCTGTTCTCATGTAAATTCTCGCTAAAAAAAAAAAAGTAGTATCTGTCATTACCAATTCATCTACATCATTGTGCTTCTCATCAGGTTACCTTGGCTAACAGAATCCCCTAAAGGGACATACACTAGAATCAATACTTTATGCAATTAGGAGGGCCACGGAGTATTAAGACTGTGTTTAAAATATAATAGGGTACAAATATATATATATATATATATATAATAGGGTAATATCATTTTTATTAAAATCGTGGGTGTTATAGTTAATAAATCATTTACTTCAAATGTTTTATGATTTTTGAGCAATCATTCTAAAAGAGTTAATACACTTCTCAATTTTTTAAAATAGAAAATTCATTGTGGTAAGGAAAATGAGAATTTCAGGGGTTTTGTTTCTTTAAAAAAAAAATCGGCCTGACCAGGCGGTGGCGCAGTGGATAGAGCATCAGACTGGGATGTGGAGGACCCAGGTTCGAGACCCCGAGGTTGCCAGCTTGAGCGTGGGCTCATCTGGTTTGAGCAAAATCTCACCAGCTTGGACCCAAGGTCGCTGGCTTGAGCAAGGGCTTACTTGGTCTGCTGTAGCCCTACGGTCAAGGCACATATGAGAAAGCAATCAATGAACAACTAAGATGTCTCAACGAAAAACTAATGATTGATGCTTCTCATGTCTCTCTGTTCCTGTCTGTCTGTCCCTATCTATCCCTCTCTCTGACTATTTCTTTGTCTCTGTTAAAAAAAAAATTGTTAGCACCTTTGTCCTAAAATGCAGAAGCCAGCGGGAAAGTAAAGTAAAAAGACAGATTTGTTATTGATTGATTTTATTTCATGAATAGCAAGCAGCGTTAAAAAGAAATTGGCCTTGCCCTGGCCGGTTGACTCAGTGGTAGACCGTCGGCCTGGCGTGCAGAAGTCCTGGGTTCGATTCCCAGCTAGGGCACACAGGAGAAGCGTCCATCTGCTTCTCCACCCCTCCCCCTCTCCTTCCTCTCTGTCTCTCTCTTCCCCTCCCGCAGCCGAGGCTCCATTGGAGCAAAGATGGCCTGGGCACTGGGGATGGCTCCTTGGCCTCTGCCCCAGGCGCTGGAGTGGCTCTGGTCGCAACAGAACGACACCCCAGAGGGGCAGAGCATCGCCCCCTGGTGGGCAGAGCGTCGCCCCCTGGTGGGTGTGCCGGGTGGATCCCGGTCGGGCGCATGCGGAGTCTGTCTGACTGTCTCTCCTCATTTCCAGCTTCAGAAAAATACAAAAAAAAAAAAAAAAAGAAAAGAAAAGAAATTGGCCTTGAATATTACCATTGCAATGAGCCAAACATTTCTGATTTACATTCTCTCAATTTTAAATTGACAACAAATAACAAAAAATAAAATAAAATAAAAAGATGCATCTTTGGCTGCATAAGTTCTGTCTTAACAATAACCACGTACCAGTGTTTCCAGTGACCAGCTCATGGCTGCATCTGGATTGTGAAGTATATCCCTGGACTGATGGTCCCATTCCCTTATTAAATCACTTTTCTCTCTCCACCAAAAAATAACAAAATAAAAAGACAGTTCCCAAGGACGTAGTTGAAAGCTTCATCTCATCCATCCTCTCAGCCAGCATCCAAGTCTGTATCTTAAGTGTCAAATTGTAGGAGTTGTTAGAGAATCAGACTACCACCTCCTCTCTACTCCCTCCCCCAAAAAATGCTCTCAGAAGTTATACAGCAGGAAAAGGAAGAGACTGAAAAATATAGTATGTCCAGATATTCTCAGTTGCCTTTGACAAAGTTTTAAGATAATTTGGGAGAAAGAAGGACCAGAACAGCCTGTGCAAAAGATGGGTCCCTCAATGTTTTGGAAAAACTACAACTGTGAACTTGACCTGAGGTTGGCTGCATCGGGGATGGTGGCAGTCAGGGGTAATGGCGGACCTGGAATCTGTTCAGGAGGCTCCAGTAGGTGCAATTGTATCTGCTGTGGGACACTGAGGGGGAGCGGGACCCCAGGGCCTGACGTGGGAGCTGGGAGCCCAGTGGAGGTTTAGGCGGAGGACTTCGAGGAGGATAGCGAGAGGCTCCTTGTCTCGTTGTGTCATCGGGGCTGTCCTGGCTGTCTGGGCTGTCAACGTCAGGTATTAAAGGGGAAGGGGGAGATAGCAAAGTTTACAACAGATGTGTGTGGCAGAGAAGCAGAGAGAAAAAGATGAAAACTACTTTTAAAAATAATAGTGTATTAATTTGCTTGGATGGCCGCAGTAAAATACCACTGCTGGGGGCCTTGGACAAGAGGGCTTGCTTGTCCTCGGGGTTACAGAGGCTGGACTCCAGATCAGGGTGTGAGCTGGGTAGGGTGCTCGTGAGGAAGGTTGGAAGGAATATGTCCTTCCTACATCTGTCTCTCCCTATGTTCTGACGGTTTGTTGATGATGTTCGGGGTATGTCGGCTTGGGGAAACATCACCCTGATCTCTGCCTTCATCTCACATGGTGTTCCTGCTGTGTGTGTCTTTGTTTAGATTCCCGCCTATTGTGAGGACACAGGTCAGGTAGGACGAGGGACCCCAGCAGCTTTAGTATGACCTCAAATCAACTAATGGTATATTTCATGAGCCTATTTCCAAGTCAGATCACATTTTGAGCAGCTGAGGCCTAGGACATGAGTTTTGGGGTTGACACAATTTAACTCATAACAAGTGGTGAAAAAAGAAACTTGTAAGGTATAATGTAATGTAAATATTTTGCATAAATTTATAAGATGAACAAGGATATGGAATGAACACCCAGATGACCCCAAAGTACAGAGTTTAAGATATGGAAGAACACAAATGTGATTGGTTTCTTGTCAAATTCAGATTGTCGATATAGTCTGTGTTTTTTTTCCCTTCCTTTCTAAGTGAGAGGAGGGGAGATGGAGAGACAGACTCTCTCATGCGCCCCAACCGGGATCCACCTGGCAAGTTTTGTCTGGGACTGATGCTTTGCCCTTCTGGGGCCATGCTTGCAATGGCGCAAGTTTTAGCACCTGAGGCAGAGGCTCCACAGAGCCATCCTCAGTGCTTGGGGCCAATGGGCTCAAATCAGTGGAACCATAGCTGTGGGAGAGGACAAGACAGAGAGAGGAGGGGGAAGGGGAGGGGTGGAGAAACAGATGAGCGATTCTCCTGTGTTTTCTGACTAGGAATCTAACCTGAGATATCCACATGCTGGGCCGATGCTCTACCACTGAACAACCTGGCCAGGGCCTCTTCCTAACTTTTAAAACATTATACTGTATTCAAATAGTAATACAAATCGACACAATTGCTAATTCAAAAATTAGTTATTATTTATTTCTTCCCAGAATGTTCTAAAGAGAAGTTAGTCATTGGTATTAGATTTAACCCTAAGATGTTTTTATTTTAATGACAATTTATTTTTATATATTTGACCTAGTTTCCCAACATTTAAAAAATTTTCAGCATAAAAATAATTGCTTAGGCCTTATGTATTTGTTATACATTTTATTGTCTGCTTCTCACACACAAACACAAACATGTATCTTTAAACATTCGTTTTCCTCTATTTATTTCTTTAACCTGTACAATGTTTTCTGAAAGTTACCACCACCCATTCATTCTTGTGACTCTTTGAAAAGTGACTCTGCATAGAATCCTACCTAGTCTGTCCGCTTCACTATCTAATTATTTTCTCAACACTCGGACGTGTTATACCAACATTGCATTAGAACGCTTATTGACACACCAGCAAAGGGTTGGCACTCTTCAACCTGCTTGTTGCAGATAATAGTGAAATTATTTGTATGCATGCTTTTGACAGAGTATTATGTAGTAATCAGAAGGAAGGAACATTTATTCATATGAAAATAAAAGCATATATTAATAATGTAATTCTGCAATGAATGTACACAGGACATGAAGTTAGAGGAAATTATTTATGAAAATGTTGAACACATGGATGAATATGTTTTGTATGCATATGTGTGTGTGAGTGCGTCTTTGGGGAGGATGTATGTGTGCATGTCGACTGGCAGAGCTAAATAACATAGCAATAGATTAAGAAATTCACTGAACATAAAAATATAGAACACTGGTTATGATGAAGAATTGGGACTAGAAGTAAAAATAAAACATTTTCAAAATAAACATGTTAGGCAATAATAATAAGCCCACATGCTTTCTTCAACTCAATTCTGTACTAAAATAAATGCATAAAAATTCAAAACTACAATTCTTGGTGTCATCATGCTGTGCCTGAGAATCTTTATTTCATACTGTGGGGGATTCTTACATATAAGTCATTACCCAAAAGTTGGCAAAATACTGACATATTCTTGAAAAGTTTGCCTTATTTTTAACTTATTTTGTGATGATTGTTGATTTACATGCCATTGAAAGAAATAATACTGTGCCTTTTAGCCAGTTCTCCTCCATAGAAGCTTCTCGCAAAACCACAGTCCAGTGTTACCTCTAGAATATCAACAATGGTTCAGTCAAGACACAGGGTCTCTCCTGCTGCTCTTAGAAAGCCACACTCACTTCCTGTCTGCACCCCCTCTGCCACCTGACACTCACCAATCTGTTTCTCATTGATGTACATTTTTCATCTTAACAATGTGGTATAAATAGGAGCAAACATGACTGGCTTTGTCCCTTGCCATAAGCCTCTGGAGAGTCCCCTGGGTTACTTTGCATGTCAACACTGCATCCCTTTTCATTTCTGGGTGGTTTTCCATGCAATGAATGTACCACGGTTCGTTTACTCGTTCATTCATGGAAGGACAGGTGGGCTGTACCTAGTTTGGGACTATTATGAATAGAGCTGATACAAATATGTTTTATGCAGGCTTTTGTGTAAACATCAATCTTTATTTCTCTGTGATAAAGGAATGCCCGGGAGTGCTGAGAACCAATGGGGGGTGAGGGAGGCTGTGCTCTCTCTATGCTCTTGGGGGGCTGTGCTCTCTATGCTCTTGGGGGGGCTGTGCTCTCTCTATGCTCTTGGGGGGGAGGCTGTGCTCTCTCTATGCTCTTGGGGGGCTGTGCTCTCTCTATGCTCTTGGGAGGGGGGTTGTGCTCTTTCTATGCTCTTGGGGGGCTGTGCTCTCTCTATGCTCTTGGGAGGGGGGCTGTGCTCTTTCTATGCTCTTGGGGGGCTGTGCTCTCTCTATGCTCTTGGGAGGGGGGCTGTGCTCTCTCTATGCTCTTGGGGGGCTGTGCTCTCTCTATGCTCTTGGGGGGGCTGTGCTCTCTCTGTGCTCTCTCTATGCTCTTGGGGGGGCTGTGCTCTCTCTAAGCTCTTGGGGGGCTGTGCTCTCTCTATGCTCTTGGGGGGGCTGTGCTCTCCCTATGCTCTTGGGTGGCTGTGCTCTCTCTATGCTCTTGGGAGGGGGGCTGTGCTCTCTCTATGCTCTTGGGAGGGGGGCTGTGCTCTCTCTATGCTCTTGGGAGGCTGTGCCCTCTCTATGCTCTTGGGGGGCTGTGCTCTCTCTATGCTCTTGGGAGGGAGGCTGTTCTCTCTCTGTGCTCTTCACCCCCACTTGGAAGTTTATTGAATCTACGCTGAGCCAACAGCTTTTACCTACTCTGCTCTGTCCCTCTTATGCATCATTTTTAAGATGTAAAATTCTCTTTCTGTTTCACAAGAGGCACAAAGCATGCCTTAAACTTCACAACCAACATATTGTAGGGCAGCATATTTAACTATGCCCTAGCTGTGGCTTCTCCAAGGCTCTCTTGTTTATCAGCTGACGCTTCTCTCTGCCTTGAAGTCGTGAATGAAAATTTCTCAACAGGGAATCATCTTATTTCTCCACAACTACTTCCACTTGGCAATGACGTTCCAAGTTTCATGCCAGGTTTTTCCAGTACTCTTGAGCTGTTTTAAGCATATTTTGACCATACTACATCTGACAAAATATTTTTTTTTCATCTGAGAAGAGAAAAAAAAATCTTTCAGTCTTACTATGAAAATTCAGCTTTTCTAACGTGTCCATAAATAACCTTAACTTTAGTCTGATGTTTTTTTAATCAGGATTTAAATCGTAGTGCCCTATGGTCATGCCAACTGTGTATTATTTAAGGATCATATTTTATTAAAGCCTATCTGATTTGGGTTGTTTAAATTTAGAATCTTTCTTAAGTCCTACTTGCAAAGACCTACTTCAATGTTAAGGTTTGATTTTGAAATCATAACTGAGAAAAAGCAATTCAATATAGACAAATAGCTTAACATAAATTAGGAATGTATACTGCTAAATATAGTTAATTACTCCTGGTTTTGAAAACCAGTGTTAAAGAACAAATACAGAAATGTAGGTAAAATGAGATGTAACCTATTTCACAAAGAGTATCCAGTTGATTTTAACAGGGTTAAGAAATTTCTTCCTTTTTTAAATAATTTTTTATTTTTCATACAGTTATCATAAAACAGTACAGTAGTTTTAAGTGTATAACATAATGATTAACCATTTAAATAACTTACAAAGTGATCGCCCAATAAATACATCAAGGTTAAGAAAGTTCAGCAGATTAGTTGTATGGTATTGAGGATCCACTTAACTTAATGGGTATTACTTGTCATAATGTATATTACTTTATAAGTGTGTATTACATAACATTGATATACATACATTTATGTACACAAATAGGTTTATAACACCTTAATAGACCTTAGTTTTCACAGACTTGTTGCGGCTGTTATTCTTGAGTGAAAACCATTATAGATCAGTAGGCAGCAACACTTCCCTTGAGAAGCCATACATTTCTTGTTTTTATTTCTCAATTTTTTTCTGTCTACCTTATTTAAGCATAGAGTATAGTAGGTTCTCTGTATTTCGTGTGAAAATATGGAAATAGGGTATGCTAAGATGCTTTGATGTCTATTTAAGTTAATTAAAAATGATTTCCATGACCCAACCAAAACAGAGCATTATGCAATTAAACAGAATTATCAGAAATATCTAGTGTCGTAAACATGATGCACAACACACTGGTCACCATGGACAATGAAAGTTACCATAGAGCTAAAGTTAATGGTCGCTCCTCCAGACACCTCAGATGGGCGACGTCAGTGGGATGGGGACTGGATAGGCAGCACAAAGCTGAGCCCCTGGCATTAGCCAGTCACTACTTTTCTTTGATCTTGTCATTGTTTTTTATAACTCATGGGCTCTTTCATGGCTTTCTGTACCCAGAATGACCGTACTGTCCCCACATGGCGCCATGCACACAGGTGGAAGGGATACGGACTTTGCTTGAATAAGCAAGATTCTCTCAGTGACACGTGTGAGCAGAACATACTGGATTCTGCATGCCAGTGTTTTGCAAGAACAAGCGATTAAGCATTCCTAGGCTGTGCACCTGTGGCCAGGCTAGTCCCACATCGGTTAAGAAGGCATCTGGCTCCAGAAGAAGGACTGTTGATGTTGCATTTCCTAACACAGAAACCTGAAGCTACATCACACATCGCTCCAGGGAATTAGAAGAGAGAAGAAGACCCCTTTGCCCTGTACTGTGCCTTTTTTGCAAGTTCTGGTTCAAGCCGTCTCATTTCTTCATGCTTATCCATCTCGCTCAGTCCTTTCTGTCCCACAGGGCACATTTCATGTCCCCCCTCTTCTATAAATCCCCCGCGGAGCCCCTCCGTCCATGACTCTGTAGACAGCACTTACTGCAGAAGGCACAGTTTTGCACATAATACCTCGGGGTTGTGTGGTCAGATTTACTGTCTCCTCCAGCAGGACTGTAAGCTCCTACAGGGAAGAAATCCTGTCTTCTGTATTTCCTTAAGCTGCTAACCCAGAAGCGAGCACCTACAAACTAATACATAAACACCTGTAAAAATAGAATGCTTTAAGATTTTTAAGACCTACGTTAAAAAAAAAAAAGTGCCTAGAAAATTCTCTTTCTGAATGCATTTGCTGTGGTGAAGGTAGGTGGACCTGAAGTTTTCTAAAGATTTTTATGGCCATAGAGAATTTTCTAGGTTTGCTTGTTTTTAAAGTGACCTAAAAACAGCCTCTCTGTTACTCATACCTCAGTCTAGTCTGAGAGCAGAGGTGGCTGTGCTGGAGACGCCACCCCGCCACGGCATTCCTGGTACCCAGGGGGTGATGTGCATGTCTCTCTGGTTGAACTAGGATTTCAACAGCAAGAAGGGAGGGAGGAAACAAGGGGATGGCAACTTCATTTGTGTAAGTTTGAAGCGGGTAGTTTAATCAGTCACTTTCAAGCAGTGGATCCTAATAGAGCCACCACCCCACCCAGCAGGGCAGCTAAAAATAAAACTCACAGCGGATCCAGTGTCTCCACAGCCAAGGCATCCTCACCAGGAGCACTTGTAATTAATCGCAACCTGCTGTAGTCGGGTCATTGAACTCCAGGTCTGCGGGGAGCCTTCCAGGCTGTGCACATCTTAATAATACTTGTAAATATGTGTAGCCATGTGTGGGAAGTGTGAGATGATGCAAAAAGGAGCCTCTGTCCCAGCCCCTCCTCCCCCATCTTGGAGAAAATGCTCCCTCCTCCACGGTGCCCTTCTCATTCAACTGTCAGTGTCAGAACACTAGCAACCGTCCTGATGTCTCTCGCTCGTGCCACCCGTGTCCGGGTCACATGTGCTCATTAGTTCCCCCACCAGCTATGCTCTTAGCAGCCACTTGCACAAATTCCCACTGTCACCATCTCAGTCAAAGTCCTCAACTTAAAATAATCATCGATTCTCATGACTGGGCTATTTTAGGAGCCTGCTAACTGGGTCCCTGCTGTTCCTTCCTGTTCCTTTCTCACCCCTGCCAGCAACAGAGCCAGATTTATCTTCCAGAGAGGAAAAGCTGGGATTATAGCAATGCCAGACTTGAATGGGTAGTGGCTTTTCAGGTTCTCAGGTCCGGTTTACAGTAGTGAAAGTCAGGCATTCATGGCCGCCTCTCTCTAATGGACTTGGTCCCTTCCCCCGCCCCCCCAGCTGGACAGTCTCTCTGACCTCCCCACACACCAGTACTCTCCCACCTAGAAAGCTTTTTTCCCACTGCTCTCACCCTCTCGACATGCTCTCACTGAAACTGTGCTGAGCACCTGGACCCTGTATGGCTGTGTTCATCAGTGTCATCCCAATAAAATTCAATTAAAAAAACCTTAAAAAGAAAATTGTGTTGAAAATGATTTTACAGCCTGACCAGGTGGTGGCACAGTGGATAGAGCATCGGACTGGGATGCAGAGGACCCAGGTTTGAGACCTCGAGGTCACCAGCTTGAGCAAGGGCTCATCTGATTTGAGTAAAGCTCACCAGATTGAGCCCAAGGGCATTGGCCTGAGCAAGGGGTTACTCGCTCTGTTGTAGCCCCCCCCCCCAGTCAAGGCACATATGAGAAAGTAATCAATGAACAACTAAGGTGCCACAACGAAGAGTTGACGCTTCTCATCTCTCTCTCTTCCTGTCTGTCTATCCCTATCTGTCCCTCTCTCTGTCACACACACACACACACACACACACAAAAGAAAAATGTTTTTACAGGCTTGGCTGATGGTTCAGTGCTAGAGTGTTGGTCCAGCAAGTGCATGTCCCAGGTTTGATTCCCGGTTAGGGCACAGAGGAGATACATCCATCTGCTTTTTCACCATCCCTCTCCCCCTCCTCTTTCTTCTCCTCCTTTCTGTTCTTCTCCCACAGCCATGGTTCAACTGATTTCAGTGAGTTGACCACAGGCACTGAGGATGGCCTCACCTCAGGTGCTAAAATAGCTCACTTGCCAAGCGACAGAGCAGTGGCCCCAGATGGACAGACCATTGCCTGGTAGGGATTTTGCTGAATGGATTCCAGTCAGAGCACATGCAGGAGACTATCTCTCTCCCTCCCCACCTCTTACTTTAAAGAAAGAAAAATAAAAAATGATTTCACAGAAAATTAGTTATAGGCATTCAAATTTTTGAAAAGGACATTATGGATTTCTCCCAATAAATTAATTTATTGTATTTGTTACTTATTCTTATTCTTTACTTATATATAAATGTCTATATTGCCTAATGAAAGCATCTATTGAATGTTGTTACCTAGATTGTAATGGTTTAAGCGCTTGCTGGTTTGATGGATGACTCCGCACCTCTTCTCTGCTAACAGACGGTGTCTCAGGGGGTTTCCAAGGATGTGTAAGAGAGGGGTGTCCGTGTGAGGAGCATGGCAGATCACTGCAATCTCGAGTTTCAGTTTTGCCAAGAACTGGATTATTCAGTTGTCTTCCTCTCCTGTCCGGGCTTCTCCATCTAATGCCTTTAATCTTCCCATAACGATGCTGAAAGTTGGTGACAGCTTATGCCTCTTGCCCGTTCCAGATAGACAGGTTCATCTTGTCATAAAGGCAGCATTCCTTGCTCCCAGCTCAGTGTTGAAGGAGAAGATTTGTGGTCTCCACACCTTGCCGAGCTATGGCCTTTTGGTCCCAGAGCTACATTGCTTTAAAAATACAAAAATTCCCCTCCTAACACTTACCCGCCTATATGACAATCAGGCCTCCACTTTAGAATACTTTCAACGCCATGTGACAGAAATGGCCAGCTCAAAGTAGCCTCAAATCATAATCCCAGAAATTTGGCATACAAAGTTTGCATGAGGAATATTCCCAGCATACAAAAATGCATATTTTGCTAAAAAGAAAAACTGCTGGTTAATTAATTTTTTTCTAGTTACTAGCAATTGCCAATATACACAGATACCATACACATATATGTGTTGCAATGAAGATTATACACAACCTAATATGGCATCATAGTTCTTCTTATTTTGAGTCTAAATAAAGGATAATATTAAAATCCAAAATCTGTATGACCTAAAATAATATTAAATGTATACAAAGCCTAAGAGAATATAAATGTACTCAGAAAATTTAATCCTTCTCTCTTAATAGAAAATGAAAAAAGCTAAGAAATATAAAAGCTAATTTAACCCAAATAAATAATAATTGGAAATAATATGGAAATTAAATTAATGAAATATGGAAGAGATCATCGTAAGACAGAATCCCACATGTGGAATCAAAGTACTTATGACATCATCAATACTGCCGTGCAGTGAGAAAATGAGAGTCTTTTCAATAATTAGTGTTGGGTCAAATGGATCCTTTGGGGGCATATTGGATTCCTAAATTGCAACATTCATAAATACCAATTTCAATTGCATTACAAATATAATTGTGCAGATGAAGCAGTCAACTTTCAGAATCACACATACAAGACTATCTTTGTGAAAGATGGTAAGCAAAGATTTCTCAAAGAGGATACAAACATTGACCATAAAAATAAATGTAAAAATGGTCACTCTGACTATACTAATGATTAGACCTTACGGGCATCAATCATTCCACTGATACAGTGAAAAAACTCACAGCGAGAGAAGAGATTTGCAATACTAGCACCTGACAAAGGGCATTCGAAGAACCCTTACCTGGGGTCCCCAAACTACGGCCTGCGGGCCGCATGCAGCCCCCTGAGGCCATTTATCCGGCCCCCCACTGCACTTCCAGAAAGGGCACCTCTTTCATTGGTGGTCAGTGAGAGGAGCACTGTATGTGGCGGCCCTCCAATGATCTGAGGGACAGTGAACTGGCCCCCTGTGTAAAATGTTTGGGGACCCCTGTTAGACACTAGTAAGATAAAGCTGCCTTGCTCAGTAGGAAGAAAGATAAAGAAGCTTCTTAGGCACTGCATACAACAGATGTCGTGTCAATAGCCAGTGGACAGAAGAAAAGGAGCTTCATTTCATTAAGTCATTAAGGAGATGCAAATGAAACCACAATGAAACACAGCTACCCTCCCATCACAATGATTCATAATAACACCGAGTGTTACTGAGAATGTGGACCCACTTCCCGTTTCAGACATTGCTAGCTGAACAGCATAGAGACAAAACTGAGCGTTGACATGATACAATCCAGCAGTTCCATCCCTGGTTGTATACGCAGCAGCAGAAATTATACCTAATCACTAAAATAAATTATTATCATTATGAGTGTTCACAGCGATATTGAGAATTGACAGAGACCATGAGAATGAACAATGTATGCCAATGTACGCCTCCATCCAGTGACAGCGATGTCACCTACAAATATAACATGGAACAAGAGAAACCCCACGCAAAGCCGAGGGACAGTTCAGTATTACTCAGCCAAAGTCCTAAAACAGCACAATGAACCTCACATTTGATGTGAGGATGGCAGTTATCCTGGCAGGTGAGTCACAGGAGACGCAAGGCCCAAGGGATTCCAGAGTCCCGGCAATGTCGACCTGTTGATTTGGGTGCTCACGACTTGTGTTTAGTTTGTGAAGATTCATCCAGCTCTGTGCTAATGGTTTCTGCGTTTTTATTTTGAAATAAAACTTACATTGGCCCTATTGCAATATAGTAAACATGATGAAGTAGGAAAAAAAATGGTGTTTTTCTATCTATATTACTTAGCTACAGTATAGCCACAATATTTAAAAATTATTACTAAAATAATCTAGAGTCAAAACACGAAGGATATAATGAGCAGACTTGAGTACGTGTTCCACTGCATCGAACACAGCACAGCACCCTGGGCCTGTTGGCACAACATGCTCGTCGTGACGATAAACGTAACAGAAGGAACATTTTACGAAGTATTTATGTTGACAGTCATAGGCAGGCGTTAAGCATACCTGTTTTGTGTGATTTTTAAAGTTTTTTGAAAACCCTGAAAGATATATATTTTTAGCCGCTTTAAAATGAAATGCTTAAAAGCGGACTTGTAAAAAAAATTGCATGGTAATCACAATTGTTTTAAAATTGCCCCCACCACCGCCCGCCCCTCCCAAAAAAACTTAATACACTTCAGCAACATATTGTTTTTCAAAACAAAACCTGCAGAAACAACCATTTCTGACCCTTTTCCCCCCTCTAACTCAAGCTGTCCTCTGAGCGGCCCCAGGCTATGGTAAGCCTGTGCTCGTGACTGTGTGGGAGGGTGTGGGTGCACAGTGTGGGGGGGGGGCAGAGGTAACAGACTGCTCTGAAGAATTGTCAGGAACTTGCAGCTGGGGGGCAGGGATCAAACAGCGGTGACTGGACCGCAGGGAAGAGACAAAGGCCAGTGAAATTGTTACAGTAAAGTTCTATTTAAAGAGGTCTTTAAAAAGTGAATCTCGTGGCTCCTGCCTGAGCAAATCCCTCCCCGAGTAAAGCTGTCTGGGAGATGTATAGCACAGGGAGGCTTCCTTCTAAGGCGTGGGGACAATCCCGTAAATCCCAGGAAAAATAAACCCCCAAACACGGCTTTTTATTTGACAGATAGAGCCCGTTTGGGGCGTATTACTGTGTATGATCTATGTAAAGTGTTACAAATCTTTTTTTCATGGGGTCTTTTGGTTGCTTAGTAACAGAGGACTGGAAGGAGTGGTGAGAAATAGGTCACCATTAAATGAGGGACTTTCTTGTTGTTGTTTTTTTAATGTCAGGAAATATTGTCTGAGGTAATAATAGATATAAATCCAGGCATGCTGTGCCCTGTTGAAGCATTCCGGGCTTGGGGGGTTGGGGGGGTGGGCATTTCCTAATGTCACTCCTCAGCCAGGCTCTCCAAGTCCAGGGGAAGAGATTAAATACAAAAGGAGTCACTCCCCCCCCCGCCCGTGTGCCCCCATAGGTGTTCCCAGTCGCTCTTCACAGTCTGTGGGTGCTAGAGATTCCATATGAAACGGGGTCACCCTCCTCTCCCATTTTAGAGGCGCTACCTACCTACCAATGCTTATCGCCACAGTAATCACTGCTCTGGGATTCCCAAACCCAAACGATCATTCTCCTTCTGCAAACAAAATAAAACGTTAAATGGATTACTTCATTAAAGTTTTTATTTCAGTGCTAATGGTAAATGTAAGTAGTAAGTATCTGGGATATTTCATTTACACTGATTTAGGTAATCACTTTGCAGGTGTGCTTGCTACATTAATTATGATCGCATTAGCTGAGTGGTATTCTAATTATGTGTTTGTTTATATAACACAGGTTAAGCTAAACTTACCGAGGGTTTCTTTTATTAGATCACAGAGGAGACAAAAGCACGATGATGATTTATTTTCCCATGAAAAAAGGAGTGACCTCGGGGTAGACTTCCAGATACACAGAAAACAAGGATTAGCTCTAAAATATGTTTTAAAAAAATTCAGCGATATGAAGGCACTGGAGACCAAACAAAGGAACTTGGAAACACACAGATGCCCGGAAGAAGGGACTGGTACACTGGGATGTTGCAGGGTATGCGTTTCCATCTGGAGACAGAGCTGAGCGTGTGCGCCAGAGGGCAAAGAGAACTCCATTAAGAACCCAGAGTATTTTCTGTGTAGATGAGGTTTTTATTTGTTTATTCTCTTTTTTTTTTCCAGAATGGAGCTTACAAGAGGGAAATGAAAGTGGGAGGAGGTAAGAGAGGGTTAAGGGAAGGGATGAGTGGTAATTAAAGGCGGCTTTCTTGACTTGGGTGGTGAACACACAGCAAAATATGCAGACAGGCTATTATAGAATTGTACACCTGGGAGCTATGTTCTTTTATTGACACATGTCACCCCAATAAATTCAATTCAGAAAATTAAAGTAAACACATTTTAAGATCCATGTTACTGCTTGTAACATTAAAAAAGAGCTGTCAGAGCTATTAAATGAGAAGACAGATTCTAGTAAGGAAAGGATTGTAAATTGGAGAAGTCCCACCTAAATGGAAGAGACTCCAAGAATTTGAAAGGCAGAGCCGGAAGGCTAAAAGGTCCCCTAGCAGAGAGTGCAACTGCCACTCACCACAGGAAGACAATATTTGGAGTTTGAGTCCAGCCAACGTAAATATCACAGAAACCCCAAATCACCAATATACTTAAGAAAATAACAGAACCAAGATTTTCTAAAAATCCTCCATTCACAATGCTGAGTCCACTGTAAAAAAGCAAACAGGTCAAAACACAAGGCATGAGAGGAAACATTAGTCTTACTTGAGATGAAAGACAGTCAATACAAATGGAGTTGGGACATGAATTGGAATTGTCAGTTAAGAAATGAAAGGAAGTTAAGCTTATCATGAAGTGACAGGAGGGTAACTGCAGCAGAATTAGAAACTATTAGAAAAAAAACCAAATACCAATTCTAGAACAAAACTGGACAGTCAGTACCTGGAAGGAAAAATCCAATTGACCAGATTAGCAACAGATTGGAGATGGCGGGAAGGAAAATGGAAGACAATGCACAGAGATCTACAATGTGAAGGGCAGAGTTTAAAAATGATTTAAAAAAACAACAGTTCATCCCTCTGATGGGGGATAATATCAAACATCTCACAATATGTGTCACTGGAGATCTAGAACAATCAGGAAGATCCATATTTTTTCAAAAATAAAGCCTTGAAAGTTCCGAAGTTTTTGTGAAAAACAAACTATTGTAAACAAAGAGCCCAGCAAACCCAAAGCAAGAGCCATAGAAAGAAAGAAAGAAAGAAAGAAAGAAAGAAAGAAAGAAAGAAAGAAAGAAAGAAAGAAAGAAAGAAAGAAAAGAAGGAAGGAAGGAAGGAAGGGCAGGCCATATTGATGCAACATAGCAAACTGACAAAAAAAAAAAAAAAAAAAAAAAGAGAAACATTTGAAAGCAGTTCAACCAAAACATCTCCCGACCTACAAAGAATAGTTCAATTCTCATATATGAAAATTGTAAGACAGAAAATGAACCGGAATCAATATTCTGAAGGGAAAATATGTCAACCTATAAAATCGCTTCCACTTAAAAACCTTCAAAATAGAATCAAAATGATATAATTTGCTTATGAATGAAATCTGAAAGAATTAGTCATCATTAAAACAATGTGACATAAAATTCAAAGTAAAACCTCCAGGATGAAATAGATGGACACCTAGATATCTATAGAAAAGAATGAAAAACTCAAAGAATGATATGGCTAAGATAAAGGCTAAACATTTCCCCTTTCATTATTTAAAATAATATCTTCTCATGTAAAATAAATAATACATATGGTGTTGAGGAATTGAAGTATGTGGATACTGCAGACATATGGTGAGACGCGTATAGAATCATCAATGGCTGTCACTAGACCTGGACTGAGTCAAGCTTCTCACGTTTGTAATGAGGTTGAAAGACATTTCCTTAACATTGATCTGATAAAGGATATGTATTTTCTCCTAAGTGCAAACACTAACGATTAAAATGACCAGGATAGCCTGACCTGTGGTGGCGCAGTGGATAAAGCATCGACTTGGAAATGCTGAGGTCGCCGGTTCGAAACCCTGGGCTTGCCTGGTCAAGGCACATATGGGAGTTGATGCTTCCTGCTCCTCCCCCCCTTCTCTCTCTCTCCTCTCTCTCTCCTTTCTAAAAATGAATAAATAAAAAAGAAATTTAAAATGACCAGGATAATTTGAAAGCTATACTAATCATACGCGTTTCGATCCAAAGGGAGGCCATGAGGAGGGGACAGGGGACGGAACACAACACAGCTTTGACTCGGAGTAACATGGATCGGGGTAACTGCTCCCCTGGAACAACTGAAACTCCAGAGAAATGAGAGGAAATGCCAGTTTTCAAGTCCATGGACATCAAATAAAAATGGGTCGCTATCTCTGAACCCAGGAAACTCCCTGGCCCAGTGTTGTCCTATGTTCTGGTCATGCAAGAACGTCCAGGCTGTGGGGCACCCAGGGGACCTAGGCTTAGCCCAGGGGAGTCCCTGAGTAGAGGGAAAGGAGATGACAGTCTCGGGAGACCAGGTGGTCGTAGGGGTGCTGGATAGGAGGAGGCTCTGGGAGAGAATCGGGGGTCTGCAGAAGGTCTTCAGGGATTCTGCATAGGATGGGTCAGTGCATGACGTGAGGAGAGCCGGCTGGGGAGAGGGCCATCTGAGAGCCTTCGCAGAGATAGATGGGATGTTTCTTTTTAAAGACCGAACTAAGGGTTGCAAGAGGAAAACATTACATAATGGTAACATTGATTTCCAAAATCAAGTCGGCTTGGTTCTGTCACTATCAGACAAATGCAATTTCAGAGCGAGTACTATTACCAGGAATGAGGTAGGATATTTCATAGTGATAGAGATGCCCATGTATCGAGACAATACAGCAACATCAAATGTTTATGCATCTAGTAACGAAGCTAAATAACACAAGAAGTGAAATACTGCGGAATTGCAATGAAAGTACACAAATCGACAATTTTTGGCCATAATTTTAATCACTCTTTCCCAATAATTGAGAGACAAAGTGCAAAGATAATTAGTAAGAATATAAATAACAACACACCAGCCAACTTGACCTGAGTATCATACATTGAAAACTTCACCCAGTAATAGAATACACATATATTTTTTTCAAATGAACATCAAACATTTATCAAGATAGACCATATTTTGGGCTATGAAATGAATCTCAGTGAGTTTTTAAAAGATCCAAGTCATAAAAAACTATATTGGCCAAACATCATGAAATTAAGTTAAAAGCAATAACAGAAATTTTTGGAAAATCTCTGTATTAGGGTTCTCCAGAGAAACAGAACCAACCGGGGCGGGAGCGGGGAAGAGAGAGAGTCTTGGCCAAATTTCACTTTACAGGGTCCCCACGGTGGAGGCAAGACTGCAGAAACAGCCAGTTATGACCCCATTTCTTGCAGGTTTAATGGGATTTGATAGCTCAGCAGTGGGCAGAAATGCCTGCAGTAGGTTCTCATTCCGTGGAAGAAAGGCTGTTATGGTAAGAACCGTCAAGTGGGAGGCATGAGAGCTGCCGCACCCAAGAAAATGAGCAAATCAATATCCATATGATGGGGTCCAGGAAGTCGCCGAGTTCAGTTCTATCAGAAAACCATTACAGATGCAGAGGTTTCTATTTCAATCAGAGGCCCTTCAATCCTCAAGTTTTAAAACGGCAAGAACAGATAGGTTTTGGGGATCGACATGGATGATAAGCTTTTTCAGGTGATAAATTCAGTTGATCAGGCTGCGCTGCGTGTGGGTCCCTCAGTAGAAAAAATCAATAAAGAACCTGCCCCCTGCTCGATCAGGTGAATTATTTTTCTCACTTCTGATAAACAGAATATCAAGATAGCATAATTGTGAGGAAGCTTTATTCTGTTCGATGGGATAAAACATATAAAATTAAGTGCTGATAATCTACAATACTATGAGCAGGGAACTATTTACTATTAGATATTTTCATGTTGCTGAGACACAGGTGATATACAAAATTCCTTCTAACATCCTACTACATGGACTCTACACTTGAAGAAAATGATAGAATGAGTGTGAGTGTGTATTTGTACATCGTGTGTAGTATGCGTGTCTATACCTCATTCAGGAGATAGACTGTTAGATACGCAAATTAAAAACCTACAACCCTCTTTGGAAAACCTTTCAAATGTAACTGAGCTGTACGGGTGATTATTTTAAAGACTAGCAGTTTCGTATTGTGGATTTAAAATATTACTCGTGTACTCCAGAGAGCGCAGTGAGGACTTTGAGGAAAGATTAAAGGGGTACTGTGGGCTCTTGCTGCTCAATGTAACCCTCTTCACTCCCTGAAGACTCCACTCCATCAACAGGGTCAAGAAAAACACTCGCCCTTCCCTCCAGAGGAGGTGGGGGGGAGTAGCCTATGAACAACACAACCTGAGGCTTTGGACTCACATCACAGGGATGATGGGAAACCCCCAGACACACCCTCCCTCCCCCAGACAGGGCAAAGACCGCTGTTCACCAAGACTCGTTCCATTATGTCTTTTATACTTGATGATTTCAGCTCCCAGGAGTCCCCTGCACCACTCGACCCTCCTTTCCAAATCTTCAGCCTTGTGAATCTCCACACATGCTCTGTGAAAGGGGACCTTTCTCCCAATGTACCCCAACTCCAAAGTCGCTCAGTCCATTGCTAGGAGGATTCATATTTTTTACCTCTTCTCTGAATATTCCCTTCAAGTTCTTGCTCCAGAAATCTACATATCCTTGAAAACACTTTCCATAAAGACATTTAAGTTTTTTCCATCCCCCCTTCTTGGTTTTTTTTGTTTCTTTGTTTGTTTTTGTTTGTTTGTTTTTTGTCCCTGAACTTGGATGTAACTAAGAGTTCTTGCTTGTTATGGTCACTTTCCGAGGGATCTTCCTCCTCACCCTCACTGGTCAGGGAGCAGCCTCAGTTGTGAACCTCATGGTGTCAGATTGTATAACCCAAATCTTGTTCTTGTTGCCTTGTGTTCTAACCACCAACGTGTCTGGTCCTGGGCTCCATCCATCCGTCCTGACACTCCTCGGTCTGCAGCATTGACAACTTCACTCCATACGTTGGTGACACTTCTGGCGCCCCTGTCCTCAGGTAAGCTGGTCCCCTTCCATCCCTTAGCTTTTCACTTCCAGAGTCCGTACAACTGAAATTATACTATACTCGTAAACTCATGTATGCCTACATGGGAGCCGTGGTGTTCACAGCTCACTCCTTTTGAACTCTGCCTCTGGTGGCATCTCCCTCCTGGCACCTCTAACCCATTGATCCTGTGCCATTAGCATTGTTCCTCACCTCCTCGCATGCCCTGCTCTCCTCCGCATCATTTACAGTAAGGATGTCATTATAGTTACTACCATGTACACGCATGCCACCCCCTCCTCCTGCAGCTGGCAGAGGACGCGTCCTCAGTGTAGGAAATAAAAATCTGTATCTATTGCTTTTACCTGAGGGGCCCGTGGGAGTGGGACACATGTCTCTTGAGTGGGGGGACCTACAGAACTCACATGGAGTTTGGAGAAGTATGAAGGTCAGAGGTTGTAGACGCTCAGAAGCAGGGCTGCTGTGGAGCCTCTGCGGATAATTTATGAAGGGGTGTGTGACGCTGATTGATCCATGAGCTTTCAGAAGTGACAACGCACTCTCGGATGGCATTCGGAGCATTGAGAGTTGATGCAGCCTTCTCCTTGGTCCATTAGAATGGGTTCAAATCTAGTTCTGGGGTTCTGTTTGTGTTCCTGTAGCAAAAGAATAATCTATCTTTTTTTTTCTAGTTTGGCATGTAGGAACATGCTTGTCCTCCCCTTTTCTTATTTTATTTTCTTAGTTGGGAGACAAAGGTTATGGTTAAATTCAGTCCTTTCTCTGGTGTGTGCTTGGGGCCATGGGGTGGAATCTTCCTGGAGAAAACCAGAGATGGTGAGCTTCATTCCAATTCACAGTCTGGCTTCCGGTGGTGCTGTCAGTACAGCAGGGAATGACCCCCACACCCTGGATCTCAATGCTGTCCCTGTCCACGAGACCACCATCCCACCTGCCCCTCGCTTCTCAAGTCTCTGACACTCTTCCTCCCTCCTCACCTGAAAAACCTCGTTTACTTACCTGAGACAATTGAAGTCGTCAGAAGACAGTGCCTACAGCCACCTAACCACATTTCTGAGTGCCCTGTGGCTGTTGTCTGTCCCACTCGTGTACTGTCAGTGAGTCTTTCTAAAACTGTTTCTCCCAAAACACATCCCAGCCCTTCTTGTTGAGATCGATGATTTAGGGCAATGGACTCTCCCGTATCACCAGTCATTTGCTCTGAACCAGATGATGCCCATTCCCTGCTCTGTGTTTCTGGTTCATTTTTGAAGCCGGTGTGTTTACTTAATCCTTTGTACTTCTTTATATGCACTGACTCCAGATTTCGAGGGCCAGGAGGAAGAAAGCGGGAGATTTACTGCATGGCCCGTATCGGTGGCTCAGAAACGCTCTGTCCGCAGAGGACTAGATGAGCCTAAGAAACACACGACATCTCCTTCCTGAGTCTGAGGTTGGAATCACCCTCTTTCATCAGCACAGCCATGTGTTCAGAGGGAAATTTCAGTAGCGACTGTGCCAGTCACTCTCTAACCCGGTTCCAGGTTCTGTCCAAATGCTCAGCCTGCCCCAGTCTCACCTCCCTTTGCTGAAGACCTTCCCCTGCTGATATGACCGGGCGGCCTGAGCGTGATGGGATAAGGGGAGGTCAGAGGGCTCCTCCAGGACTCAGCATCAGTTCCAGCTGCTCGGTGAAAAGCACCATGTGCTTACACTGCTCGTCACTCTTGGGTGTGTCCGTGCCCCTCATGCAACCGAACATTCTTCCACATACATGCGTACACCTGTGTTTTCCCTATCAAGCTGCCAACAAGTATTTTTATAAATCACTTTATTTTTTTATTGGAGATATATATATATAGAGAAAGGGTGAGAGAGAGAGGGGAGCGAGAGACATCAACTCATTTTCCCACTTAGTTGTTCATTCTTTGATTGCTTCTCATTGGTGCCCTGACTGGGGATTGACCTTGGCACACTGTGACTACGCTTGATCTACTAAGCCACTCAGTGAGGACCCAACAAGCATTTAAGTACTATCCCTGTGGGGGAAAATTATCAGGCTATACGCAAGGGAGTAGGAATCTATAATTAAGGTGTTTTTCAGGCTAGTAAAATAGTAGAGTGAGAAATTAAAGGGAATGATGTGTATTTTAAGTTTCTGAATAAAAAAAATGAAATTGGAAAAGAAAGAATTGCAACATTGTTCTTTTTTTACCTTAAAGTATTCTTATAGTTCTTTCAATAGGAATGCCTCAACACCCTACTCCATAGTAATTCTGTTTTCACAGATCTGTTATTTCTTTGATTGTTATTTGTTAATTAAAAGTCAGCTTTGATTGATCACAGAGGTATATTTTTAATTCTTGATTTAGACTTCTGCTGATACTCAACTTCAGCCTCTTGTTCATGCACCTAGTGTGGAAGATGACTGGAATGCCTCACGATTTTAATCAGGTTGCCCCTGGACGAGAGGATGATCTTCGCTTCCAGTTGGTAGCATCGAGACACAATAAAGTATAACTAACTTCATTCTATTTTAACATGAAAAGTTCAGGACAGATATACGGCAGTGGAAAATAATTTGACGTGGTGATGGGTACACAACGCAATCAACAGTTCAAATGCTCTAGCAATGTTTACCAGAAACTTGTGTTGTCTTATTAACCAATGACGCCCCATTAAATTTGATTTCTAAATAAATAATAAATTTTTTTAAAAGTGGCAGTTTAGAACATTTGAAATCATGAAGCTCTCAGATATTGAACATGAAAATTAATGATTACTCCTGTTAATAATTTAATTTATTAATATAAATATTGATGAGCAGTGAGACAGCTACTTACTAGCGTTTCTTGGAATTGTGCTCCATACATAGCACTTAGTGGGAAAGTTCAGAAAACCTAACCCAATTAATCTGCCCTTTCTGTAATGTTGATGTTTAAATGAATCTAAGCATTTTTTTGCCCTTTTCATTATAACAGTAAGTCACATGAATCAGTAATTAAAACTTGAAACATATATAGAGCAATTAATTATAGTAATAATGTAGTGATAATTTGATTATCATTTCATAGATAGCCAATTAAAATGACACTGAATGGACACTATTAAAACGCTTTATTGTGGGTTAAATGTGCTCCACCCCCTGGAACCCCCCTGACATTGATTTCATCTCCCATTTTCTCTCCACTGATGCTGACCACGTGTTTGGCGAGCCCGGATCTATTCCTGCTCCCCTTCCTCCAATGTATTTGCATTACGCTTCCCATGAGTCTTGTAGCTAACCTGGTTCTCTTCTCTTTTAAGACTCAGAAATTCTTTCATGTTTTTCTTTTTTTAAAAAAATATAGAATTTGATTTGTATTGGTGGAGTATATGATCTATGAAACCAGAATACAGATTATTTTCACAGCTTTAATGCTTAATATTCAGGACTGGGCTTGACTCATAATAAGTAGCACATGGGTATGTCTTATGAACACAAACATAACTACTCAATTCGCTGGGTTAATAAATAGTAAAGTTAGGGGAAATCAAAAGCAAATTTTTAATTAGCTTACTTAGAAGGGATTCTGCAATTTATAAGGATTTCCTGGGGCTCATTACTGAGGTATACAAAGACTTCTTTTAGGTTTGTTATTAATATTGTCCAAAACTTCATTTATTGCTGAAGTTTTTCACCTCATAGTCAAATGGTTTCCTATACCTATTCTAATCTATATTTTTCTGACTGTTCTGTAATAGTTTTACTGTGGTAAATAGCCTCAAGCTGTTGTTCGATAAAGCCTAAGCATGGAGGAATATTTATATATAAAAAAATCACCTTCTCCTTCTTGGAATATTTTTTCATTTATAAGGAGCTCTTTGGACTCAGGATCTAAGATCCGATTTTTAAAATTCACCAGGGAACATCTGCAAATGCTCAGAGATACACAAACATGCATCTATCCCAAGATAGCAGGAGAAACTTAGTCCAAGTTGTGCAGAAAAATAATTTGACTCATGGTTGAAGTTGACGATGGGCTGATCTTGTGTAGTTTTTGTAGCTATACAAAGAATTAAACAGTGTATTAAAAATTAAAATTGGATGTTAGTGAAACATTTACCGTAGTTGGAAAATGATTCTTATACTGGAAAGAATACGGTCTACATAGTAGGACCCCTGGATTCAGATCCCAATATGGCCTCCTATTAGGTTATCACCTTGTGTGTGTCTTGGAGATTTCTGACCTTGCAAACCAAATGAGAGACTGCAACAGCCTGGTGAATAAAATCTGTTTTTATTTTATTTTATTTTAAAGAGATAGATAAGAAGGGAGAGAAATGAGAAATATCAACTCATAGTTGCAGCACCTTAGTTGTTCATTGATTACTCTCTCATATGTGCCTTGGCTGGGGGGGTGCTACAATAGAGCGAGTGACTCCTTGCTCAAGTCAGCAACCTTGGGCTCAAGCCAGCGACCTTTGGCTCCAGCCAGCGATAATGGGGTCATACCTATGATTCCCACACTGAAGTTGGCAATCCCGCCACCTTGAGCTAGTGAGCCCGTATTCAAGCCAGCAATTTCAGAGTTTTGAATCTGGGTTCTCTGCATCTCAGTTCAATGCTCTATCCACAGTGCCACCGCCTGGTCAGGCAAATATGGTTATTTATTTTTAATTCTGCCTTCTCTAATCAGAATTTTTCTTCAATGCCTTTAAAAAGCAGTACATTCCTTATCTTTGGGCCAATTGTCAACAACAACAAAAAATAATTTAACTTCTGTCAAATTTTGCTTTCTGTGAATAAATGGGACCATTATGTCTTCAGCAGTACTCCTAGTAGAAGCAGCTGAAATAGCCATGTAAGATAACGGCTCATCATACGTTTGATTTCTCTTTGGTGATGCATCAAACTGATCTTTCATACTGAAGTCACCAAAAATGGCTCTCAAAGAAAATAATCCAGTCCCACCACTGGGAATGACCCAAGCATTCACTTCACGATGTGTGTAGTATCCATTGCCGACAGCGCACAGTAGTTTAAATCAGTGGTCCCCAACCCCTGGGCCGTGGACTGGTACTGGTCCATGGGCCATTTGTTACTGGTCCACAGAGAAAGAATAAATAACTTACATTATTTCAATTTTATTTATATTTAAGTCTGAACGATGTTTTATTTTTAAAAAATGACCAGATTCTCTCTGTTACATCCATCTAAGACTCACTCTTGATGTTTGTCTCGGTCATGTGATACATTTATCCATCCCACCCTAAAGGCCGGTCCGTGAAAAAATTTTCTGACATTAAACTGGTCCGTGGCCCAAAGAAGGTTGGGGACCACTGATTTAAATAACACAAAAGCTGTTCATGAGCTGATGTACTCAGTGACTATTCTCCTATCCTTTAGTCCCATTACTTTTCTTTCCTTCCCTTTATTTTATTTCATTTATTCTGTTTCATTTGCATTCTTTCCTTAAGCAGTGAAAGAAAACTTTATTTTAGCCAAAGTACACTGAGTCAAAAAGATGCTCATTGCTCTGGGAAAAGTGAGTATATGAAGCTCAGATGTGCGTTCAACCAGACACACATCCTCACAGACTTAACAGATGACTGCATGGAGCTTTAAATCTTTTTTGTTTGTTTGTTTGTATTTTTTCTGAAGTGAGAAGCAGGGAGGCAGAGAGACAGACTCCCACATGTGCACATGTGCCTGACCAGGATCCACCCAGCATGCCCACCAGGGGGCAATGCTCTTCCCATCTGGGCCATTGATGTGTTGCAACTGAAGCCATTCTAACGACTGAGGCGGAGGCCATGGAATCATCCTCAGCGCCCGGGCCAACTTTGCTCCAGTGGAGCCTTGGCTGCGGGAGGGGAAGAGAGAGAGAGAGAGGAAGGAGAGGGGGAGGGGTGGAGAAGCACTCATCTGCTTCTGTGTGCCCTGACTGGGAATTGAACCCAGGACTTCCACACACCAGGCCAACGCTCTATCACTGAGCCAACCGGCCAGGGCAGGTTTAAGTCTTACACTCAGCACAGTTTAAACTCAGGTACTATGTGTACTGCTCTAAATGATGCTTATGCCCAGAAACACCATCCTTTTCTCTTTTCTCCCATCTTTTCTTCCTCTTCTTTGCCTCCTCCTCCTCCTCCCCTTCCTCCTCCTCCTCCACTTCCTCCTCCTAGCTGTTTTTCACTCTTCTTTTGAAGAAAGAATGGATAATCCAAGGCAGCATCCCTATGAAGCATTTCTCTTCACACTAAGAGCAAAGTGTATTCCAAGCAATCAGCATGTATACAGACATATTCTATTAGGGTGGTAGTTAGTGACCATGGACTTCAGTTATATTAAAAGACTTTCTAATTAGCAATAAAGAACACACCTGCACAGGCATTTTAATGACAGCATCAATACTTGACAATGTCAGGTCACCTTGTTAAGGGAGAAAAAGATGGCTAATTATAATGTATGTAAGTCACCTCTCACATAATTAGAATGCATGTCTCCTATAATACCTTTGTTCTAAAATCCAAAAATAATATGAATGCCATTTTACTTTCTACTAATGAATTACCGTAGATTCAGTGAACTGTAGGACCAAAAAAACAATAATAATAAAATCTTGGGAAGTAGATACAGGCCTGTTCTTATCCATTGTTTCTGAAATCAAAGACAGTTGCAAATGAAGGTATCGAGCTACACAGATCAGTTCCATCTGTGCAGTGAGAACTGTGATGCACACCTGTGCTTTGATGTCAGATGACAACTACAGTAGTTCTGATTTCCTCCTTACTACTAATGGGAGTTACAATTGTCATTAACATGTTGAACATTGATTTCAACATTCTATTTTAAGGACTACGTAAGACAAAGGATGTAAAACTGTTTACAGGTGTGTCATTAAAAATATTTCTCCTGGCCCTGGCCAAGATAGCTCAGCTGGTTAGAGCATTGTCCCAAAGCTCAGAGGTTGCTGGTTTGATCCCCCATCAGGGCACCTACAGGAACAGATCAATGTTCCTATCTCTCTGTCTCCCTTTCTTCCTCTCTCGCTAAAATCAATACACATAAAAAATATTTCACCTGCCCTTTCCTCTCTATTCGTAGTGACCAAACCTTTTTTTTCCGTGATTATTTCAGAATATAAAAGCTATGAAAATATTGTTGAAAAGGTTTTGAATCCTGCCTTGAAAGATAATTTGTGTGCAATGACATGTCTGTTCCTATCCACAAAGCAGGGAAATAGAAAAATGCAAGCACACAAAACAAGTATGTAACACCAGGAACTGTATCTTCAGCCTCGCGGCTTCCGCGTGCCAGGTAACCCACCTGTTGGTTGTGCTCAGCTCCTGACGCGCCTACCGTGTGCCCTCTGAGAGCGCAGGGATCCGTTTGACGCGTCTCTCCTGAGTACGCAGTGTGCGGGAGGGGGGGGGCGCTCTGGGTAGAGCGCACTTAGGAACGTTGCGGGTGGGGGAGGGCTCTCAACAGGTCCCAGTGGCAGTGAGCTGTCTGGGTGTGAGACCCTGGGCTCTGCAGACTGAACCCTGTGTGACTGGCTTTCAGTTGAAGGGAAAAGAAGAGAGGAGGGTAGGGACCCGAGGGTAGGTGGAGGAGGGGATCAGGGAAGAGGAAAACAGTTCAGGAGCAGAAGAGAGAAGAGCAAGAAGAAACAAATGAGTAAGTCTGGATAAAGATGGGCTAAAGCATTTTCAGGCCCTGTGGACATTTTTCGTCGGCTCTTGCCCGTTTTAAGAATCGAAGGAGATGGGTTTATTTCCTTCCGGAACGCTTTGGTCTCTGACCATGCCTGGATACAAACTTGAGCACACACGGGTGCAAGGGAATGCTGGAAAGGAAAATACATTATTTTTTACTTTTCACTAAGTTTGCATCCTAGTTCCAGGTGGAAGAAAAATATGTTTGTGTTTTACAGTGAAACCAGTTAAATTAAAAATGTTCCAAGAACTTGAATGTAATACGCCAAAAAAAAAAAAAAAAAATATCGTTTACAACAAAGGACCTGCTTAAAATGTTTACTTCTCAAAATTGAGATAAAAATATATAATCAAAGAAGTAAATATTATTTGTCCTTATCAGAAAATAAGGAGAATTGTATAGTGGAATTCATTTGTGATTGAAAGATTCATAATGATGTTACAGAATAAAGCAGTTAATGGCCACCTATAATCAGTTAGTTGAATGATAAGAAAAATAGAAGACATCAATTTGTGTTAGAGACTTCATATCAAAAGAAAACGGGAAAAACTGAATATTCAATATTTATATCGACTTAAGATTGTTGCCTTTGCTGGGAGCCCTGTGTATTTGTTAACTTCGTTATAGTGGGAACATTTGAGATTCAGATACAAGTTTGACTGTGACACTGAAGCGCCAAAGGAAGCTTATACAATAAAAATTATAACAAAGAAGTTTACAAAACTTACCACAAATCCAAACTTTTACATCGACATTAACTTGGACTGTCTTCTTTAACTACTAACATCAACCTTGATCTGTTTAGGGCAATACTGGTGATAGGTTGGAGGGAGCGCCCAGTCTGAGCACAGAGCGGGGAAGTGTCTGCTGTGGCTTCCACATCGGCTCACAAAGCAGGGGTCACGTTATCACCGCCTGAAATGGTTTGCTTCAAACCACAGTAAGGCTCCAAGGATCCCCAGGTCAGAATTCCAGTCCATGTAGTTACCTGATCAAGGAAATCAACAGCCCTATTGCATACCGATAGATTCGAAAGCTCTCTCTGCAGGCAGCACGGTGCCTCTTCTGAATATGGATCTTATTTTAATTTTTAAAAAGTGACATTTGTTACATTTTTTTATCAAATATATATGGTAATTAGCTTTGGGAAATATTTGCATGTTAATCATGAATAAAATATATAACAAAGATGAATGTCACCTATAGCAAAATCTATGCAAGATAGTACCATAAAGCTAGCAGCAGGAATTCTCTAAATGGATAAGGATAAATCACATTTAATAAATTATTCATGGAGAACAGAGGGAACAAAAAGCATTGTAAAATTTTCCTTGAGGCCCATGACCTCAGCACCTAAATATGATTATTTTAAATACTCAAGTTGCTTCTCTTCGTCTCTCTGATGGATTGTTTCTGACGGTGGGTCTACTTCCTAATGTAATTTCTGTGAAGCCTGAAGTTCAAATGCACCAAGGTGTGGTTGTGCAGCTGAAATTCAATGTGAGGAAGGCGGGATGCAGATCATCATATTGGAGGGAACATCTTTACCTGGGTTTTATTTATATTGAATAAACTTTTAGTCTGGCAAACATGATGATGGTGTGGGAATTACTTTCAGGGTGTCATATCACATTCTCATTTTTTTTTTTAGACTTTGTCAATAACTCGACAGCTGAGAAAACATTTGTGCTGTATTTATATTTCAAATGTGGTTTATGTGGGAATCGCGCTTGCATCAGAAATATTCCTAGGGTGCTGGTGGTGGTTCTGAGTCACAGATAATGGTAAAAAAAAACAAATATGGAGAAATAATTGTCAATTATATATGTATATATCTAAGTAACATAGACTGATAAAGTAAAATTTCCACATTACAAACCAAGAAGCACAGAACTGATTTGGTGTTTATGGATTTGACAGCTTAGAAGGGAGGACCATGGGCTCAGTAGGGGTGAAAAGATTTCCCTTCTATCCTCCTAGTGTCTTTGGCTGGTCTAATAATCAGATTAACATACAGCAGATGAACAGGAGATAAACAAGTTTATTTATGTGTTTACCAGAGTGCCACGAAGATGTGGAGCCCAGAGGCAGCCAGGTGACTGATGCTCAGCTGACACCCCGAGCTAAGTGAGGGGCAGGACCTTTCCCCGGAAGGAAGCAGAGATGTTTGGGAATCTAAAGTTGCCCTGGGACACAGAGGAGCTACTCTGGTCAACAGGTATCTCTGGTTATAGCTCTCTTCCTGGTATGGTACTAGTTTTCATACCCTTTCTGTAGAATGAAAAAGAAAAAGAAAAGACTTCACAAGATAAGCATCCTATGGCTTGTGACTGTTTAAACACCAAATATAAAAATAAATGTGCGCCTGACCAGGTGGTGGTGCAGTGGATAGAGCTTCAAACTGGGATGTGAACGACCCAGGTTCGAGACCTCGAGGTCGCCAGCTTGAGTGCGGGCTCATCTGGTTTGAGCAAGGCTCATCAGCTTGGACCCAAGGTTGCTAGCTTGAGCAAGGGGTCACTCGCTCTGTTGTAGCCCTTCAGTCAAGGCACATATGAGAAAGCAATCAATGAGCAACTAAGGTGTCACAACAAAAAACTGATGATTGATGCTTCTCATCTCTCTCTGTTTCTGTCTGTCCTATCTATCCCTCTCTCTGACTCTCTGTCTCTTTAAAAAGAAAAATAAATAAATAAATAATTGTACAACATTGGTAATAGTTTAAAAGTTAGAAAATGTAGGCCCTGGCTGGTTGGCTCAGTGGAATGGCATGTGGATGTCCCGGGTTTGATTCCTGATAAAGGCACACCAGAGAAGCACTCAACTGCTTCTCCACCTTTCCCCCTCTTCCTTCTCTCTTCCCCTCCCACAGCCATGGCTCATATGGTTCAAGCAAGTTGGCCTCGGGCTCTCAGGATGTTCTCTACCTCAGGAGGTGAAATAGCTCGGTTGCCAAGCAATGGAGCAGCAGCCCCAGATGGGCAGGGCATCGCCCTGTAGGGGGCTTGCTGGGTGGATCCCAGTCAGGGCAGATGTGGGAGTCTGTCTCTCTGCTCCTTGCCTCTCCACCTTTCACTGAATAAATAAAATAAAATAAAAAATAAAGTTATAAAATGAAATAAAAACTCATTTCTCAATTCTATTCAATATAATTTCTTTCAGAATTTAACCTTTTATCATGTATAAAATTCATAGATTCATAATTTCATGATTAACACATAATTGATGCATTTAAAAACAATATAAGAGAGTGTGATTTGTTCAGCAGTCTGCCATTTCCCTGCATAGTTGTTGATTCTGTTGATCTGATTGACTATTGAATTGTTTTCCTACTTTTACCAGTCCATGAGAACACTGTCTGGCCCTTACAGCTGGGCCAGAGAATCACATAAAAGAGAAAGACAGTATTTCAAAATACTATATCCTGACAGCCATCGTTCCTAGCCAAAGCGTGTGCTAAGTGGGACCGCTGCAGCTGAGCCTCTCTAAATATCCCCAACACGCTACGACAGCATATCTGCAACCCAATGCCAAAGAATTTTACAGGCAGACAAAGTGGAAATTCTAATCAGCGGTATTTCCTTTCTGTTCACGTTGAGCGTGCCCCTAATCCTGGAATTTAGATATGCTGCTGCTGAAGTATCCTTTATAAGCCTTTTCTTAAAATTATCTTGATGTGATGGATCACAGCAGCCAAGGACATATGCAGAAAGATCTTCCTCTCCCCATAGCAAGGTGCGACTTTCAATCAGATGATCCTAGCCCTCCCCCACCCCTAAACTTAACAGATATCATTTGCTGTTCTTTACAGGGACTTTGATTTTCTTGCTTTATTTCTCTTCAGGGCACACCAGTTTTTACAGTGTCCTGACGGACAGGTATCTCTGCAGTGGGCTCCAGACTGTTCTGGCTGAAACAGTAGAGCTGCGACATTCTTGCTCAATTTAATTATGCGCAGGGCAACATCGATCTGTGCACCTTGTGGAGACAGAGCAGAACAGCCGGACGAATTTTAAGTTCTAGAGAAAACAAGCAGTGACCTCGTTTGCACTTACCACCCAACGCTCATTAATAGTGTAAAAACTATATTCAAATTTATTCAGAGGCATATGGTGAAAATATTTGGAAAGAACACGGACAGAACACCATCTTTAAAGCTATCAGAGGACAGGTCAGAAACCACAGAAGAATAAAACCGAGGCTATAAAGTAGAAACTCTTTACCAACAATGTGATACAATGTAGCCTTTCTGATATCCAGCAAAGACGGCACTCAATCATAGTGTGTTTGTATGCTCCTGCAGACATATTTTATATTTCATAATGAAACGTGGTCAGAATCTTCAGAGCGGGGCAAAGCTTCGGCAATAAATTTGTCACCACGTAATAAATCCAAGCTGAGTGAATCATGATATAAATATAAGTCTTCTGAAGAGTTCATCCACTTGGGCTGTTGTGGAGGCTTGGTGGGACTGGCAGTGTCACTGTGATGGACTTGTGGGGCTCGGTGGGTTTTTTCCTTAGAAAAAAGTGCTGTAAGAAAAGCAAGGTCACTCTCCTGTCACCGGAAATTTGAACATCAAACTTGGAAATAAAGCTTTTATATCGTAGATAACAAAATGGAGAATTTAATTTTCGCTCTTGATTTATTTTTTTAGTTTTAAATTTTAAGTTAAAGGTTGTCCTGGGAATGAGGCCAGTTTCCACATCAGGGTTAGGGGTCAGGTTGCAGGGTTTCCAGTTGTACCTGCTTTTTCTCAACTAAAGCTTCACACACTTTGCACACCCAGCTTTTTGTGCATGAAGTGGCTTTCCTATGTGCTGAGGCATGCCACGTATTTCAACCAGAAGACGGAAGAATCCATCACTCACTAAACAAACTCAATTGTAACTTAAGAAAAATGAAACATAAAAATTAATCTCTTAGTCTCATTTTCTAGGCTAGGCACCGCCATCTGTATCTCTGACACATTTGTCAAAAAGTATCTTCAAAGAAGTGGTCCAATTTCCCATCTATAGTTTCTGTTTGTTTCATTCTTCCCTAAGTCTCCCAGTCAGGCTTGGAAGTCCACAGTCCCCAATCTAGGGATCAGTGGTCAGGTTCTACCTCCTTGATGTGGCAATGGCACGTGATACATCACCCCTCCCTCGGCAGTCTATTCCCCCAGCTGTGGCTGCGGCTGCGGGGGACCCTCTCGTCCTCAGGATAGCTTCATCTCCCCCAGTGCCTACCTACTCTTTTCTCAGACCTCTTAGTGTCGGAATGTCCCAGAGCACATGTCTTGGTCCTCAGTCTTACAGCCAATTTAAATAAATCTATTACCTTAATACTGGGTGGGGCAAAAGTAAGTACTAACATTTGTTTCTTACGTGAAACACCAAGTTTATTACTTTGTATTATTACTTAGTAAGTAGCATATTATTTTCCCATACGTCAACTGTAAACCCACTTTTTGCCCTGCCTATAAATTGATATTAATCGATAGCTATTCATTTATTGAGGGTTGCTAAATTTTGCCCATTTTACAACTGCAGGAATGAAGTGTCGGGAAGTTGAAACTGATTCCAATAACAGAACACTAAAATGGTTCCAGCCATCTCAAAGCAACTCCGCAGAGTTTTTACAGCCTTTTCTTCCCTAAGGTCACGTTTTCTAATATGCAGGTAAAAGTTAATAAATAATCACAGAGTTGGCTATAGATCAGCTTGCATGCATAAATGCATCGTCAACATGCTACCTACAGCCCACCAGTTCTCCGCTCAGAGCCTCTAATATTCCAGGGGTAGGAAAGTTCACCAGGGAAGAAAGTGAAACAACTTCTCTAAAGAGTTTTAAAGCTGATTGAAAAAGTAGCATGCACACAACATAGTCTCTGTGACACAAAATATTTCCTTCAGAAATGCTAAGAAGAAAGGGGTGTTATATGGATTATGTAGTTTTTACAGGATACGCAGCACCTGAAATGGGAATTAAGGAAAATTTATGAGTTGCATCCATAAGAGACCACTGCCGTTGAAATTAGAATATAGGTATCTCAGCTCCATTGGGCGTGTATATAATACTAACTGTGGAACTCCTCAGAAGACAAAGGAAAAATGAGAGGCAGTCGGTAAAGTTCATTGTGTTATAGCTTCTTCAGATCAATATTATTAGTTCTAGGGCACAGACGGTCATGGGACAGCCGTGCCAGCTATTACTCTGTTAACAGCATTTCAGACACCTTCTAACTCCATCAAATTCTTGATGACTTTTGCAGTTCTCGAGGCTAAAATATTTATGAAAGGATTCTAGCCAGCTCTTCAGTGCGTGTGCCATCACAGTTACCACAACACCGAGCTACGTTCGAGCGTCACCGTGTGTTTGTTGAAGTGATCCCTTGTTAAGTGCTACTCTGAAGCGTCACCTAGTCTTAAACTTCAGACCCTAACAGTTTACAGACATGTTCCAAATGAGGTGTATTCTCCTGTGTTCCCTAAAGTCTCTGGAATCTAGTATGCTGGGCTAATCATCTCCACGGAAGTTTCCTTGAATCAAGTTTGGCTTCTTCTATCACTCAGGGCATTCTTAATAAGACAACAAAGATGAACCTGAAGAAAACAAAATTGGATTCTGTTCTCAGGAGGGTGCTCAGCCCTGAATTATTGCAGTACGCACCCATGTTCCATCTTCCTTAAAAATGTGTGAATGACACAGGCACTGGCTATCAAGCTACCCTATGTTGCGCTATGTTCTATTTATAGTTGATTTCAGAACAGGGCGCATGTATTATTACTTCAGGTGCAGAAAGTGATTTTTTTTAGAGTTTATGTTAGCTAAGTTTTGTATCATCTTGAGCTCACTTAAGTAAGAGAGGCAATAGGGTCTCTTGACAATAGATACAGAAAATGCTGTTTGCTCAGAAGGTCGAGAATAAAGGCGTTCCAGATGGACCAGGCTCTCCTCCATCCAAGGGGGAAGACTGGCCTGATAAACACTTTTGAAATTATTTTTACATGCTGTATTTTAAAACTATATTACAAAATTTATAAACCAGAGATGTCTCCAAAGTTCTGAGCTTCATTTTTTCCTGAAATGTAGACACATGCCTCTGGAGTTGGGTAAATTTCTCTGAAATTCTTTTGCTCCCTGTAAAGGTATAAATTAAATCCCCATGGCGTGCTCTTAGCCACGGATCCCAAGTTTTCAGTCAGATATATTCAGAAAGCCCACCTCTAGCAGAAATGGAAAAAAAATATTTTAAACCCACACATCCTAAAACAATAGCTTCAGGGATTTTTCTTTGTATGTCTATTCATTTATGTTGAAAAACACACCCACATGTTCAAACATCAAAAGGCGTAGAACAACTCGGTGAAAAGATTCGCCCTGTGCTCTGTGTGCCTCCCTTCCTGGGTCCCACCAGGCAGTGGTGAAAGAAAGACTCAGTCGGTTTCTCACCATTCCTGCCAGGGTTTCTCAAACAAACAGACAAACATAAAAATGTTGTGGCTCCATAACAAATTACTGCAAATTCGTGGCTTGAAGCAGCCACTTACTTTTTAAGCCACTTACTTTTTATTTACAAGTCCTCTTGTCTGGCCGGGCACAGACAGCAGGGACTGCCTGTGTGTCCCCATGATGTCTGTGGCTTCAACCAGGACAGCTCGGAATCTTGTTTCTGGAACCACTCATGTCCTCTCATAAATTTGGCTAAAGGGACTGAAGGTTAGTCACTGCCCCTGTCCCAGCCCCACCATGTGGCTTGGGTATCACACTGTGTGTCCAGGATGCCTCAGGGCTTCAAGCACAGGTGGTCTGCTTGGGCAAAGGGCACACAGCCTTGCCCTCAGCGTCCAGCCTCAGGGTGCACACTGAGAGCCCAATGCATGGTGAAAATGCCGGGCCCCCTGGGGCAGTGATTATTAAGAATTTCAAGACTGATGGCAAAGCATTAAAGCTAAACCCAAAATCCTTTTCAACATGGGATTCTGTGTGACTGACCGGCAGGTGGGTGACCAAAAACCTGGCTCTTGGTCACATAGCATCACCTCTGATGCGTTCTGATGACAGGTGAGTCCCAAGACTCCCACATTGCAAAGGAAGAAGATAGGTGTCTCATCTCTTCATGAAAGGCTTTTTGAGGAATTTGAGACCATTTACCAAAAAAACCATTAGACAATTTAAGCAAGTAGAAAAAGTATATGCGTGGGTTCTTCCACAAAATGTGACATATATCGAATTCTACACCTGGCTCGTTTTGCAGAATAACATACTCTCTTATGTTGGGATCTTGCATGCAATCTTATTACAGTTTCCTCAGTCTTCTAGAAAGCTGGGATAACATGACATTAAATAAATAATGCCTCCATTTCACCAAACCCTCGCTTAATGGGCAGTCAGAATCTCCCAGACGTTTTGTGAAAACAAGCACATCTTGTAAGAAGTTAAGTCTCATTCTGTCATCCTTCTCGACACTTGTGTGAAAACTCTCCAAAGTGGAATTCTGGGTTCAAAGGGAAGAGCATTTGTCATTGTATCCAGCCCAGTGACATTATATTTGTGATGTCATAAAGTGGCTCTGTGCGGTGCTGTTCCATGCTGTGCCCCACCACTAACGCAGGAACCCTGACTCCCCACCCTGCGTTCTCGCCTCTTTGTAGCAAACTGGTGAATTTCACCAGCCTGCAGGCAAGCAATCATAACCGTTGCATGGTTTTGATTTGCTTTTATTCTTATGAGTGAGGTTGAACATCTTTTATGTTTCACAGACATCTGTTGTCTTTTATCTTAACTCTTTATTGATAGGTGTTCGTTTGTTTTCTCTGATTGATTTAAATGATCTCTGGTGGTACGAAATAACTACCTACAAAATCAGCCATTCCAGCATAACTTATATCAGTATTTCTTCAACGAGCAAGATGATTACTCATAGGAGATCGCTTAATTTACACGATGGTAAAACTATCTCTATGCAGCAGCACACGTATGAGTACGCTCGTTTAATTTTCTTCCAAAATACGCTGCAATATCGATTACGTTAAAAACACAAAGTGAGGAACATATTGCATACCGTTTCGGTTTTTTAAAAGGTAATTTTATTTGCTTTTATACACATAAAAAAGAAACATTTGAGATAATAAAGAAGAGAGTAGTAACAGCAGTTAACCTGTACAGGAAGGCAACAACAGAAATCTGATGGCTTTTGACTATTTAATGTCACTATTTTGATTTTAAAAAGGTGGGCATGAGAACTATGGAAAAATAAATATATTTATCAAAACTATACAGAGTTAAGTAAAAGAAGTTACAGAACAGTCTGGATTGATTTGAATTCTGGATATGGTATTGACCATCTGAAATTATTTTATTTCTTAACTTTTGAAATCTAGAATAAAATACCAGAATAATACTTTCCTCTTTCCAGTCTCATAGGTTTTTTTTTTTTTTTTTTTTTTTTACAATTTGCTCTTGTATCTTCCGAGACTTCATACAGATAGTTTTAAAAATAAAAAGGAAATGTGTTTAAAACAATTGAGCCTCTTATTGGTAGGGATTGTTTAACCTAAATTTGCTTCTGATGCTATTTGATAATTATGAATCACTGAATGGTGAAAATAATTATTAAACTTGTTTTTTCACTTTAATATCTTATGATCTTTTAAAAATGCCTTATTGATTGAAACTTAGAGACATGAACAAGAGTGTGGGGGTTACAGGGTGGGGGAGAGGAGAGGGAGGGGGTTGGGGGAAGGGAGGGGCACAAAGAAAACCAGTTAGAAGGTGACGGAAAACAATTGGACTTTGGCGATGGGAATGCAGCATAATCAAATGTCTAAATAACCTAGAGATGTTTTCTCTGATCATATGTCTGATTTATCAATGTCACCCCATTAAAATTAATTTTAAAAAATGTCTTATTGAATTTATTGGGGTGGCGTTGGTCAATAAAATTACATAGGCTTCAGGTGTGCCGTTCTATAACACATCATCTGTATGTTGCATGGTGTGTTCCTCACCCCACATCAAGTCTCCTTCTTCACCACCCACCCTCCTCCAACCTCCTCCCCCCCTCCACACTCCACTTCCTCCTGCTATCCCCACAATTTTGTCTGTGTCTGTAAGTTTATTTTTTCTCTGCTTCATCCCGTCCCCTCTTTCACCCAGAATAGGATTCTTCATGACTTCATTCAGCTTTTCATATGTTGAGTGCCTTCTAAAAACTAGGAGAAAAACCTGAAAATATATAAAGAGGACACACTTGGGAATTCATAACAAAATTTCAAATTCTGTCAAAGGCAGGTTTTTATGGGACCAGCTGAAGCATTTTATTCTTACAATCTTTCTTTCAAAGCTATTCAAACATGATCAAGTTTCACGTTCCTGAAAGAAAAACAACCACATACGTGCCATTTTATCATAAATTACCAATTCTGCTAATCTCAATAATCTTTGAAGTCCATGACCTTTAGCTATCAATTCTGACAAAGGGGGACGATAATGTATGGTGCCAAGGTATTTGGCATGGAATGAAATGGTGCGCTTTAATTAAAATGTAAGTTATTGTTGGAAAGAAAGGTCATACTAAGAAAATGTCATTTCCCAAGTGTGTTAACAAGCACCCTCCAGTGTTGGCTACATGTGAAATATACAGTTAGGACTTGACATTTAGAGAGGAAGTTGGAAATATTCATGATCTACACTGGAACCATTTTGTGTTCTCATGTTGCATATGTTTGTCTTATTCAAATTATTTTTTTAATCAGTAAAATGCTAAGTGTAACATTGTTTACATTTTATCGTGGGTACCCCAATGCTTCCCTGATGAGGAAATCTGTTTACACATGTTTAAAAGAGCAAGTGTGATTTAGGGAAGGTTTGAAGATATTCCTTGAATATAAAGTGTATGCTTTAACACCTATGCAATAAGTCATTATAATTGTATAGCACGTATCTCCCATTGATGAAATGTAAGGTACGCAAATCATCATTTCACCTGTCAGAAACCTGGAAACTTGATTCTTGTGTATTGTTCCAATATGTTATTGGAAAGATTAGCTATTTAAGATACAGTATGTTCTATGGTGATTCCGGTCCAGTTCTGTTTGAGATTCAGGTTTTGGCATTTTGCCTCTCACAAATCAATAGAAAAGGTGCTCAGGATTCTGAGAGTGTGCACAGAAACGTGTCCTTGGTGACGGGACGAATTAACAATCCTGTGGACAGACCTGGACTGACCCAGCACCTGGGCTCGTGATGAGGAAGGCGACGTGAACTCAAACCCTCAGCTCCTACCTCATGCTAATTTGGGAAGGAAGAAAATTCAAAGACTGCTGTAAAAATACCAGCCTCTCACACTTCTAAATTACAGTTCCCATTAGGAGGGATTATAAATCTGTTATTCAGGCTGCATATTTAGTTCCTTCAAAGAGTGAATTTTACTCTGTTACACATTGGCATTATGTCATTTTAATTAGTCAAAGGCAGAAGAAAAGAATTGAATCTACATATATTTTTTGAGGAATGACAATGTAGATATTGTCCATTTTATTACTTAGTATCTTTTAATAAAGGTGCATTGAAGAATTTATTGCCCTGTTTCAAAGGAAGAATTATATGCTTTTTTTTTTTTACTTCGAAATCATAATTTTTTCCTATAAATCTTACAACTGTGCTTCTTCTTATAATGACTAGTAGGATAGTTTTACTATCATCATATTAACTGCTTCTGATTTATGAAACATATCTTCGTGCTATATCCATTTTAGATTAGTTTCTCTTACCTATACTACAGTCTCCTGCTTCAATTCCCTTGTCAATTTATTATATACATATTATTTATAAAATATAATAGATCACATATCATGTCATTTTTATAACATAGTATCATATTTTAACTAATAAATTGCTTCTAAGTTCATGACCAAGAAAAACAAACTCTTGAATGTGAGATAGAGATCCCATCAGATATATTGAAATGCACTTTTTTATATAATGAGGGACTTAATATGGGTTATGTTTAGAGACACACTTTTGAAGAAATATTATTTCTTTTTTTAAGACAAGCTATCGTCTTTGAGCTAGAGTATAGTTCTAGAAAGGGTCTTGAAGGTCCTGGCCTGTTGGCTCAGCGGTAGAGTGTCAGTCTGCATGTGGAAGTCCCGGGTACGATTCCTGGCCAGAGCGCACAGGAGAAGCAGCCATCTGCTTCTCCGCTGGTCCCCGTCTCCTTTCTCTCTCTTTCTCTCTCTCTCTCTCTCTTCCCCTTGTGCAGTCATGGCTCAATTGGAGCAAGGTCACCCTGCGTGCTGAGGATGGCCTGATGGCCTCACCTCTGGTGCTAAAAAATGGCTCCAGTTGCAACAGAGCAAGGACCACAGATGTGCAGAGCGTGGCCCCCTAGCAGACTTGCCAGGTGGAACCCAGTTGGGGTGCATGAAGGAATCTGTCTCTCTACCTCCCCTTCTCTCACTAAATTTAAAAAAAAAAAGAAAAAGAAGGAAGGAAGGAAGGAAGGAAGGAAGGAAGGAAGGAAGGAAGGAAGGAAGGAAGGAAGGAAGGAAGGAAGCTTGATATAGCAGTAAGATTTGAGCTTATTGAGCTAAACCTAGCCTCACAAAAGATCAGATACCACATCATAGGTAGTTAGGGCTTCCCTCACGAGATGTGTATGATACCATCTTTGTCCATCTTGAAATAGTTCAATGTCAACTTCAACACTTTAATGTACATATACTTCATATGTGCCATGAGATAAGAAAGGTTGAAAATTGCCGCTGTAGATGTAGAGACACAAGGCATGCTGATTTATCAGATGTTTATTGGTGGGCTAAAGGAGGAAAGATAGGGAAACATAATTTTAACTGCGTGGGGACTGTAGCATGGAGGGAGTGGAATGCTGTGTACACTTGGTCTAGGATTCAGTCTTGGTGGTGTTGAACTTGAGATGCACATTATATACCTAACTGCATATATCGTGTGAGCCCTCAGAAAAGGAGTTCAGAGCTAGAGGTATAGGATGAACTGTCATTACCTGGTTATGGCTTGGAAAGCCATTGAAACAGATAAAATCACTTTGTGTCCATGTGAGAGACAGAGAGAAAGAGAGACAGAGACAGAGACCTAAGCTATGTGTCTGCTCAAATGTTAGAAGTCGAGCAGCAAAGGAAGAAAATATACTCACATGGAGCAGCGACAGTGGTCGGCAAACTCATTAGTCAACAGAGCCAAATATCAACAGGACAATGATTGAAATTTCTTTTGAGAGCCAAATTTTTTAAAAAAATTTTTATTTATTTATTCATTTTAGGGGGGGAGAGAGAGAGAGAGAGAGAGAGAGAGAGAGGGAGAGAGAGAGAGAGAGAGAGAGAGAGAGAGGAGGGGAGGAGCAAGAAGCTTCAACTCCCATATGTGCCTTGACTGGGCAAGCCCAGGGTTTTGAACCGGCGACCTCAGTATTCCAGCTCGACGCTTTTACCCACTGCGCCGCCACAGGTCAGGCGAAAGCCAAATTTTTTAAACTTAAACTATATAGGTAGGTACACTCCTCATTGAGGCAGCGCCCGCATGCAGTATTTTGAGGAAGGGCCATACTCAAGGGGCCAAAGAGCTGCATGTAGCTCACGAGCTGCGGTTTGCCAACCAGGGAAGAAGAATGTTAGAAATGAGATTTACAGAAGTCAAGAGAATCTTGTGTTTCAGTAAGGATGGAGCTGTTGCCTTTAAAGAATGTCCTAAAAGAATAAGATGAAAAAAAAAAACTAAAAAAACCCACAACTCCTGGATTTATCATCAGGAAGACCATTGGTGATGTGGTTGAGAGAATTATGGAAGGAACATGAGGGAGAACGTCCATTCAGGAAGAGTTGAGAAGAGTCTGAGAAGTGAAGAACTGAAGAGAGAGAGAAGGCAGTGCCTCCAGTTAGGTATTTATTGTAAATAAGAGATAATTCACAATAAAGCAAAATTAACAAGCCATGCCACCAAAGGGTTGACACTGAGCCCAGAAAATATTTAAAAATAGAACTACATCAAAGTCATTGTTATGCATGTCATCAATTAGGATTGTAAAATATTCTGTGATGCCAAAACAATTCTTTATAAAGATAACAGATGAAACAAACATCAAACTTCCTGTCAGTCCGATTGCGTTGCTTTGTGCAGAGTGGTCTCTCTTTTTCCAACACCAGAATAAGTTACAGAAGGATTAGGAAACTACATTGGAATGCTATTTAGATTCCTATGAATATGTGGGGTTTTTGTTGTTGTTTTTTTTCATTTTTCTGAAGCTGGAAACAGGGAGAGACAGTCAGACAGACTCCCGCATGCGCCCGACCGGGATCCACCCGGCACGCCCACCAGGGGCGACGCTCTGCCCACCAGGGGGCGATGCTCTGCCCATCCTGGGCATCGCCATATTGCGACTAGAGCCACTCTAGCGCCTGGGGCAGAGGCCAAGGAGCCATCCCCAGCGCCCGGGCCATCTTTGCTCCAATGGAGCCTTGGCTGCGGGAGGGGAAGAGAGAGACAGAGAGGAAAGCGCGGCGGAGGGGTGGAGAAGCAAATGGGCGCTTCTCCTGTGTGCCCTGGCCGGGAATTGAAGCCGGGTCCTCCGCACGCTAGGCCGACGCTCTACCGCTGAGCCAACCGGCCAGGGCTGAATATGTGGGTTTTTTAAAATAAGGAACGAGGAGGATTAGTGAAAATGCGCGATTTGGTGATACAGTTTATAATAAGTGTAAATAATGTGTATGGCTACAGATGCACAAAAGCCAACAGGGTATATTGCTGTAAAGGGCTTAAAATAGATACAAGATGGACCCCAGCCAGGTAGCTCAGTTGGTTAGAGCGTCATCCTCACATGCCAAGGTTGTGGGTTCGACTAACTCTAAAATAAGCACAGAAACATCAAACAATTAGAGTTGGTATGCTGACACCTGATATACAAAACACTTAATCCGGAAAAAGGCAGACAAGGAAGACATATTGGCACCTCACTAGGCTCAGCATGCACATGTGTGCACACTCTCGTGTAATCAAACGTCACTGTGAGACAGATTCTAACAGCATCATTTGTAATGCCAGGATAAATTCCTCCATACCCATCATCATTCCTTTTACAAACCTGTCTCTCCCTGTCCCTCTCTCCTCCCTCTCCATCCCCAGCCCGAAGGGTGAAGTTCCTACTGGGTTTGCCTCTGTCAGGAATTACAGCACATGGCCACTTGATAAGCAGTATCATCATACCATTTTAAAATATATATAAACCATTTTTTAGTTATATAGAAGGTTAACTCTGGGCTCTGCTCTTCTGTCTGGACCAGAAGCAAGAGTCCCTGAAATTCTTTAGATACTCCTGAAAAACTTTTCTATTCTGAGAACAACTTTAAAATACACTTCTTCCTATTCACATAAGAGAAATGGTCTTATTTATCAGTGACTAGAACCATTTGTTGCATATGTAGAAACACAGTAACTTTTTGTAGAGGTTTAATAGACCATGTTTGTTTGTTTGTTTGTTTGTCTTTTTTTAAGGAGAATGACCATAGAAAGGAAAGGAAGACTGTACGTAGGTAACATACCAGGATTTTCTCAGTGTTGGGGAAAATTGCTTCCCCACTGACAGAAGAGCTTATGTATTTTAGTCGCCGCACCAGATACTTCTCTCTGTCTCTTTGCAGTTGCAACATCTTTGGGAATCAAAACATAGACACAGGAGAAAATTATTAGTCTTCATTTTTAAAAAAATGCTAACCCGAAAGTAAATGCATGGGCAACATTTTAACTGATATTTTCAAATAGGTTTTACAATTTTACTAACAAATTCACAGTTACCGACGTGCCTACATTTCTATATTTTTTTCTAATCCAAAGAACTCATGATTAAACATTTTACAAGAAAATAAGCTTAAAGAGTTGGAAAAGACCTAGGACACTGCTAAGACATGAAGGATGAAAGTCAGTTTCATTTAGAATAATAATAAAAAAGGCCATCCCACCATAATGAAAAAAAAAGTACTTCTTCATCTGAACAAGGATAACCATGGAAGGACAGCTAATCAAATAATTATTTCCCATTAAGATGTGACAGTGTTGAGAGAAGATACGAGAGTGAGGCAACTGGCGTGGGTGTCCCTGTGTCAGCTGTAGGTCAACCTGTCGCTCAACCTGTCGCTACGTGTCCACTGTCTGATCTGCCCAGCGACTGGATTCTCATCCCCCGTGAAAGCGTCCTGCTTGACAAAGAAGGCTTTACTGTCGGAATGTGGGTCCGTCGGAAGTCAAGAGTCTCAGAGGAAACACCGTTTTCAATACTTCCAACGCTAAATAGGTATTGGAGAGCCATGTAAATAAAATAACTTTCCAATGACGTTTTTGCGCTCAGAGAAGAGCCACCATTTCCACTGGTCGGAAACACAACTCATTAGGCAACGTGATAAAAGTAGCACAGGTTTCAGTGTTTCTTTGCTCTCGGTCACGAATGACACTTCACAATCAGGAATCCCAGTGAGAGATTTCACCAGTCAAGGGACATTACCCAGAGTATTAATAACATCAAGAACAGTCCTTCAGATGATTGATGCATTCATCGTCAGGGCTGAAAGAAGATTTTTCTGCAGAGGGGAAGAAAGTTATTCACTCGAACAAAATTTTTAAGAAAAATTTTAACCACCATGAAATATGATAACCGTTTTCATCAACTAGTAATTAAATAGATATATGTCATTTAACTCAAAATATTAAAAATAGCTTGACATGTTTCAGATTTATGCAGAAAGTGTGATCAGCTTTATCTGAAGCATCACAGAAAATAAGAGCTCGGTCTTATTGCAGTGAAGGGAATTGTATGGTTTTCGTAGACATTATTTAAAAATGAATCTATCTTCAAGAGATTTCAGTTTCTAGTTCTGCAGTTACATTGGGATATACTTACATGCACAGGTTTGGGACTACATCATTATTTATTCGAATGCTATTAAAATTACACTGTGTTGATTTTAAGCTTTCTATAACTTTGCGATACACAATCCTGATACAGAACGTCTTGGCACTCTGTATAGAAAGAATTGCAATAAAAAGTGAATTTGTGATGAAAGCAAATTTAATCCATCTAATCACAAAGACTACACAGTCACCTAAGACCAAGGAAACTTTCCAGACTTCCTGAACAGACTTATAAAGAAACATGAAATCTGCCTAGCTATTGGCAATGAAACGTGATTACGCACTCGCGTTAATAAAGGTAATTTTCAGAATAGTTCCCATTTTGCTGTTTCTGCATATTTAAACTATTTGTAGCACAGTGACAAAATATTCACACATAGGGAAAATTGCTTATTGACTCTTTTTTTTACATGTTTTTGAATTGTCTGCTTTTTTTCTCCCTCAATTTTATGCTGATACTTTCTCTCCAGGATCTCTAAGGATCAGAGAAATGACCTTTCATATAGCATCCCTTTCCCAGCCAACCCTTCTGTTCCTCATCACACATCAAACTCTGTGGTCGCCAAGGTGTGTGTCAGCTGCTGGAGGCTGCATGTATGGCTCAGCACACTGTAGGATTTCAAGGCAGACCGTAAGCTTTCTGTGCCAATTCCTTATTTGGGGTCATGTCTATGATCCCACGCTCAAGCTGGCAACCTTGGGTTCAAGCTGGGAACATTTGGGCTCGAGCCAGCGGCTCCATGTTCAAGCTGGATGAGCCTGCATTCAAGCCAGCAACCTCGGGGTTTCAAACCTGGGTCCTCAGCACCCCAGTTCGATGTTCTAACCACTGCGCCTCCACCTGGTCAGCAACAGTAACTTTCTGTTGTTTTAACCCACCTAGTTGTGCTACCTTTTTTTTTTTTTTTGTATTTTTCTGAAGCTGGAAACAGGGAGAGACAGTCAGACAGACTCCCGCATGCGCCCGACCAGGATCCACCCGGCACGCCCACCAGGGGCGACACTCTGCCCACCAGGGGGCAATGCTCTGCCACTCTGGTGCATCGCTCTGCCGCGACCAGAGCCACTCTAGCGCCTGGGGCAGAGGCCAAGGAGCCATCCCCAGTGCCCGGGCCATCTTTGCTCCAATGGAGCCTTGGCTGCGGGAAGGGAAGAGAGAGACAGAGAGGAAGGAGGGGGGGGGGGTTGAAAAGCAAATGGGCACTTCTCCTATGTGCCCTGGCCGGGAATTGAACCCGGGTTCCCCGCACACCAGGCCGACGCTCTACCGTTGAGCCAACCGGCCAGGGCCTAGTTGTGCTACTTTTTAATGGCAACCTTAAGAGCAAATAGTCACTGTATCTTGACTCTTATTCTGTGTGCCTATTTTTTCTGCTCCTTCCAATCAAGGCCTTTTATTTTTGTTTGTGTATTTCTCTCAACTATTTCTAAAATGTCTCTTCATTAACCTCTCTCTCTCTTCATCTCCAAACAATAGCCAGATCGAGCTTCCAGGCATATGCTCTGATTCTGCCATTGTCCTGCTTAAACTAATCACTGGTTTCTCATGGCACATTGGACAGATTTCAAATTTCTTAATGTAGCCGACAGCCACCACCATTCCTCACACTCCAGCCTCATAGTTACATCGGTGCCTTGTGATAGACTCTTCGGCTGACGCCAGACCATTTCCTGTTTCTTTGAGCTCCCTGTTCCTTCTTACACCTGGAAAGAATGATGCAATTCTTGTTTCTAAAACAACCTGGACACCTTCCTCTTCAAAACACTTCCATCACTCAAAACTCAGCTGAAAAGGAATTCACAGGTGAGAGGATTCTAACTCCTGAGTAGGTGAGCGTCCTAGTTACAGGCTCTCAAAGACCAGGCTGCCTTCATAGCTAGCTGATTGTCATCACTTCTACTTGTGAATTTCCTGCTGGACTTGGGCTCTGGGAGGCTGGCACAACTCCTAATACCCAGGAGGTCCTGAGGGACATCTGGCCTGTCCTGGAAGGGGTCTCCCGTGCTATCCCATCACACTCTAGTCCTCCTCTACCTTGCTGCCAGAACTGTCATCCTTAGACCTACTGTGAGCTACTTCAAAATACAGAAATCATATATAACTACGAATGTTTTGTGAGAGCTTTGTTTGGAATTCGCGTCACCTAGGTTTTTAGTGTACCAATATCAGTGTTTTAACAAAATGAAAAACCAAACTGTTCTCATAAAGTATTCTAGACCAAGATGTAAAAAGAATGTATGTTTTTATATATGCATCATAATGTATGTTATAGTGTGTATTTTATTATCATCTTAGGTGATTTTAATACCTTCAATGGAGAAGTTCTAGAAACACTATTATTTTCTCTAATATAGTGTATTTTTAACTGCCGGCCCACAAAAGGGTCAACCTTCATTCTTGCGGATGAACATGAAATTTCCGGTGGACTGGTGGCTGAAAAACCCTAATCTTATATTTTTAAAAATTCAAAACAACATGCTTCTTCGAATAATCAAGTAAAGAATATATAGTTGGAGTAAAATAATTATGACAGTGTTTACTATGACTTGACATATTTGGAAATCTAGTCAGTGTTGTTATATTTAGAATTTACTTTAGAAAAATAACTGCATATGATATGGGTAACATAGTGTTTTGTTTTGGGTCAACTTTAGTCATCAAGATTCAGTCAAAAGAGAAAAAAGAAAAGTTAGTTATCACACATTATTAACTGTATGGAGTCTTCATGAGTTTTTGAGTCATTGCAAATTACGTTCTTTTGCTAGAATCCCACAAAAATGTAGTTAATTAGTTGATATATTTAAATGCACCGCTTATATTACAAACCTTGTCTAATGATATGAAAGCCAGTTTCATCTATATTCTTTGAATAAAAAGAAGGGGCTTATTTCTCCTTCTCGTGGCAACAGGGCTTCTTAGCATGTTTAAAAGAAGTTCTGATGATACTTTGTTCCAAAGCCTGGATAATGATTGTGGTCTTACCCTATCTAAATCATTTGCAAAGGTTTTGCTCAGCATTCTAGGCGTTACTGTGCGTCTGAGAAGCAATAATATCTTTCAAAACATATCAACCTATTTGGTGTTAAACAATTAGGATATGAATTTTTTTTCTATTCTTTTTTTATTCCAGTGGCTTAACTTGACCATTGCTAGCACAAAAGTTGTGATTATAACCTTTTATCGGAGAACCTGTGTCCTTCAGACAGAGAACATTGGTCCCTTACGTGGAGCTCATACTGCACCGCAGTGCTGACCACACACAACAGCTAGGCAGGTTGTGATTGTATGCGTGATTTATGAAGTGTGGAAATCCGACACGGCCTACTCATAGGCAGACAGAACGCTCCAAGACACATCTGTACAAAACAACCTCCACCAACATGTGTAGCCTACACTGTGCGCGCAAACACAGGAGCACACAGACGTGCCGACGCATGGCCCTGTCGGGAAGGCCTTGCACAATTGTCTGTCGCTGGAGTTGAGGTTGTTATTGTGGCTGGTGACTAAATGAAAAGTGGTTTTTAATAATAATAAATAGCACCTGACGCCTACCGTGACACTTGACAATGTCACTGCTACGATGGGAACTCCGTTTTGTTTTGTTTTTTTTTTAACTGCAGAAGCTGTCACTGGGAAGTGGAATCAATTTCTCTAATGGCTGTAGTTTGTAATCGTCCACAAAAGCCGTGGAATCATGGAACAACACATTGCATGGCCTGGGTCGTCGTTTTAGAAATGTGCGGCAGTAGAGAGCACTCAAAGGGGAAAGTTTGAGATGCAAGGACTTTTGAGTCCCTGTCATACCGTATAGTTAAGCAGAATCTTATTTCAAGCACAAATCTCCAACGAGGGCAGACACGTTAAACTGCAGGTCACCAAGCTCGCCAGCAATGAGGCAGAGAAAGCAAGCTACGGCATAGAAACAGTGTCCCCAGAGGGATGTTCTGTGGTGCGCTGAGCAATCTCCGTGAGGACCTGTGTCTCAGCCCTCTGTTCCCTGCTTCATGGAATGCAGGGGTCAGCCCTGGTAGGCAGAGAGCTCCCTGAGTTCCCTGCCATCTGCCATTGTGTCCTCATGCCCGCAGCCACTGGGGCAACCTCGAGATGGTGGGTCTGATAAGCCCTCCGCACCCACCTTCTTCTCTTTGAACCATAGACAGTATGTTTTGTCACAGTATGGAGAAGTCCAGAGAAAGAAACTCCTCGAGAAGTCAGGAATGCAGACAGGAAGCACGGAAGCAACAAGAGAACAGAACCGGTGGGTGATTGAGAGGGGAAGCTGGACCGGTCACTAGTGGCATGAGGGAAGAGGACGAGAGGAGATTCCTCTTGACCCTGGAGCATGACTTCAGAGACGGGATGCTGTACAGCGCGGCTGGGGTCCAATGCCATGAGGTTGCTCCATGATAGCTGGGTGAGGCTAGACTTCTTGTGTCCATGCTAAATTGAAGATGGAGGTCAGCAACTCAACAGCCAAAGGAAGTGTCCATGTTGAGGTGGGAAGGAAGGCCGTGGGTCAGAGATGAGAGGGTAGGGAGGCAAAGGCCAGGGCCGTCATGAACTTGGAAGGAATTGGAAGAGAATGGGAAAGAGAGCGAGGATACAAAACAGGCAGGTGTTTCAGGGCGTCCGGCGAAAGGAAGAGAGGAAGATCAGTGGACACACTCATGTCTGGTTGACCGGAAAGGGCACGGACACTTACTGATGTTACAGGTTTCCTGTTTCTGCCTCGAATGTTTCATTTGAAGTGAAAATCTGTCCCATTGTATTGCCGACTGTCTAATTTATCAATGACTCATTTTAAGTTTTGCATTTTCATGTCATAGGTCTCAATGCGCCACGATGTAGGACGGCAGTCTCTATTTTTTTTTGTTCTTTGTCACTTTTTCCAAAATACTTTTTGTGAGTGCAATATGTTTACCGAGATCCCTCTGCGAGATGTCAGCGTCAGGTGCTCATTTGCTCCCAACTGCGCGTTTGCGACTTCCTTCCTTCCTTCCTTCCTTCCTTCCTTCCTTCCTTCCTTCCTTCCTTCCTTCCTTCCTTCCTTCCCTTTCTTTCCTATCATAAGTGTCCACCTATGAGTCTTATGATTAAAATACAATCATCTCAAAATTACCCTTTTTACTTCATTCCCAATATGTTTTCATCTTCAACAATGATTGAAACATAACCCCCTCTGATTGTTCTGTGTTATGCATGTGAATATTTGTGAGATTCTGGCAGTTATGTTGTTGGAGGCCTCTGCGGGTTCAGCTGGTCGGCTCTGCTCAGCCTCTCCAGGAGTGGGACAGCGGCCTGGTCAGGTGCACAGACTGAAGGCACATCCAGCGTGGTGACTTGGTCACCCGTTTAGAGCACCTGTTGTGAATTAAATACCTGTCCCAATGCTGCAGTTCCATAATCCATTCCCGCCTGGTGTGATCAAGGCCAGAGGGGATTCTGTAACACTCTATTCCTAAGAAGTTAGCACATGCATGACTAAGCATGTGGATACTCCACATGTGAAAATACTACAGAGATTCCTGCAGCCAGTGAAAACCGAATAACTAAAAAAAATTTAGTACTTAAGTAAGACTAATAAAATGTCCTGATACATGCCCTTCCTAAAGTGACTTTACAAGGAGATATTTAACATCAAATTTATTTGAAAATCACTTGGGAGTGTGTTTTGCTGCCAAAGGAGCACATGCATGCTCCGTCTTCGATTTAATAAGGACGAGGCAATGTGACCAGGCCACTCTGCAATGTGCCAGGTGCAGGGGCACAGGGCACAGGGGACAAACAGTGCGTGGAGTCTGGAGCTTGAAGGGGAGCTAGCAGGTCCCGTCCCCCAGGACACACGACAAGGCCTGGTGAGGACTGCCTGGCTGCGATGTCAGTCAAGTCAGATAGAAGTCTTGACTCTGGCAAGGCACCACACAGTCCACCAGACCCAGTTCTACCCCAGCAATGCAGAGATCCATGGGAATTCAGAGTTGTTCAGAGAGTGTCGAGCGATAGACTGTGCACTGAGGCTCGGGCGGTGGACCTGTCTATGTCCTAGGTAGAAGTTTGTCTCCACACTGTTCTGAATGGAGGAAAGCTTCCCTTTATTTTAAAGAGCCATTGGGATCCAGGGTCTCCCATGGGACCTTGGGGATTCTGCAGGACAGCTGGCCGGGACCTCAGGGTGTGAGAGAGAAGCCACACAGAGTAAGACAGGACTCCGCTGAGAGGGCTGACCTGCGTGGCGCCTACACCCACTCTCCAGGGGCCCGAGTGGGTTGTCCCAGCTGCTGCTTTGCCTCAGTCTCTCTCCACATGACCCCTAATCAGCCTTGTAGGACCCTCACCATGAGTAGACCTCAGGGACTTTGAGACAGAGGTCAGCAGCATGACACAAGTGGTCAGCGGCTGTCGCTCTGCTAGCAGGTGTTTTGCTTTGGAGGTGAGTCGCAACCTGCAGGCATTTAGATTTTATGATCCACATAGTTACTGAAGGAAATAATATACGATCTCACAGGTTTACTTTCATCTGATGGAGTAGCTACGTGGAAGGTATCATTTACAAGCCTGATTTTGGGGAAAAAAAAATCCATATCCAAATTGATGACATGGCCACAGGACCTCTATGACTTCAGAATGTCAAAGAAATTATAAAAATATGCAGTTCAATATAGATCATTTCTGTGGAGAGGAATTCATACCTTGTGAAAAGTCTAAGAGCTTCCAGAACTATTGAAATGTTCTAGTGTAGATTAGTTCATCTGAAGCCGTGTGCATAGGTTAATTCACTTCTGTGGAGGTACCACTTTGAATTCATTCCAATTGGTCCACAATTTGGAATGAGCGTCAGTATGTGGATTGTATTTTTATCTGTAAAGATGGGAAGTTGCTCAGATATCCTAGAAGCATAAAAAGCAAACCTCTCTTTTTTTGAAAGAAAACACTCGATGGGAAAAGAAAAAAAAAACAACTCTGATTCATCCCAGAATAAGAGAAAAGAAACAAAGAAAAACTACTGACCATTTGAGATTGAATCAGAGTCCTCAGCAGAAGACACGCAAAAGAGGGGGAGTGCAGGTCTCATTACGTTGTACTTCACGCCTCATGAAGCCCCCAGTGTGGGTGAGGGGAGGGCCCTGGTGGGTAATTTGGAGGGCTGAGAGCAGACGTCGAGCTCCCGGAGAACAGGTCTGTTCCCTGGAAGTGGGGAGGGAAGAAGAGAGAAATTAGGAACTGTTGTAGAAACTCTTTTTTCTTTTCTTAGTGTCTTTTTGAGAATACAACTGTAGACATTTATTACTGTCAAATAAACAACACATTTGGACATAAGTAAAGAGAGATTTGATTCAAAAAGACTGTTTCAACAGGGAGAAAACTCTGAATATAAGATCTAGAAATGTCTCCAATTTAAACAGAGAAGGGCTTTTCTGTTGTAGGGAGTCACGGGCAGAGCTGGCAGGGACCTAGTGGTGGAGGGGGGTAAGCCGTGGAGGTGAGCAGATGGCACCATCCTGTGGTCTCGTGAGAATCTGTTCCTGCTTTGGGAATGGCCCTGTAAGAAGGGCGTTATGCACCTCAGTGACAGTTATGCACCTGAGCTGTGGAGTGGGCTGATGTCCAGGAGTCTATGAGGAGGAAAATGCCTGACAAGGTTTAGGTCAGGTCAAGTCAATGGGTGAGTCATGGGTATATGTAAGCATGTGATTATCACAGACCGACAGGTGGATGGTTGCATGGGTGGGTGGGTGGATGGACAGATGGACGGATGGATGGATGGGTGGGCAATGGGAAGAATGGATGGGTGGGTGGGTGGATGAATGGATGGGGAGATGGGTGGAGGATAGATGGATGGGTGGATGGATGGGTGGGCTGAAGGAGGAATGGATGGATGGATGGATGGATAGATGGATGAATAGGTGGGTGGATGGGTGAAAGGCAGACAGGCGAATGGACAGACAGAGGGATGGATGTTAGAAAAGTAAATCTCAAAGACAATCTAACAGCAACTGGTTGGTAAACTTAGATCTATTTGATCACAGATAACATTAAAAAATAAATTCTTGTGACCCTGCCCAAGGCCCCTACTTTTCTGGGCTTCAGGTCCCTCAGTTGTATAATGAAGGCATAAACGCTGATGGTCCGGCTCCTCCTGGCAAGGCCCCGTACTCTGTGAGTCTCTGCATCCGTGCTACGACTAAACTAGGAAGGACGTGTTAGTATGGAGACAGCTAATGTCAGGAAAGTGCTGTGTGGCCAGTGGATATGAAGGGGAGCCGTGTGCCTGTGGGGCTGGGCCCTGGCTGTGCCCCCACAGGCTCTTCCTAGCCTTTCCTCAGCGTCCTCACATCCCTGCTGCAGGAGCCATCACTCTACTCTGAAATGAGGCTGTTCCTCTCTGTCTTGTTCTTCAAAATGGCAATCAGAGTTTTGGTGACATTTCTCAAAAGTAGAGGAAAACGCTGGAGGAGAAGAGAATGGAAGCCAGATATTGTGACCTGTTCACATACCGCAGTGGAGAGCATATGAACAGAACTTCAGAAACCTGTTTTTTCCTGACCCCATTCTGCAGAGAAATAGTTTTTGAATCCAGCCGTACCCGGGATAATATCCTCTGTGCTAAATGAATGATCTCCTTTTCCTCTGAGAAATTAAGTTACATCGTCTGTATTCTAATCCGATCAGAAGCCAGTCAGTCAGGGAGCTCTCATTCCTCGTGATGACACAGGATAGAACTGAGAAGGAAGGAGTGGAGTAAGGAGGGTTGTTCTGGAGCTCTTAGGAGCCTTTGTGTCTTATTCCTTTACCCATTTCTTCATACGTGCTGCATGCTGTCATACCCTTCAGGTGCCCTGATATTCCAGGTAACTGTGCCGGATGATTTGGACACATCTGCAGTGGTGGGGGGGAGTCTGCTCCAGGGAAAGTATGGGGCGCCCTAGTGACTAAGCAGAATTAAGATGTGTGTGAGTGGGGCGGAACAGCGGTGTGAGGCTTGCTCGCTGGTTTCCCGGCTGCAGGCACTTTGTCTGATTAGTGCATGAGCACAGGGCAGAACCATGTGTGTAGAGTCTATGTAAGGCTGCGGGGCCTTGTGCTCAGGGGCTGACTCTCCCAGGTCGCTCTCCCACCACTGCAGGGGCTGTTTTCCTGCTCCCTTGCTCTTCATTGAGAAAGGCAGGCTTTCCTTGGTTTATTCTCTTGCCGGTCTTTGTGAGCCTCCCATGAATGGGAGTGGCCCGACACTTCCCAGCTCCACAGTTCCTCTGCTGTCTGCCCGAATCCAGTGAGCACCTGCCTGGCCACAACCACCAGCCTCAAGGTACATGCAGGGAATAATGATTTCTCAACCTTTTTTAAAATTATTATTGATTTTAGAAAAAGAGGAAGGAAGAGAGAGAGAGAGAGAGAGAGAGAGAGAGAGAGAGAGAGAGAAACCCACCAATTTGTTGTTCCACTTATTCATGCATTTATTGGTTGATTTTTGTCTGTGCCCTGACCGGGGATTGAACCTGCAACCTTGGTGTATGGGGACAACACTCTACCCAGCTGTGTTCCCCAGCCAGCCAGGGGTGAATATTTTGTTTCTAAAGAAGCAAATTATGCAAGTAAAGATAGATAAGAAACCTTCCAAACTCCTCTGGAAGCTCCTGTGATTTTCATTGTCTCTCATTTGATGAAGGAAATAGTTTGCAGCAGAGGCCAGCCATCTGCTTCCTGTCCCACTGGTGATGGATCAGGAGGCCGGTGTGGCCCTCGTCCAGCCCTTTGGCCATCGTTTCCAGCTTTGCATCCTGCTGGCCTCTCAGAAAGCTCAGAGCGGCGTTCATCACCGTGGGCGCAAGAAGGTTGCTTGTAATCTGTTTAGCGAGGAATGTTGTACGGAGGTGGGGGTGGGGGCTGGCCCCTCGCTCTCAGGGTCAGGTGGCATCCTGCGCAGTGATCTGTCTTGGTTATGAGGGCCGGAGGGGGACAGGGTGGTGGAGGCTGCTCTGTTTGGTACTCAGGGCAAGCAGCAGTGCTCTCTGCATATGGTGCTTTTAAAGATTTAACGATTAGAGCGGGAGGCCCTGTCTGAGGGGAAGATGGATTGATTTTAGCATATTGGTGAACTCTGGCTTCAGGCTAGGAATAAAAACCTTACTTCTCAAGTCTGAGGTTATTACTTTTCATTTGTTTTTATTGATTAGCTGTCAGGGATAAGATCTTGCCTCTCAAAACAAGACAGGTGCTGGTGGCCATTTTTCCGTTTTTAAAAGCTTTGGTGGAAGTAGCTTACAGTAAATAGAAATAAAAGAGGTAGAAATGAAAACAAATGTGCGTGCCATTTTGGAAATAGTGGTTAGGTCTAAAATATTGAAATCCTGGAATTTTACTGAAACAGTAAGATAAATAGTAGAGAAAACAGTAGAACCTTCTTTTCATGAGTAACCCACACATTTTTATCTTTTAAGTGTATGATATATATCGAAAGGAAGATATGTTTTCTTTATATACATAGATATTAAAACCTTTCAACCACCTCCCTGCACAGCTTGACTCTCAGAGCCGAAGGAACTCGGCATCAATGACTCATTTGTTAGCAGATTGTTTTCACCAGCCTCTCTGCTAATGACCACGGAAAAGTTCAAGAATCCTAATGTCCACAAAAGGAAGTCAGGAGACAGTTCATATATATATATAATCATGCAAGTAAAAAATAAAATGAACATAAATTAAGAACTATATATAATTTTAACATCTTACTGTATGAGAAATAAGAAAGGGTAAAGAATTAATATTTTTATCACATTAACTTGACATCTAATGAACAAAATAAACTAACAAACAACATAGAAACAAGATTCACAGAGACGGAGGACAGACAGACGACTGTCAGAGGTCTGGAGTTTGGTGCTGGGTGAAAATATGAAGGGATTAAGCAAAGAAAAACTCCTCCCAGACACAGACAGCAGTGTGGCTACGTCCAGAGAGAAGTGGGGGGGGGGGGCATTGGAAGAGGGGGGAGGGGCTATAAATGGTGATGGAAGGTGACATGACTTAAGGTGGTGAACACACCAGACAATATACAGATCATGTTTTATAGAATTATACACCTGAAACCTCTATAATTTTATTAACTTGTGCCACCCCAATAAATCCAGTTAAAAATCATGGTAGGTTTTTTTTTTTTGGAGGGGGGGAAAGTACATAAATACGAAGTGGAAACTATTTCCAAAAAAGTGTGCCCTGCAAGGTTCACAGAACCCTGTGCACGTGCAGTGAATTTGCTGCCATGTGGAGTCCTGTGTTTTTGTTGCGTGTGTGTGTCCAGACAGCAGTGGGTGTGTGAGGAACTGCAGGTTCCAAGATACAAACTGCCCCCCCAGGGGAGAGCTGAAATGATTCTGAACTTCATGGGCTGACTTCCCGTGGGGACTCAGGTGGCCACGCCCTGCTGCGACAAGACTCACTTCCAAGCCTGCTATGGGGAGCTGCCCAAATTAATTTCCGCGCAGAATACGACCTGTACTAAAACTTGATGTGCTAAAGCAGTGGTCCCCAACCCCCAGGCCGTAGACCGGTACCGATCCCTGGGCCATTTGGTACCGGTCTGCAGAGAAAGAATAAATAACTTACATTATTTCCGTTTTATTTATATTTAAGTCTGAACGATGTTTTATTTTTTAAAAATGACCTGATTCCCTCTGTTACATCCATCTAAGACTCACTCTTGACGATTGTCTCAGTCACGTGATACATTTATCCGTCCCACCCTAAAAGCCGGTCCGTGAAAATATTTTCTGACATTAAACCGGTCCGTGGCCCAAGAAAGGTTGGGGACCACAGTACAGGTGGCCTACGTGCCCTAATTTGAAACTAAACAATAGAGTTCTCATCAGCAGTAACTATGCACAACAGTTTTCGAGAACATGGTCAAACAGAAACATTCTTTTAGGAAAGACTGTTTAATCATTGTCAACACAGAATGATTTACCAAAAACAGCAGGCAATGTGGCATTGATTTTGCTGTTACTTATCAATTTTCTACAGAGGGTGTGACCCTTTGTTACACACACACACACACACACACACACACACACACACGCCAGGCTCACCGCCTCTGAGCTGGCCCCCGCCAGAGGGGAGATGGGTGAGGAGTGTGCGGGCGGCAAGGAGTGTGCTCTTCAAATGACACCGATGTTAAGTAGAGAGTCCTGTAGATTGTGTTTGGCAGAAAGTCAATTCAACTTCACGGGAGGAGCAATGTATTATTAATGGACTATTGTAGCTCAGAGAATGGAAACAAAACTTCCAAGGATCCAGAGAGTTCCAGGTGAGTCAGGCTTGAGACCAAGGACTGGGGGGTATTTCTGCTACTTTTTCATTTTCTTCCCCATTTTTTAGGTGGGCAGGAGAACCTGTAGGAACTGATCCTCACACTGATGTTCTCTGTTGTACTGTTGCTGTGTTCCTATAAATACTGCTGTCTTTGGGTTACAATTATAACTTAACGACCAAGAAATGAGAGGGGTCTGTCCCATACCGCCTCCTGTTAGGAACACCGTGAAAGGAATCTCACTGGGCTGACTTTCCCTGTGCCTTTCATACATTATTATGAGTAGATTTTAGTAAAATGGAATTGAAGGTTTTTGCTTGCCTGTGTGTTGTTATATTATTGCAATGCATTATAATCGACTCATGTGCATGTGTTCCCCAGTTGCTGTGGGAATCAGGGGTGTTTGAGGACAACAGTTAGCTTGGGTTCACTTGAGTCAAGTGCAACGCTAAGATTAATTGGAGTATACTGTGATAATAATAATTAAGACTGAAATATTAGATGGGAGGGGAAAGTTGTGAGAGGCTGGACTGAAAACCTGTCTGTGTGTATTCATCAAATGAACACTGTGGTAGAAGAGTATATAGACATATGAGATGAATGTTCTCCGTGCTCCAGACCGACACAAATACGTTGGCTGTTGTGAGCCTGGACTATGAGGTGTGCAAGATAGTGAGCGAGACTTCCTGTCTTCGGGGTTCCTGGAGAGGTCAGAAACGTGTTAAATTCTCCAGCAGTATTAGGTTGTATCTGACTGGTTTAAAATGATTATCACCATTGACAGCTATATACAGTATATATATATATATATATATATATATATATATATATATATATAGATATATATATATATAGATATATAGATATATAGCTGTAAAATATAATATTATATTAACATTTAGAGGAGGAAAATTTGACTCCAGGAGGATGAGGGGACTACACAGGGAAGTGACCCATGGGCCGTATTGGGAGCTGCGTACAAAGGGGGCCAGGGCACAGCTCCAGGGACAGCACACGGGAAACATGGGATCTGGAACAGATCGTTGTCACAGCACCCACTTGTGCATACTGGGAAATCACGGGAGGAAGCAGAGAATGATGTTGCAACCAGATGGAGGAGAGTCTGACCCACGGAGGTGCCTGTCTGCCCAGAACGGTGTGTGATGCAGGCAGCCTGATTTGACAGCAGAGGGCAGGACCATTGGAGGTCATGAGGGGTTGATGAGGTGACCAGGGAGGTGTCCAGGCCTGAGAGCATGGACCAGAGGAGCACAGAGAGAAGAAGACAGAGCCACGGGCAGGACAAGGCTGTTAGCTGAAGACCGGGGATACAGAAGAGGATGCTGAGCCAAGGTTTCTGAGGGGTTTGTTTCTAAAACCTCCCCCCTCTTTAAGGAGCCTTTATGCATCTCACCCAGCTATAGCAGTGATCATGTCTTTGGAAGGATGAGGAAAGTATTGTAACTTGACATTACTAGGCTGGCCATAATTGGACTTCTGTTACTAGGGGAGGAAGAAAACACAGATAAACATGGAGACAGAGAAGTAATACATCTTTTATATAAAAATATTACCAGTAGACTCTGTCTTAAAACTGAATTTTAAGTTTCTTTCTTTCTTTAATTTTTCTCCTAGAAATGATAGCAAACTCTGGCACTGAAAATAAATTGAGTTTCTATTTTTGTCTTTAAGGACCCGAACAATTCTGACATTACTTGAAATATCCTTGATAATACTAGAGAAAAAAAAGTTTATTTTAACCAAGCAGGTGCATCATACACTCTCTACGTCATCATATATTTAATGAGAAAGTAAATGTGCCTAAAATTACATAGTGGTTTGTATTTTCAGCAATTCGAGATAGTGTGAAATGAAAAAGTCATGTGTGTGCTACTCTCCGGTTCAAATCATGCATTTTGAAATGTTTAGAGAAAAAAAATAAGCCAAGTGGCTTGTGGGAGAGCTTTGCAATTGTGTCAGCTTATTTATAAGTCTTCACATTAAGAAAGGCTGTGGTGAGGGCTCTGCCGACAGGAGAGAGCATTTCTCTCTTAGGTGTGGTATATGTTGTTATGCCACTTTCCAGCGATAAATTAATGCAAATAGTGGTGGCTGTGCTTGTTACAACAGCATGGGACAGACATCATGGTGAGGCACAGTGTCGCACTCATATGACCCGGGGTCACCCGTTCAGTGATGGTCAAGCACAGACCTGAATCTTCTCTGGGGGACTGTTTTAGATGCAGCCCCGTGTTAAGCCCTTGCACGCGCACAGGTAGGACCTGGTGACTGCACTGTAGGGCCCATGACAGCCGGATAACACCCCCTGCCCACAGCATGTGTGGACATAAGGGGCAGGGAGGGGTGCTGGCACAGGAACCATACGTGGGCATATGGGTAGAATAGTGAGAATGCCCAACATCAACAGAAATGGCCACCGTTGATCATTTATAACCTTCACAGAGAACTTCCAAAAGAAAGAAGGGCAAACATATACTTTGAGACGTTTGACTAAGACTGGATTAAAAAAACAACAAAAAAAAAAAATTGGGAAATAAAATACTGCTTTACTATGAGCGTCAAATTAAATGAACAAACTTGAATCTCTAGTCCTTTCCTCAGAAACCTTATTTCATTATTGCCCAGGAAAGCAGCAGGAATTGAGTTAAAAAGTGAATGCACTCCCTCCCAGAAAACGCCCAGTAGAGATAAAGACAGAGATACCACAGAATGGTAGTTACCTTAAGTATGAAGTGAAGAAACCCTGTCTTCATTATTGGGTTGGCTCCTGTTCTCAAAAGCTAACAGGTCTGATTTGTGGTGTTGGGTTCAAACCAGGGAAGAGGAGTTTCTATTGTCTCCTTCCCTCCAAGCTCATTTGCAATAGAGGAACCTGTAAATCCAGGTCCTGCTCTCTGAAAATTTACCTGTTTCTCACCCGCAGTCCCACTGAGCCAATATTGCTGAAGTTGTTGTGTTCACCACCTGCCCACAACCCAGGGAAGGCTGAGGCACTCTGAAATTTGCAAAGCACAGGTCTGTGCTAACATACACTTCACCCTGAAGGCAGCTTGAGAGCAGAGTAAAATTAAAGTGTGAAAGATTGATAGTGGCATTCATGTAGCACATTCATGGTGCTGTGTTATTAATGTAACTGTTTTTTCTAAAATATATTATGTATGTGTACATTGTATACTTTACTGTATCTCTCTAGATACACAACCAGAATGCAGTACCAATATTTATGTATCAATCAAAATACCATCTAGAAAGAGAGTCTAAAGTTCTTATGAATAAGATACTCTGTAATTATTCAAATATATTTATTTGTCTAGTGATTCATGTTCCTTAAACTTACTGATTACTAATGTATCATATTCTATTTGGATGGTGTCTTGTTGTAGGCTAATGAAAACAACCTTACCTCCTGATAGCTCTTTCATCACACCCCTGAGCCCAGAGCTTTACATTTCGTCTTCTAGGTCTGCAGGTTAAAAACCCCACTGCTGCCTGTATGTTATGGAAATAGGTAACTGGAAGTCGGCAAAGAAACAAGGAATATATTTTGACTTGGATCTAGGATCCTACTTATATATGGGGTTACAGTTATGTCTTGTATGAAGACAATTCATCCGATAATTTTCAATTTTTCTGTGACCAACAAATGTAACTTGGAAAGTTACATTTCAGACTATTTAAAACCAGTCAAAATGGTCTAGCTGACTTCCTTTGAGTCACAGAGGTTAGAAAAATCTTGAGGATAAGGGAGGTGACTCCTGAGTGGGTCAGCCCAACCAGCCCATGGCCACATCTAAAAAGGCATCTGTGACAATCACAGCAGAAGTCTTAAAAAATAAACTAGCTCAACCATATCCGTTCACGTCCTAGAAAACACAAGGCAAGTGCTGAAAAGAATTAAGCCAGGTTCACTCAGAGATGATTACAGAGTCAAGACCATCATATATAGTTCTTTTGACTTCAAATCTGATACTTTTGATGGTTTGTTTTGTTTTGTTTTCCTGTGTGTGTGTGTGTGTGTGTGTGTGTGTGTGTGTGTGTGTGTGTGTGTTTCATCTGTGCTGCCTTCATCAACCCTAGGACGTTGACTCGACCATTGTTTTATATGCAGCTGGTCGAGCTGCCTCTTTTGCCCTACATCTCTGTCATAATGGGTCACTTAGCATCCTGACTCAGCTCGAATGGCTTGTCTGAATCTGCAGTGTGGATGTGTGAATCCCTGGTAGCATAGGAAAAACACTGGGTTCTTTTAACTGAAGCCAAGGTTGTAAAATTAAATGAAAAGCTGCAGCCATGCTAGCTTTTGAGTGGAAGACTAGAAAAAAGCATGAAGCAGAGACTGGCCATAACAGAAACTCTGCAGGGGGGTAGGTACAGACCAGCACCATGTGAAAATAATCAGAACCTCATAACTGTGCTCACCTTGTTCCTGTGGACCCCTTTACATGCAAGTGTATCTAAACACAGTTTTTAAAACTTTTCTCAGTATTTGTCCTCATAGAAAGAAAAAAATTAATAATTCCCTTACAGTTCCGCTTCCAGTATGACAAAAGGAGGAGCTTCAGGGACCAGCTCTCAGGGGAAGCTTGTTAAGATTGTTTAAAAACACTATTTAGGCCCTGGCCAGTTGGCTCAGTAGTAGAATGTCTGCCCAGTGTGAGGAAGTCCCCGGTTTGATTCCTGGCCAGGACACATAGGAGACTGCCCATCTGTTTCTCCACCCTTCCCCCTCTCTTTTCTCTCTATCTCTCTCTTCCCCTCCCACAGCCAACGCTCCATTGGATCAAAGTTGGCCTGGGCACTGAGGATGGCTCCATGGCCTCTGTTTCAGTCACTAGAATGGCTCTGGTTGCAGAAGAGCAACACCCCAGATAGGCAGAGCATCGCCCCCTGTGGGTGGGCCGGGTTGATCTCAGTCCAGCACATGTGGGACTCTTTCTGTCTGCCTCCCTGCTGCTCACTTCAGAAAAATACAAAAAAACCTTACAACCATTCAGAGCCCTTGGAAATGGTCCTAAGCTCATCCAACAAAAGAAGAAACATTATTTAAGAAAATACACTAAATTTTTTTTAAGAATAAAAATATTCCGTGACATTTGAAACACAGCCCAACTTCTTCTTTTCCTCTCTGAGATCGGCATGACAAAAAGTCTGTTCTAGTCTCTGCCCCAAAACACAGGTCTTCCTCTGCCCCGGGCTCCCAGCTGGAGGGCTGTGAGCTCCTCCCTGTTACTGAACTCACGGGGTCCATTGGCCTGAGTGTGTCAAAGCCCAATAAGATAGGAACATGGGTTTGCAGCGAAGGAGGTAAGGGTTTATTTTCAGGAAGCAGCCCATGCCCGAAAACACAGGTGAGCTAATGCTCGCAGACCTGGCCCCCTGATGACTTCTAAAGGATGGGCTACATAGGGGAACAATCATTAGTCATAGTGACTCTGGGAGATAGGATCCTAGTCAGTGAAGCTTCACGGCTGGTGTGCTCAGGAAGGAGCCCAAAGAATCCTCACAAAACCCCTGCTACCCAGGGTGACCAGCCACTCCCAAGGCACGCCTGGTAAGGAGCAATGCCAGAGGTCTCCGAGAGCAGGAGGGAAGGGAAGACGAGCAAACTAAACCCATCAGCTGGTCACATGGCAAACATGGTAGCAATGAGCCAGTGGAGGTGGGCACTGCCCAGAGGGGCTCCCTCAGATTGAATAATATCCAGACTGCAACACGGGTGTTAGACACGCACAGTAACAACCTGAGCCACATGCGGGGAGGAAAGCCCGGAACAGACTGGCCGGTCAGAGTGACCACGTTTTGGGTCGGAGAATCGAAGGCATCGGAGTCACCTTCACAGATGTTTTCAGAGAACTGCAGGGACTGCCTTGTGGTAAATAAAGGAAGGTGTGATAGGGATGTTGCATCCGGTAGAGAACGTTCACAGAGAGGCAGAAACCATGAGCTAAGACATAGTAAGTACCTAACCGAGATGAACGATTCGGTAGGTGGGTTCAACAGCAGATTGTAAAGGGAAGGGGAGGTCAGCCGGTGAGTGAGGAGATTGGGAGGTGAGGCATTTTGCAGGACAGAGAAAACTGGGGAGAGGTGAGCACAGACTGGGAGCCGTGCCGGAAACCGCAAAGCACAACAAAGCACGCGTGGCGCAGACGCCAGAGGAGGGAGAGGAGGACATCTGAAGAGGGCAGTTGCTAAAATTTTCCCAAATGGTGAAAAATGTTCATCTGCACAACCAGTAAGCGCACCAACATCAAAGTAGGACCAACACTGAGTGACCCACAGAAGACACATTCACGGTAGAAATGCCAACAGCCACAGACAAGGAGAATCAGAAACAGCAGGAGGAAAGGGTCAGAAGACCTGTGTGCCAACTCCTAAGTGTCACCTCTAATCGGGGAAGACGGAGTCTATCTAGTGTGTGAACAATGTACAGTTACCGTCCAGAAAAAAAAAATTGAAATAGGAAGCATAAAATTTGTCAAGCCATTAGACTGTTTGAGCCGTGTGTCGGGTTAGGTGAAGGGGAGCCGGTTGAGACATGCTGCATACGTACACACACACTTCATGATCATCGTCTGTGACATGGAATGCACAACATGCACAGGGCACCATAAGCCAGACCACTTCCGACATCCGGTCAGGGCTACCAAATGCAGTCCTTTATGGGGACCGCTCCCGTTGGGCAGCAGCATGTCCACGTGCGAGTTCACCTTTCATACTGGAAGTTCTCTTCCAGGTGACAAAGTAAGTAGTTAGAGGGAACAGATTTCACAGAAAAGTCATCAAGTTCATGAAACCCAGAAGAGAAAAAGTGCAGTGGACTTTGATTCGGGAGACGCTGGCAAAAGTGTTGTTGATGAATCTGGAGCATTGTCAAATTAAGGGAGAGAAGAAGAAATCACACCAGCTAATTTCCAGAACAAATGAAGAGCACCAACGAGCACAAGATAAATCTCAGAAGGCTGCCCAGAGCCCTGCGATGATACAACTGCAGAAAACGTGTCCATCAACCAGCCAGAAAACGCTGGCCACAGCCCATCAGCAAGCAGGACGAAGACAGACACCCCACAGGGAGAGCAGGATTTATTCTTCTCTTGTCGATATTAACCATCATTAGAAATCACAATGGTGGGAAAATATCTGTAAGTGACCTATAAGGTATAAAGCCTTCACAGCTCATGTAATGTAAAAGCAAGCAAAAAGAATCACACTTCATTTTCAGCAGGGATGCGAAGGGTTATTTGGGCTGCAAACGGCTGTCTGACCTTCCCAGAAACCACAGCCTGGCTTCTCTTCTGACCCCCATGTCCCTTCACTACAAAGATCCATCTACGAATGTTAAGAAGATGGCCAGTCCCTTATTTGGGTTTGAAGGAAATCGGCGTTAACAGACAACAGCGGTGGTGGGTCCGAGCAGTGCGGCCAATGAATTTATATGCTGAATGTTCATTTCTCAGTGTCTCTGTCTGCCACCTTCATGCAGTACAACCACCCAAACTTACAGTGATGAGAAGGGATGTGGCATTTCCCCCATGTTTAAACACAGGCTGGAGGGCATGTCCCATGGTTTAGCTTCTAGGTCACGGTGTCCATTTGAGTGGATCAGGTGCAGAACTGAAGTGAATAAATATTCGCGCATGGACTCACAGAAAGGAACAAGCCATTGGGAAAAAGAAAAGACTCCATAAATATTGACAATCTGTGTGATCAAAGAACGGACGCACATTGTCACCTTGGGGTTTTCTTTTACGTGCGTCTAAAACAATGAAAACGAAGGAAAGAGGGAACTAATAGAAAGAAAGACCTACAGGAAAGAAAGAAGAAGGGAAGGGAAGGGAAGGGAAGGGAAGGGAAGGGAAGGGAAGGGAAGGGAAGGGAAGGGAAGGGAAGGGAAGGGAAGGGAAGGGAAGGGAAGAGAGAGAGATAGCAAGGACGATCCCAGGACACACTTCAGGCCACTTTGCTACATACGGACACCATCTCTCCAGCAGGTGGTAGTATCTACTCTGCACTGCGTACCTGTGTCCATCCCTTTTTTACAGGATGTTGCTTTAATCAAAACTCCTCTTTTCTCATCGACACAAACAGTGTTCAGATGTAAGGCCAAGTCTGTTCTGCTCCTGCAGGAAAGGGCTGCCTCACTGCAGACCGGTCCCCAGGAGCGCAGTCCGTCCAGCACCAGTGTTGTGACGTCTGTGGTCTGGGATGTGCGATAGGGTTTTACCAACACAAGTAAAGATGGCGTTCCTAGAGCTCCAATATATTCAACACGCTCTGGGGGTTGACTGTTACAATAAGCAGAGGGACTCCTGACACTGCAGAGAAAAGCTGATATTTATCGGTGTACCAGATGCCAACGAAAACACATCCTAGATTTCCCAGGGCACTACAGCTGGATCACCAAAAAGCTTTGTAGTGCCTACTGTGTGTGATCCAAGAAAGACAGAATGAACACACAGGAGTGAGAAACAGCACCTGTTCCATTCGCATCTAGTGGGTCAGGTTGCGCGAAGCACTGTTTATAAACTAAAAAATGAATGAAGAGAGAGAAAAGGGGGACCAAACTGCGCCTGTACGCTAAGCTCTTTGCACTTTATACTGAACGCTCCGGGAAGGCACAGGAGGCTTTTGAGCAGGGAAGAACCCAGATCACATCTGCTCTTTAGAAAGGTCATTCTGGAATGAGGGAGAGATTCCACCCAGAGCTGCCTCAGAGGTGGGAGAAGTAGTGATGGATTTCTCCTGTGGAGTCTGAATGCTCGCTGTGGGCATGGAAGGGATCTGCAGGATGAATGACAGAACCCACAGTGTTTATTGACATGAGAGAAAGGTGTCAGATAAGGAAGACGCTGACTCCAAGACTCTAACACAGAAACACGAGGGAATGGTGGGTTAGTCGCTGAGACAGGGAATCCTCGAGAGAACATGTTTCTCGGCAAGTGGCAGGCTGATTTAAGGCATAATGCCATCAAATCTGTTGCATGAAGGAGTGTTGAATAATATCATTTGAATGGATATGAGAGAGAGTTGTGTTGCTAAAGACACCAGGATTCTCAGATTTCAGGAAAACAGATGTGGTTGACCAGAAATGGCTCAAGCTAGTGATAGAGGGATCAGGCTAAGGAGAAAGCTTCAAGAATACTGCAATCAAGTTGAATAACAAAGAACTAAATAGCACAAACTTCCCAGTAACTAGGAGAAAATCCAGCAGACAGTGGTTCCCAAAAGTAGAAAAAGAAGAGGTTCAAGAAGGAGTAAATTAACAGTAGCCAAAGTTTCAAAATAGTTATTTGATATCAGGACAAAAGGGCAAAACACACCCAAGTGGCCTTTGTATTTGCTGACCTGGATGACATTCAGGGATGCAGCAAGATCCAGTTCAAGGATGTTGATTTTTTATTTGTTTGTTTGTATTGTACAATCCAACCTAATGTTTTATGATGTATGCTGCTTAAAATATAAACCCGGTCTGAAAAATAATGTTATAAGACCCAGTGGGAGAAAGACAGTGCTTGAATCTGACATCTAACTCAGTGTATGTGTGTATATGTATGTGTGTAAGAAAGAGAGAAAGAAAGGGGGGGAGAGGAAGGGAGGGGTGAGATAGAGGGGGGAGAGAGAGAGAGAGAGAGCATGTGTATAGTAGCTTTGGAGTTAGAGAAGCCTCAGTTCAGTTTTCATTCCAGCTGTGTAAACTTGGATAGCTCTGAGCAAATTTCCTATTTAATAAAATTAGCAAAATAATACCTTCCCAGAGAGGTTTTAAGCATTCAATGAAACACACACACACACACACACACACACACACACACACACACACACAGAAATACCATAATCAGAACAGTGTTGGAAACTTAGCAGGTGCTGAATAAGGGCAGCTGATTTTTCGCCAGCCTTTAGAATCTTCTCAAATATACACAACGAGAATTAAATTGGAATAAAAAACTATACTTTCACAGATTCAAAAGTCCTGATTTAATCTTCTGAGAGAGACAACGAGAAGGAAGGAAATGACAAGCCCTAGTTTGCACTGTGAATTCTTTAAAATAACAGGACCGCCCGACATCATTAACTCCAGCCCTGTCCACCATGTGAGTCCAGAGATCTCATTACCAGGGAGAATGCATGCTCTGTGATAGGCCATTTTCAACCCTCTCCCCCTTGGTCTTTTCATTGATCAGTCTTCCTTTCTCTCCACCTAAATCTCAGCTCAATCTCCAGCATCACCTGCCCATTTCATTACTTTCTCCCCCTTTCCGCAGTGGGAGGGTGAGGGTAGACTGGGCTACTTTCCCTATAAATGGGGTTGTGCTGTCTCTTTCCATCAGAATGAGTCTCCTGTCAGGAAAAAGCACAACTATTTGGTTCCTGTGCACCTTTTAGAGATCATTATGTCAAAAGACCCCACCACAGATAGGGTTAGATGAAAATCAGCACCGTGGACAGAGACATGACCAAGTTCCACCGTATGATAGAAAATAAACATCTTAGAGAGATCACAGAAAAGTTTAATTTATTGCACATTTTTTGTGTGTGTGTGACAGGGACAGAGAGAGACAGAGAAAGGGACAGATAGGAAAGACAGACAGGCAGGAAGGGAGATGAGAAGCATCAATTCTTCCATGCAGCACCTTAGTCGTTCATTGATTGCTTTCTCATATATGCCTTGATGGGGGGGGGGGGGGCTACAGCAGAGTGAGTGACCCCTTGCTCAAGCTAGTGACCTTGGGCTCAAGTTGGTGAGCCTTGCTCAAACCAGATAAGCCCACACTCAAGTTGGTGACCTCGGTGTTTTGAACCTGGGTCCTCTGCATCCCAGTCTGACGATCTATCCACTGCACCACTGCCTGGTCAAGCAGAAAAGTTTAATTTAGAATATCTGTCTTTACTATGGAACAAGACTGAGTAGATCATTATTATCCAGTTCCCTTAAGTATAATTATGTACAACAAACTAGGATTACCTTGTCCTGATCCTCAACTGAATATTAAACATGAAATATTACATCAGAATTCTTATTTCTATTTTTTGTACAGGTTCTCATTTATTATCTCTCCTGCAAAGTGCATTATAAATAGTCTTTTTCAGTCACCTTCCTGAAATATTTTGTTTTTTCTTATCCATCCTGGCAAAGCCATCTACCCATCGCGACATCACTATGGGAAGCTCTACTCCAATCACTCGATCAGCAGCCTTGTTTCCCAAGATAAATATTGTGCCTTCATGACCTATATCCTCCTCTGTAGGTTCTTTTCTAAGGGTACATCTTCCTTGTTAGGAGACGAGCTACAAATGGACTTGGTATTTGGGCAGGAACAGGGACTCCGTATCTGTTGCACGGCATTCTGGCATGCTCCTGAGGTTTGCGGGCAGGAGTGAGACCCCACCAGGTGTTCTGTTACACAGTGTCAGCATGGGGGACACAGCAGGTGAGTTCTCTTTAACACAGGACAGCCCAGAACTAATTTTACATGAATAAAGTATAGAAAATAACCTAAAATTTTAAAACAACAGAATATATTTTAGGTGTTCTATGGTTGGAAAGTTAGTTTGTTTGTTTTTTTGTTGTTGTTTTACTGATGGTTTAAAAGAGATGTTTCAAAGTGACTTCTAATCTAAGTTACCAAACAATGCAAAGTGCATCATTTCATTTTGTTAAAAATAACCACAAAAACACAATTGGTACCAGGGAATCCCCACCAAGAGATGGATGTGATGTCCATTCCTCTCAGGGGGGTCCTGACATCCCAGCGTGAAATGTTCGCACTCACCTTCAGAGGAGTCTCCATCTTGTACATCTTTTTGCCCACTGGGTGATAGTGTTCGCCGCCCTGAAGATTGTAATTGTATACTTGGGTTTTCTTTTCTTTCTTTCCTGTTTTTTTCAGCTTGCAAGTTATTTACTTGAGATAAAATCTAACTTACTGTGTCATGACTCTACTGTAGATAGGTGTGTGTAGGTGACATAAAATCTGACCCTGAATGAAGAGAGAGTGTTGGCAGTCACGGCATCTGGGCACTCAACAGTCTTGCTGGTTGCTTGTTCTGTTAGCATGGAAACTCCTCATAGGACCTGGGGGCAGTAACATGGTACTGGGACCTGGGGGCAGTAACATGGCAGCTGAGACAGCCAGCTGACTGTCTCTGTTTTACCCACAGACACAGTCAGAAACGTCCTTGCACAACACTGCATTATTAAGAGAATCCTGTGTAAAATTACATGTCATACACTCAGCCTCATTTAAAACACCATGTTATAGAAATATATATATAGCAATGAATATTTTAGATGGTATAGCTGAGTTGTGACAAGGAATATATATTGATATTGAAAAGTTATTTTTAAATTCTCCTCAGTGTCACAGCAAAGAGACTGCTGAACTTTTCAACACCTCACATGGAACACCTCTGTGGGGTAGCATGGGAGGAGGGATTATAATTTAAGGAGGACCACAGCTGTGGGATGCATCCAGTGAAGTATTATTCCCCGGAAATGACACTGGGAGAGTGGGTGGGGCCCGGGACCTGGGGGGCCGAGCGGGTTTGGGGTGCACAGCAGCAGCATGTCGTGAGGAGAGCCAAGCACAAGGCAACATGTGACGGCACCGAGGACCAGGATGCAGGTTCCAGGAGGCATCCCTGCTGTCTGACCACACGGGGTCAGGGGGCCCCCACAGAACCGGTGTGGGGTATCCCGAGAGGCCTGGGCCAGGATCCCGCAGTGCAGAGGGGCTCACAGGCCTGGGGAACTCCAGGGGTGGTGAGACAGATAGGAAGACATTGGACTTGGACTTCGAGCACTTCTGACCCAGGACCAAGAACAAGGACCAGGGCACCTGTGAGGACGACATTGGAGGCCTAATGGGGTGGACAAGGAAGGAGCCGGCCCTGCCAGGGGTGCTGAGATCTGGCATGTCCTGGCAACCTTGGGTGAGAAGCTGGCAGAGGAAGAAGAGATGCTGATGGCCAGGCACGAGGACAGCGGTGGTTGTGTCAACTGTGGGGTGCTGGTCCACATGGCGCTGCACCGCTGGAGATGTTCCCAGGGGCCCATTGCCCTGCGCACCTCCCCACCCCCCGTGAGACCATGTGAGTGGCCCCCGGGCTGCCTCAGTTCTCTTGTCACAGAACTTTCCCAGCTGTCTCGCTGGGAGGGTGTCCGCCACCAGCGTCCACCAAATAGACAAGCTGCCCCCTAAACACAGATAAACACACACAAATGACAGAGTGAGTCAGAAGAAGGTCCAGATGTCCGTGCAGAGACCATAACAACATTCCATTTCTACTTAAAAATAATTATGCTCTGGGCCCTGGCCGGTTGGCTCAGCAGTCAAGCGTTCGGCCCAGTGTGTGGAAGTCCCGGGTTTGATTTCAGGCCAGGACACACAGGAGAAGCGCCCATCTGCTTCTCCACCCCACCCCCTCTCCTTCTTTCTGTCTCTCTCTTCCCCTCCTGCAGCCAAGGCTCCATTGGAGCAAAGTTGGCCCGGGCACTGAGGATGGTTCCATGTCCTCTGCCTCAGGCGCTAGAATGGCTCTGGTCACAACAAAGCAATGGCCCAGATGGGCAGAGCATTGCCCTCTGGTGGGCATGCCGGGTGGATCCTGGTCAGGCGCATGCGGGAATCTGTCTGCTTTCCCTCTTCTCACTTCAGAAAATAAATAAATAAATAAAAATAACTATGCTCTGGAAGTGTAGGGTCTATCCATGAATTATACTATTATTCTCAAATACACTGACAGAGACTAAGAGGTCAAGTATTTGCCTAGAAAATTAACATTGTAATTAACACAACCAGTTTTATAACATTTACAAATATATGTTTGTTTTTCTATTATCCTACAATTTGGATTCTAAGAGTTTGAAATTTTTAAGAAGTTTGGCACAGCACAAGATGTGTCCTTCAAAAATGATTTCATTTTGCAGGAAAAAGAAATCAGAATAGATCTGCTTAATAATATTACCACTCACTGGAATAAATTTCAGTGCATAAAATTTTCAGTAAAGCAATTATAGACAAAGCACAAAGATTATATTAGCTGAGGCATAGAAGGCCCCCATCCAGGAGAGGCTTCTGCACTCTCTACGTTGGGATGTTACACAACTTGCTACAAGCCCCCTTCTCCGTAAACATCCACAAATTGACTTGTAGGAACTGCTAAGTTGTGAGCAGAATGAAGTGACTTCTCATGGTGGAGGGGCATGAACTATGAATAAGAAATGTCTGCGCTTAATGTTTAATTCCACCACTTACCCGTCATGACTCACAGAAGACATTTAATTTTTTTCAACTTCTCATTTTCCTCTCTGTGAACTGTAGATAAAGCCAATTTTCAAAAAAAAAAAAAAAAATTAACCGAGATTTTGTTAATTAACACCCTGTCTGAAACAGCTATAAAATCCCCACATTCATGGTGAGTGGCGGTGTGGGCTGACAGCCCTTACCGGAGTACGTGTCATTATTGTTCACTTCTCTGCACGGGCAACGCCTTCTCTCCTGGACTCTCAACCTTTCTCCCCTCACAGGACACGTAAACGAATTACTAAAATTGTATGGCTCACCAAAAGAGATGAATCGGGTGGGGGGGGGATAAGAGAAAGATAGGTATAATTCTGATTTATTCACGCCAGATGACTGTTGATACATTGGCCGTGGTCACTTTTTTTATCTGACGGTCTAAGGGAGAAGAGGTCAGTGTCCCTGACTCAGTAACCAGGCATTTTTACATGTTTTAGAAAGTATCGTGGCACACCGGTTGAAACATTGCTGCCGTCACTCTTGTTTATCGCTTTTCTGATGTTTTCTGTGCCAGGTGCTTCATGGGCGCCCCATTACTTGATCTTCACATCATTCAAAACCACATTGTGAAGCATAAACATTGCTTCCCATCTTATGGATGAAGAAAAAAATAATAACAAAAACTCAGGAAGGTTCGGCACTGTGTCCAATCCCATACAGCCTAAAAGAACCAGGGTCAGTACACACCCATGTCTACCTCCTTTGGAACCAATGATGTTTTCGCTGATCAATTGGAACAGATGCTACGTTTACCTTGTCCCAAGCAGAGTGTCCCTGGGCCGCTGCTGTCAGAGGTGTGTCACCGGCCAGTCTGAGAATGACCCGTGAGCAGACGGCGTCTTGTTGCTAACAATCGTTCTGAACCCGTATTTGAGAAATGCCGGTCTTGGAGGAAACTCTCGGGATGGCACCTTGACATTTTCAAAATTCAAACGAAATGTGTGTTGTTGTGATCTTTTTACTCCACCCCCAGCTTCTTCCCACACTTTAGATGGAGACTACACTTTAGAAGGTTGGCAGTAACTTCCCTTCACTTCTGAATTTCAGAGGACTTGCAGCTCATGTCTGAGCTGTGTGAGCTTCTGGGGATCATGAAAGAGCTTTATTTAGCAAGACTCCCCGGGAGCCAAGGCAGCTGCAAGGTCAGACTCGGGCACAGGAGAGACCTTCGTGTAAGCATGAGTGCATGGTCTCCTTGGACCCCCAATCCCAGGAACCTGAGCTGGGCCACGCGGAGAGGCAGGATGCAGGCACTTTTGAAGATGTTGTCCTCTAGACTCCAATAAATGTGCACTGGTGGCAACCTGCAGACACAAGGTGCAAACAATGTCCTACTCAGAAGAGTTGTCTCCGATGAAAGTCGGTGTGTGGAAACTAGAATGAGTGTGCCCGACAATTCACTTCAAAGTGGTCCGTTTTCTAACTTCCCTCTTTTTCTTTCTATTCTCTTCCCTCTTGGCTTGATTTCCATGAGTTTTTATTTATCTTTGTTTGTTTCTTTCTTTTTTTAAATGATTCACCTATCTCCTATCACCTGACCTAAATAGTCAACCCTCGTGTTTTATTTACAGGGAATAGATTCACAATACGAAGCTGGTAGTAGCCAACATCCTGATTTTAAATAATAAACAGATAAAATATATTGTTAAGGGAATGGTGCAGGCATGGATATGATATTGCAGGGAGATATGCCCAGACCCAATTTCCTGTTTGTGGGGGACTAGAGGTTTCTCTCACCTCCAATAAGCAATCCTGAGATGCCAGCTGGCTGTCGGAGAACTCAGCTCCCTTTGGGCACTCATTGTCTGTCCGCAGACAGCATCCTGTAAGCAGGTTAAGGGCTCGGTCCTGCGAGACTGCCCTCCCTGACCCCCATGTCAGAGCCACTGCGGTCCCAGATTGTCACCTGGAGTTCTGGCTGACCGGCTAGAATCAGATGTTTTCACCAGCCCCTCTTGGGTTCAGCTAATTTTCTAGCGTAGCTCACAACACTCGGAGAAATGTGTTACTTGCTGGGCTTCAGGGTGGTGAGACCAGGGTGCAGCTGAGGGACAGCCGGATGGAAGAGACGTGCAGGGTGGGGACGGGGAAGGGCGCCCCCGGCTTTGTCTGTCTCACCCTCTGGAAGGGAGGACATCAGGGACTCCGTGCATCCAGCTCTTGCTTGCTTCCTCCTGCTTCAAAAACCCAGAAGTTGTGGTGGTTAGACACTGTCGGCACTCTGCGGCTGATACACGTGGTTGTCGGCGTGTCCCAAAATCCCCATGCCTGTGACAGACATGTGTCATCCATCCATTGACCCACCGTGAATCATAAAAAATTACAGATTGAGTTATTTTTGCATGGAATACTCCCAAGCAAACCAACATCAGTGAGGTAAAGACAACAGAAGCCCAGTTTAAAAAAAAAATCCAGTTTGCAGGTTGAAAAAAAATTACTTCTGAGAACATAACTCTAGCAACAACTGAAATAAGTTTCAGGGTAACAAAGAGTGCTAGGTGTTCAATAGAATTATGTACCTAAAATTATAGAGCTGTTTGTATCAGTGAGTTCCTGGATTTCCACATTTAAATTGTCTTTTAGAAAATACTTCTTGGCTTTAGAAAATATCCATGAGATAATATCATAAAAAATTATATATGTGTGATGAAATTCACCTATTATGGTGTTTCTCTGTGTGTGTGTTATACAAGCTAGGTGTTCATCTATCAGAGTGGGAATTGTCATGTGGACAAATCACATCTATACCCCCCCATGCAAATAGGAAAATATAATTACTTTTTACCCTGCAGGGAAAGATTAATTATCTCTTAAAAATAACATTTGATTTTTGTTTAAAGAGTTTCCTTGAGGTAGTCCATGATAGTTCTTTGCACTCCTGCTGTTTACTTAAGAATTAGGGGGAAAAAAACTCTTTCATCTCTGGCCATATGTTCTTTGAAGTTTTAGTTCTCTAATATTGTTGTAATTTTTTTATTTTCTACTTGAGCTTTTACATTATATCCACGCTCATGGTTACAGAACCAAATCACGGTCAGGCGGTTCCCGCCTCTCCGGTTATAGGGTCGGGTTTCTCGGGGCAGTACTGTACCCTTCACTGACCGTTGTCTGAATTCATTGGGCATCATGAGTTTGTAGGGAACAGCCACCAAAGTTCTGTGGTTCATTCACATCAGCCGTCCACTCTGGCAGCTGTGTTTTCAGTTCATAGAATCACTCCTCCCCTTGAGGACTCCTGTTCTTCCCTCTGTTCCCTCTCCTGTTCCATCCAGCTTGAAATGTCACTCTCTGTGCTGTCATCTCGTGGGTACTTTTCTGTTATCTAAAAAGAGATGCACATGACGACCAGAGGGATCAGGGACGGAGGGAACGCCGACAGCCCGAGAACATGGTGAGTCCGGTGTGCGCATCGATGGCTGTCCCTCGGAGAAGGCGGGCGGCTGTGAGTGGCACTTGACTGCTGGGGCTGAGGACTCAGGAGTGGGAGGTCTGCTGCTGGCCTGCTCTGTGGCCATGATGACCTTGACAAGACAGCCTCATGCCTCTTGGTGTGGCTTCTACACCGGGCGTCCCTTGTCCAAAGACGCCGGTCCTCTGCTGTCCGGTGCCAGCAGCCGTGATGATGAAAGGGTTCTGGACCGCCCCCTGCAGGCAGAGCTAATCGCTCAGGGGCTGTGCATGCATGTCCAGGGTCCTCTCCAAGAGTTGCCTGTTCCTGCTGACATGGCTGTTGTGCCTCTCCTGTAGCTCCCGAGTGATCACTTTCTGCGCTCGGTGTACAGGGTGGTTCAATAAGTTGAAATCCATCCAAAGTATAAATATTTTTTTACGTCATGTCAACTTGCTTCACTGCAGAGACACTGTGGCGGGCATACTCTAGGGGGCTCCCCACAATGCCTACTTCCTGATGTCAACATTCATCCCCTCTGCTTGCGGGTGGGCAGAGCCTGTGACTTACTCTAAATGACTGAGATGGGACAGAGTTGATGGGATGTCATCCCCACAGCTGTGTGTCAGCCCACAGCTCCCTTTTTTGCCAACAGAGTCTCCTTAGCGCTCAAGTCCACCTGCTTGATGATGTGTGTGACCATGACCGTGGCGAGGAACTGCAGGGTGGTCTGTCTGAGCTGACTGAGGACTCCAGGAACTGGGTGACCCCCCCTACTCCAGCCACTGACCAGCAAGCAACCAGGAACCTCTCACTCCCACAACTGCAAGGGATGTCCACCCCAAGGTCTGCCCATGGCATGATGCATTTGGGTTCCACTGCAGAACGAAGAGTCTGTGTTTCCACAAGCAGCAGCCTTGCTCACTTGTTTGTTTTTAATAGATGGAAATTCACACAACGGATTAGCTATTACAATAGGAGCCACACAATGTGACATTAACTCAGCAAATCTCAGCTCCTTTTTCAGGGAAGGTGTTAGACAACCTCACTGGAAATCCATCCGTTGAGTGACAGTGTGGTGAGCCTCTGTTCCGTTCTTGAGACGTTTGGATGGATTCCAGAGATCAATGTAGAAATTAATTGCGTAAAGTTCCTGGCACCAGTGTTCTCATCAGCACCGGTATTTTGAACAGCCGTCGGAACAGGCGCTGCTCTTGCCTGACAGATTTGCAATTAGGAAGGACGGGAATGCACACACACACACTCTCTCTCTCACACACACACTCTCTCTCACACACACACTCTCTCACACACACTCACACACAGATTCGCAATTAGGGAGGACGGGAGAGGACCCAGCCCATCTTGGGAGGGTGGGGCTTCCAGTCAAATGACTTGCACAGGGAAATCAGCCAGAGTGCTTGAAAAAGAATTAATATTCTGTCAGGTAACTTCTCAATCACTCATTTTATTTCTCCCGGGAGGGACAGGCTTGCAAATCATTAGACCTAAATATTTCCGAGCCCTTGCTCTTTGTGTGTGTTTTCATGATACTGTACATATATAATTTGATCGTCCCAGGAATTAATGTAAAATTGACTTTTATGGAGACAAGCATCTGGAGACACAAGTAATGTCTGCGGAAGAGAATAACTTACAGCACCTAGGACGTTGCATAGGATGAACTTGAACTGCGAGGGGTGAGAGGAAACATCCCCCAGCCCCTGCAGGTCCGAGAAGGATGGTTGATGCTGGGAGGAAACAGAGAGATGGTTTGTGGCCGATAGATTAGATTTCAATTATTCATGAAATGTTCACTTCACTACCTCGTTATCCTATACAAACTTTCAGTTTATCAGGCACTAATCCTGATCATATAACTAAATAATCGTGTGGTTTATAAATATTTTCCGAATGGTTATATGGACTTAACATATATTCTCCCTCTCTCTCTCACACACACACACACACTCTCTCTCTCTCACACACACACACTCTCTCTCTCTCACACACACACACACTCACACACACACTCATGCATACACACTCTCTCTCACACACTCTCACACACACTCACACACACTCTCTCTCTCACATTCACACACACACTCCCTCTCTCACACTCTCACACATTCTCTCACACACACACTCTCTCACATACACACTCTCTCACACACACACACTCTCACATACTCTCTCACACACTCTCTCTCTCACATACTCTCTCACACACTCTCACACACACACTCACACACACACTCACACACACACTCTCTCTCACACACACTCTCTCTCATACACACACTCTCTTTCTCACATATTCTCTCTCACACACACACTCTCACATACTCTCTCACACACACTCTCTCTCTCACATACTCTCTCTCACACACTCTTACACACACACACTCTCACACACACACTCTCACATACTCTCTCACACACTCACACACACACTCACACACACACACTCACAAACACACTCTCTCTCACATACTCTCTCTCACACACACACTCACACACACTCACATATTCTCTCTCACACACACACTCTCTCTCACATACTCTCTCTCACACACTCTTACACACACACACTCACACACACACTCTCTCTCACATACACTCTCTCACACACACACTCACACACACTCTCTCACATACTCTCTCTCACACACACACTCTCTCACACACACACTCTCTCACATATTCTCTCTCACACACATTCTCTCTCACATACTCTCTCACACACACTCTCACATACTCTCTCTCACACACTCTTACACACACACTCACACACACACTCTCACATACACTCTCTCTCACACATACTCTCTCTCACACACACTCTCTCTCACATACTCTCTCTCATACACTCATACACACACTCACACACACTCACACACTCTCACACACACTCACACACACTCTCTCTCACACACTCTTACACACACACTCTCACACACACTCTCTCACACACTCTCTCACACACACATTCTCTCTCACACACTTACACACACTCTCTCACACACACATTCTCTCTCACACACACTCTTACACACACACTCACACACACACACACTCTAATTTTCTGTTTTTACTCTGATACACATGGTGCCCTCTTTATTCTTTATAACCCAGGTTAATTTTTGTTTTGAATCACCCTTCCATCACCACAGGAAAGAGTTGACCTTAGTTAATGTGCTCCTTGTCTCCTCTGTCCAGGGCTGAGTGGACATTCTGGGGGGACATGAGTGTTGGCCGGTGGTAGTGAGCATACGTCGTCCTGGTGTTGTTGTATCGTCCACATCCCAGCAACAGTCCCCTGAGGTCACCGTCTTCCTTCCAATGGGGCTCCAGTTCTCTGGGGTCTTGTCCTGGCCATGGTGATGGCTGTTATTGAGCACAGAAGATGGCAGGGGAGGCGGTGAAGAGAATCCCCTTCCTCTGTGATCAGGTGACGAAACTGTCCATCCTGTGGAGTGGTAGCTGGATGATCCCTTATCCCTCCCTCGCTGATGGTCAGCTCAGTGGCGGGAGCTTCAAGTGAGAGGTTCCTGTGCTTAGCGTGCAGGACAGCAGACCCATGCTCTGCTCCCTGGCGGAAGCTGCCCGTCTGGAACACCCAGGGCATCTGGGTGTAGCGGTCCCCAGATTACAGAAGCGAAGTGCCAGCCTAGTGTAGGTCGCTCCTTAGATAGAGCAGCGAGGGGCCTTCTCAACCACCACCGTGGGTCCCGGGCCTTGGCGCACTCTCTGTGGATGCGATCACGCTTGATGCTGGCCATGGATAAGACCAGAGTTACCACAGCTGCCCCTGTCTTCCGGGCACTGCCAGTTCTCCCCTTTTGTCTCACCATCAGCTTGAAAAGTTGCCCTTTTCCCCCAAAAAATACCCTGGTTCACACAGGGAGGTGTCGATTGCCTTATTAAAGGCACATTGCTCATGGCACGGACCAGCTCCCCATGCCCACTGAGGACCATTCCTGTTGCGTGGGCTTTGTACCTGACCCTGAGGTCGGCCATCTCAGAGTCTGACCAGGGCAGCTGCTGGGTGCTGGGCCACGGCCACTGAATGTGCAGAATCCTAGCCCAGGGTTTGGTGATTCTGTTCATTCCTGGGTTGAGGGCTAAGTTTTTTTTTTTTTTTTAATTGAATTTACTGGGCTGATATTGGTTAACCAAGTTATATGTTTCAGGTATAAAATGGCCGTTAAGTAAAACAAAACTAAGTGAATAAAACAGTTTATAAGCAGCATATATGACAGAATCCAAGTGATAAATATTGACTTCAACAAATGACTAAATGAAATAATTTTTACAAAAATAAAGTCCACAGTTCTTGTCATTTAAATACAAACTCAGCCAGTGTGGGGGAGGTCTGGACCACCATGGGGACGGGACTGGCAGTGACGGTTTAGGCTTCCAAGCAGGACAGCCCTTCCCCCGGCGAAGACGAGTCTAATCTGAATGAGTTTACACATACTTAGTCTCAGAAAATTTTAAAATACCAGAGACAATATCTCTGTGGTTCCATGATTTATTGTTTTGGTTTTTTTTTTCTGTTTTTATCTCTTATTAATTTTCATATGTCAGGCTTCTCTCAGAAATTCCTTAAAGATTGCAAAGAGCACACGCACACACATTTTGGGGATGAGTAAACTGTTCTCAGAAGGTCGGAATGCTGGGTTAGGACCGAGTGCAGAAACCACGACTTGCTGACGAAGCCAACGAATCTTTCTTTCTCTTTGTCTGAACAAATGATTCAACTTTACAAGCTGCATGGGTAGGAGAGCATTACATTGAGTTTGCATTACTGAGATGATGACACAAGCACGGAGGACCCCATGTTTAAACGATGACATTGTCAATCACGCGGATCTCCTCAGTGACCGCGTAACAGGGTCTCTAACGGGCCTGTAGATGGGTCCTTGATCTGGACCGTGGTGTGTCTGTCGACAGCGCTGATGGGGCATGCTCCCCCCAGGGGCCACCACGGGAGCCCCTCAGAGAAGGCAGCCCATCATAGTGGCGCAGTGGATAGAGCGTCGGACTGGGATGCGGAGGACCCAGGTTCGAGACCCTGAGGTCACCAGCTTGAGTGTGGGCTCATCTGGCTTGAGCAAGGGGTTACTCAATCTGCTGTAGCCCCCTGGTCAAGGCACATATGAAAAAGCAATCAATGAACAACTAAGATGTTGCAACGAAAAACTAATGATTGATGCCTCTCATCTCTCTCTGTTCCTGTCTGTCTGTCCCTGTCTATCCCTCTCTCGGACTCTCTCTCTTTCTCTGTAAAAAAACAAAACAAAACAAAACACCTGACTGTCCTTTTTCTGGTTTACTAATTGAGAAATTTTAAATTATATTTGCTTAAAGTATAATGGAAAACGTATGAATTGACTTATAACCGATGACAGGCCAATGCTGATGACTCATCTGTTTCCAAAAAAAAAAAAGAAGTATTTTCTGTAAATTTCTGTGAAAAAGGAAGTCTTCGTGACATTTGGATGGCATCAAGGCAATCGAATCAGTGTGACATAAAAGAAGTGATCAGGTCGCAAAAATAACCTTTGAAATAGGATGACGGGTGGCCGTCCACTTTAGCGGCTCGCTCCTCTCTCTCTTGCCTGAACTTCAGGCTGCTTTCACTCCTTATCCGGGATGCTGAGCACGTCAGCGGGGTGTCAGCCTCTCCTCTCACTCTGCGCAGTGTTTCTGTCCTGCTTGTTTTCCCTGATCAACCCAGTGCGGTGTGATCAAGTCCCGTCATCGTTTACCTTCCAAGAACATGGTCTGTGAACTTCACATATTTCATTAGACCCTACAGCTATAATAATGTGGTTTACAGTCACTTTAAAGTGATTTTATTTATATCAAACTTTAACAAAAATCAACTTCTATATGTCAAAGACAAAAAAAAAAATCACAAAGCCAAGCAGATGTTTGAACCGATTAAGGCACGTCAACGTCTACGATCCTCCCTCTACACTGCAGGGGTATTTTGGCTGACACAGTAACCCCCTTACCCACAGGGGACATATTGTATGACCTGGTGATGCCTGGCCTCATGCAGAGTCCTGACCCTGGATATCCTGTGTCCTCTGGCGTGTGCCTGCCTGTGATGAAGATCAAACCACCCATCAGGCACAGGAAGAGCAACAGGACCAATAAGACAGAACAGCAGTAACAGTATGCTGTCACGATGTTCTCTGGACATGCTCTTTCTCTCAGAATGTCTCACCATGCTGTCCTCACTGTTCTTCTTATGATGACATGAGATGGTGCACCCCAGGGTGCTGGTGTGATTCCCACCCCGGGTAGAAGGGGGGGCAGCAGGACAGTTCCTCACACTACTCGAGGGGACGTATGATTTCAGTCCTGTAAGTTACTGCTGGGCTTTCCCATTTGGTATTTTTAGACCATGGTGGACTGCGGGCACCAATGTCCTCTCAGACTGCAGTGGACTGCGAGCACCGATGTCCTCTCAGACTGCGGTGGACTGCAGGCACCGATCTCCTCTCGGGCCACAGTGGACTGTGGGCACCGATGTCCTTTCAGGCTGTGGTGGACTGCGGGCACCGATGTCCTCTCAGGCTGTGGTGGACTGCGGGCACTGATGTCCTCTAGGGTTGCGGTGGACTGCAGGCACCGATGTTCTCTCGGGCCACAGTGGACTGCGGGCACCAATGTCCTCTAGGGTTGCGGTGGACTGCAGGCACCGATGTTCTCTCGGGCCACAGTGGACTGTGGGCACTGATCCTGTTGGGCCACAGTGGACTGTGGACACCGATAACCTCTCAGGTCATGGTGGACTGTGGATAACGAGTCCATGGACAGCACAACCACAAGCAGGGGCTGCTGTTCTGGTGAATAATGCTGAGCTCCCTGGGATTGAGACCACGGGGGGTTAGCTTTGGGCAGTGTTTTATCCCCATAACCCAGTGAGTAAAAGGAAGCTGTTTTTCATGGGAGAGGAATTGCTCATTCATTAGATGTAAGGCTGGACCCCCAGAATGATGAATGGCCCTGGGAACTGTGGTTTTCTTCTGTTTCTGTAAGAGAAGGACCTTTCTTGGGAAGGTTGTTAGGTACTTGTGCTAACTCCGAGCAGACTAGTTGATTTCCCAGCTCTCTGGCTCACGTATTGGACATTTGAAAGTTCACAGCAGAGACGTAGCCATGAGGAAGCACAGAAAATATAAAATGCCTTCCAAAAATAAGTTCAGCTTATGGTTAAAGTCCCATTTTAGTGCAATTTTTAAATAAAAAATTTAAGTTTTTTCCTAGTTATCAGAGCACGGTGATCAACGGCTGTGTGAGTAAATGCACCTGGCAATGAGGATTTACTCTCACAGTGGTTCTTGGGGCAGGAATTTTCATTTGAATTATATCATCTCAGAACACTTGCACCAACATTTAAAAATGTACCGTTTAAAAAATAAATGTATGAGGGATTAAGCCTGAGTCCTTTACAACGTCAGGGAATGCCAGTGAGCTATATCACATTCTGGCCTCACAGTACGAATGCTTTTTAAAAATGGAAATATTAACGGAAGCTCTTTTCTTGTCTTTACGGATCACGGGATGGCTACAAGAGATTGTTGTTTGGAAAGATAGTCAGAGAGAGTGACATTGATCACCTATTATTTTGTATGATTTTAAATTGTTTTGAGCAGAAAAAGGCAAAATTTATGTTTCTTCAAATTTCAAAAGAAACAGCATTTCAAAAGAAAACAGTGAGGGTTAATGGTGTTAACCATCTTGCTATTATATTATATAATGAGCGATACAAAGAGATCGTTTCGAAGTCAGTGAACAATACAAAATGCTTCAAAATCAGTTCATCGGCATGGGCAAGGGTGAGAAAATGAAAAAGAATGAGTAATAAACAGCTCTCTGCCTGTGTGGTTTTAACCCTGTGTGCTTCAGAGTTTAAATAAAAAAGAAAAACTTGTATCGCCTTAATAGACACTAAGTTCCAGGCATAAACGTACCCATGGGATGTAACGTAAGCACGGCATCGGGAGTGTAATCTCTGGTATTGCAGGGATGGTCTGGGGACAGAGGAGAGCTGGACCCCTCATGAGGATACTGTTCCACTGTATGTGAATATTGCATCACATGGATGTGCACCTGGAACTCGTAGGGTAAAGTGTGTCAATTATACATCCGTTTATTTTAGGACAGCCTTTATTCTTCAATTAACATTTCTGCACCTTCTCATTCAGTATTCCCCTCGGGTGAAGCTTTGGCCGAAATGTACAGAACATCTTTTCTTCACCGTAAATACTAAGGAAGTCATTGAGGGTAAACTCCAGACACTGAGCTCTTACCCAGTTTCCCAACCTCTGAGAATCTTACAAAACTCGGTCAAGACCAAGCAGAGCAGTGTGGCCCCTCACGGACTCATCTGAGATAGCATTTTCAGCCCCACGTGGCACGGAGATTTGATAGCCAAGGACATATTTTATAGCAGGTTTCCCACCGGAGAGGCGTGACTGCGCTTGGTGAGACTGATAGAAAGTCATTCCTGCTTAGTATTCATGATTAGTGGAAATAAGTGTCCCTATAGAGAAAAGTGCTACACTCTATCGTAGAGGATTCAATGTGTCAATTACAGTAAATAGTATGGTTTTGATGTATATATTCTTTCTTTCTTGAGACAGTAAGGCCATATATTATAGAGTTTTTCATAAGCTAAACATATTGAGTAAGTCTGGGTTTTTTGTTTGTTTGTTTGTTTGTTTTAACTTTAGAGATTATGTTGAATACATTTTTTGGAATCCCTGGGGAATTTTTTTTTTCTCACGTGTAAGTGAATGGTTTATTTTGAATGACAGTGTCATGAATTCACAATATATAATTTCTACTAAAGTATACCGTATGCCAAAAGTTTGAACTTTATAATAACACCAGAGTAAACATAAATGTAAAACAAAACACTTTTTGACATTGAATGAATGCATGTGATTGAAGTAAGTTCTAAAAGATACACGAATTTCCCATGTCCCTCAGCTTTAGTGTCTAGATATAGCCTACTATAGATGCTTTCTGTATAAAACTGGAATAGACAATTTTAAGATTCATGTTAGATTAAACAATCATTTAACAAGTTAAAATTTGCCATTCATTGAACATTTAAGAAATGTAACATTTTATGCTTATACAAATGTACACAAATACATAATATATTGCAAGTCTTGTCAAATTCAAATTCACATGATACATTGATGTGTGATACATTCTTGATAATCAACATTACTTAGATTGCTTTGTAATATTCATCAGCAGCAGAAATTAATAATTGATTGTATGCCAGACACTCAACTGACATTTATAAATAAGCCATTGATCTCTTCCTGTACAATTCCTTCATTCAACCTGTAATTATTGAATATTATTTTTCCACATTTCAATAGTTATTGGGGTAACTTGACAGATTATAAATGGAAATTTAGAAAACACATCATGCCAGTCTCGGTTTTCAGGGAATGTTCATTTTGTTGGGAAGAAACAAATAGAGAATAAGGCAATTCTTTCATCACAATTATAAGAAGTATCATTGAAGTGAAGTGAAGTATTGTAATGGGTTATTATGGTAACCTCATTTGTTAGGGCTCACAGAGCTATCTGTCTATGATTAAAAAGATGCTAGTTGTCCTCAACTAAAGATTGATTTCATTAGCCGAGCAAGTATGTGCTGAGCTCCCGCTACGTGCAGACACCCCACCTTTATCTCCGTTCAGCCTTATATTCCACAGGGAGGAAACAGTTCATAAAGAAAGAATGTGATAAGATACGAGGTGACCTGTCTCTAATTTTAATATCGGAATATTAGTAAAATAATAAGTAGAGCAGGGTGCGGGGGATAGCGACAGGAAGAGAGGAGACTTGTGCCATCTGTACAGGGACAGGGTGCCTCGTCACTCAGAGCACCCTAACGGAGAGAGGAACGGATATGAGGACATGGTGGGGTATCTGACAGGAAAGACCACTGCAGAGCTTGGTGGGCACATCCCTGCTGTTTTCCTGGGTTGGCAGGGAAGGCAGTGTGGTGGCCAGAGGATGTTGAGGGAAGGGAGAGAGGAAATAGTGTCAGGTAACCCAGGGCGGGGAGCAGGGAGGGCAGGAGGCATAAAAAATGCCGGAGAGAGACTTTCCACAGAGCAAAGGGTAGCGCAAGGACATCTCCCTGGCTGCTCTGGAACAGCTGGTTTCTGCCGGGGGCTGTCATTTGACTGGATGGGTGTTGAGTGGTTTTGCGCGCAGAACGACATGCTCAGGATGACAGCATCCCTGGAGAAGGCCGGCTGTGGTCAGCTCACTTCAGGGGGCCAGAGCAGGAGCAGACACACTGAGGGAGGGAGGGTGACTGAGTGAGCTTGGAAAGTGGCAAATCACTACTGAGTGGCCCCTCTACCGGCTCCCTGCAATAACGCGCAACACAGGCCAGGAAGACGGTATGGGATGTGGGAACAGTCGAAGGTTCGACCCTCTTCTCATACTCCCCGCCCCTGCTGGGGACGCGGAAGTCATGTGGCCTGCAGACAAAGAAGTCACAGGCCCTATGTGTGATTCCTATAGGCGAGGACACAGTGGGCTTTGCCGATGAATGTACATTCTGTTTGATTAACACATTTTTTAGTGAAGTCACAAAAAAGAGGCAGCAAGCCCAAGAGGACTGGAGAACATGGTTTTTCCTATTTTCAGTAACACATAGATGATATTTCAAAACACTCTTCTAATTTATTCTAAAGTGATCTGCAGTACACAGCATATTTTGAAAGAGGTTGCTTTCAAAACAGTCTGTTTACTGCACCATTTGCTCTCAGATTGAAGTCGATGTGATGGTGTTTAATGTTAAAAGTGCCATACTTTAAGCCCACGGATGGGTTTTGTTTATATGAGGCATTCTTGTTAGTATCTGCAGGGATTAAATACATCACACTGGATAACATATAAAAATCCAAAAATAAAACAATGTACAAATGAATAACATGCATGCATTTATCATATATGTGCATTCAATTCTCCCTCACTAAATACCGTATTTGATGAAAGACTTTTTTTTCTAAAAGTTGCATCTATTTTTATACAAATGTTTCCCAATTTGTTTTATGAAATCTGTTTTGTTTTAGAATTTGATATTCTTATTATGAACTCCAGGTAAATAAAGATAGCGTCGTAGTATATGAATGGACAGCTGACTCTTTAACCCTGTGAGTGTGACCGTCGTTGTTCTACTTATACGTAGACGTGTTTTAGGGGACAGCTGCCTTGTTTCCCGTTGTGGCTGGGAGTCGGTGCATGCCGAGGGGCAACTGTGTGTCCTCACCCGTGCCATCTCTGTGATGGTCAGCTCAGGCCGTTGTACGGAGACCCCGCAGACTGGGTGGCTTAAAGAAGAGACACTTATTTTCTCACAGCCCTGGAGGCTGTAAGTGCGAGACCCAAGTGCTGGCATAGTTGTTTCTGGGGTGGCCTCTTCCCAGCTTGCTTATGGACCACCACCTTCTTGCTGTGCCCGGACACGGCCTCTCCTGGGCACACACGTGGAGAGAGAGCTCTGGCGTCCCCTTCTCTTCTTGTAAGGACACCAGTCCTATGGGATTGGGGTCTCACTCTTTGATCTCAGTGACCTTTACCTTTTCCAAGGCCCACTGAGCCAACTGGCCAGAACCAAATCTTTCTTTTTTTGTAGAAGTATTATTATACTAGAGACCTTACTCTGTATGTAAGACTTAATATACAGACTGTCATTTTTTCTGTAGCAAAATAGTATGACAGCCAGTTCTTGCGCTCTGACTGCTGTGATCTGTGTAAGCGTCACCAGCCAGCAGCTCTGTCCTCTGTGCCAGCTTTGGGCGGGGGAGGTGTTGTTTCTTCTTTTCCCTTGAATTCTCATCAGTAAACATGTTGACACTCATGCACACTCACCTGGTGCAGGTCCTGCAACTGTGAAGCTTCCTGCCAACCATGGAGCCTCCCCCACTCATGTCTCCTCTTCTGGAGGTGGGGGGTAAGGTGCTTCTTCACTAACCAGGAAAGATCACCATGCCCCTTTTTCCTCTGTGTTCCTGAGGAATCCCTGTGACCAGGTCAGGACTCCACATAAACGCTCAGATGAGGAAAGTCTTCCAAGTGCCACTGGCTTCTCTTTGAGGCTGAAACCTAAGACCCACTGGTGTGACCTTGAGACGAACGAGGACCATCCGTTACACCGAGGCATCTGTCCTGTCCGTTCATGCCCCCGGAGATGTCCCTGCAGTGGCCCAAACAGCGTAAGTTCCCATGAAGAAGTGCCCCATCCATCACAGCCTTCGGGGGGGGGGGGGGGGTTGCCTGTGCTCTGGAGCTCAGAGCCCATGAGACTGAGCCATGGTGGCTCCAGACCCTGATTTCACCCAAGAAGAAGGAAGTCTCAGAGGAGGTCAAGACTCCTCAAGATCATGCAGACTGAGTTGAAAAACTTCTCTTAGTGAAATGCTTATATTCAGTCATTCATGTTTACAGCAGACTGTTAAATAAATTACTCAAAACAACTAGCCAGTATTTTTTAAAAGAGGGAAAAGGAATGAAGGAAGACAGGAAGGCGGGAAGGGAAGGGAAAGGAAGGGAAGGGAAGGGAAAGGAGGGGAAGGAGGAAGGAAGGAAAGAACGAAGTCAACAATCCTGAAATACTACATCAGAGGAATTAGATAAAATAACAAATATTTTGATAAACTCCATTTACTATTCAAAACTCAGTATTTCTGTTCTAGAAATTTTCTTATGGAAGATTAAGTCGCTTTTTGCATTATTTTCCATGCTAAAAAAAATAGAGGCAGTTGATCATTTTATATTGTCTGCGGTGCACTCTGAGGAGATTGTGTCATTGCTTAACAAAAACTTAACATGAAGAAAATGAATGAACTCTAGTTAAGGGAAAATATCTGGAAACAAATGGAAAAGACCTACATGAGAAATAGCAAATAGACAGCGTTCCATGTTGTGCAAGCGAAAACAAGAAGGCTTTCTTTTCAAATGTTTAAAGCTGGTGTATTCTGTTGCTATTTCTAGTAGCAATAATAGGAAGAGTTAGTAGTGAGTTAAAACATTGCCTCTGCACAGAGGTTTCCACGTTGGTTTCCCAGGAAAGGGTTAAATTCACTGTGTAATCTGCATAATGATAAAATCAGCACATCCCAAGGGTGTATTTATAGGGGTGCACTGATTTTGATTTTAAATTTTGCTTGCGACGGGATTAGATGCTCCTGGTTTCCTAGAAAGTAGGTCACTGTCATTAGATAAAAACTTCCTCACCTTGCCTTTCCCTCCATAAATTATTTTTCTATTTTTTTACCTGTAAAATGTATGATAAAGATAGCATGATATTAAGGTTTGTGCCATTATTAACATACTCACAAAACAGAAATAACTGAGGAATGTAAGTACTAGATGAAAGGCAGTGAATCTGAGGACAGTGGAAGGTAGCGAGGTCTGTATTCTTTTCTCAGAAAATAAATAACATTTAAATTCATGGGTGACAGTCAGTTAATAAAGTTCATAGAAAGAAAAAAACCATAAAGATTTCTTTAAATGTCACTGCTTTCCCCGATGGTCTTTTGTTCTTCCTGTGTGTTGCCATGCCATAGTAAATATTTTCCCAGATGTCACATACTGCCTTTGTGGGTGGAGTTCAAGGCAGCTAGACCCTCTCCTTCTTCCTGTAGACCTCCCTGCAAGTAAATCCACTGCCCAGTAGACATTTTTATACAGAACAGATATAAAGCCATCCAGTTTAACTTATGAAACCATCAGAAACTGTGTCAGCATCTGGAACCTCTTACACAATAATTCAAGCCAGAAGGTGGCACCAGAAGACTCGACTTCAGATGCCTTTATTAATACTTTCCTAAGATTCTTCTCTATTTGGATTTCTTTAAGTGCGGGGAGAGGGCCGCACACGTGTGCACGTCTGCATCGGAACAGCGGCAGCAGCACAGCATTCAGAGGCTGCGTGTCCCACCGGGAAGGGAGAGTCTGGTTGTGACTTCAGACACGATGCTGCAGAAAGCTCACAGTGAGTGCTCATTCCTACAGATGTCTGTGTTTTCCTGATCTCCTCAGAAATAAAGACTCACTTTGTAAATCTTCAAGGAGGAGTCCAAATGCCAAGAAAAAAAATTATCACATCTCCTTCTCATTGAAGAATCGTTTTGCTATCACATGGTTTAATTTCCTGTTATAAAGTCTCAGCCATTTCAGTTAGTTTAATCACTTCAAAGGTCTGGTCAATCCTGCATTAAAGAGAAAAGAATTTCTAAGCTTCATCAGTGTTCCCCATAACATATCACTCATTTTCTTTTGTTTTTCTCTTGAAAGGTAGGTAAGGGCAGTGGTCAGGAGCACCGGGTCGAGTGCCAGGTGCCTGAGGTTGACTTCCTGTCCTGGACTTGAGGAACGGCTTGAGCTTGGGGCATTGATGGAGTTTCTGTTGCTTTCTCTCCCTCTCCCTCTTTCCTGGGCCTCCTGTCTTTGCCCCCCATCCCCATTTTTATATTTTTTGATAGACTTGCAATGGAACTTGAAAAAGATACACTTAAAATGCTTAGATGATTCTCAGCACCTTGTAAGCATTCAACGACACTACAAAGTTATTAATAGTACGTATTTCAAAGAGTGGTCGCTTCTGAAAGGTATCCCCAGAGATGCCTTAGCCTTAAATGTTCAAATAGTGCAACTCCTTGAGTAGAAATCATAGGAGAAAACATTATCTGATTAACTTCTCAGCACAGAAACTACATCAGTTTTTAACTTGGCCTCCAAACTGGCACAAATATAAAGATATATTTTTGACCCATGGCTGCAAAGAACTTTTTGAAAACATTTGTGCCTGAGCACTTCACCTTTCTATAAAATAGACAAATACAAGAATATATGGAAGAAATAAAACTTAAGCAGGGGCAATGCTTACCAAGTCAAAATACTTCATGGTCAATTAAGACAGAGAAAGAGCAAATTTAATAAAATAAGGCTTATTTAATAATGAATTTCATATACAAGATAAGTATATTATAATATTTTTTTACTGACCTTTAACGGATGTATGGCTGCTTATGAATATATCGCACATTTACTGTTGGGCCATAAACATCAAAAATGGAATAGATACCTGGCTGGATACCTCGGTTGGTGAGAGCATCGTCTGGAAGCTCAGGGGTTGCCAGTTTGATCCTCAGTCAGGGCACATACAGGAGCAGATCAATGTTCCTATCTCTCCCCCCAACCCTCCCTCATGAAGCACTCATTGTGTCTAAGTGTCTGGTTGTTTGCTCTTCGGCGGCACGTGAGGGAAGAGAAAATACATATTTACAAATGTAGGTGGATATTGACTTTAAAAGAGATGAGACAATAAAAAAAATAAGACATGACATCACGAAATAATTGTCTTACTGTTTCACACTGCAATCTGCTGCAGAGAAGGAAAATGGTCGGCATTCGCTGGACAAGGGCCTGTGGAGGAGGAAGGGACTAGGTCCATCAAACTCCAGGACGGAGATTGGCATGGACGGAGACCCTGGGCACCTCCGGTGAGGACGCCTCTGGGAGCCGCCGGCCCGGGGGTCCCGCGGGCACACTGGAGACACCGCTGTGGGGTGCGGCACAGTCACGGGGCTCCGAAAGACAGGAGCGATGATTAGATTGAGTAGATTGAATGCCAGGTGGAAGTCGTGTGCATGGAGGGACAGACAGGCAGCACTGCTTCACCAGTGTTGTGATGACCGCAGACTTCGGGCTGAAGGGATGGAGGGAAGACTGCAGACAGGGACCGTGTGCTCTCTCTGAGAGGCGACGTGGCTCCGGGGGGAAGGTCCACCACGTTTGGTAGGAGGACAGGTGAAGGTCAGACTCCAGGAGGATGAGCAGGGGAGGCCCGGCGTGTGGGTGAGGTCTACCCTCCCTGGGCGGTCACTCTGCCTGGCATGGACCAGGCCATTGTAGGAGCTGACAGCCCAGAGCCAGTCCTCCCTCCACCTCCCTACTTCTGCTGCCCACAGGGGCATGAGCATGCTGATTTCAGGAGCAGGGGCTGGACGAGCATCCTCCTCACCAGCTACAGGGGAGCCTGTAGCCGTGGAAACGTTGGAGAGGACTCCATTGCAGGGAGCCTTGGCGACCTGCAGGCCAGTACGAAATGCAAGGAGAGAAAGTTGCTTCAGAGGACACAATCGCAGGACAAGGCGATCTGAGGAAACAAAGAAAGAGAGCAGAGATGAGTTATAAGCCATTGGAAGAAAGGCAAGATGTCTCATCTTCGTTCCGGTGCGCATGTGTGGGGCACACAGAGCCCCTGGGGGGATCTCGGTAACACTGCCGGAGACACCCCACTCTCTGGAAGCAGGACCCTAAGGTTCACAGGGTCTCCACTGGTGGAAACTTTCACTTCCCAAGGAGGTCGCTGGGCATGCCCTTGGTTCGGGGTGTAGGGCAGCTCCCCCAATGCTCTGCTGTCTTGTCTGTCTGCTCCACCGGGTGGGGGTACAGACCACACACTGTCCACTGACTTTGGAATATTCGGCATCACGAGGGAAAGTGCACCAGCACACAGGCTGTGAGCTTCGTTTGGTGCCCCTGCACGGACAGGAGGCCACCATGCTTGCCCTGGACAGCCACGCTGGGAGGTGCGGCGTCGCTGGGACTCGTGGAACCCACGACGGCGGACACGCAGCAATGCAGCCCCTGTGCAGTGGAATTCCAGATCTGAGCATGTTCATGGGATTGCGTTCGGCAACGAGACCCCATGGACCTCTGGGAGGGGCTGACATCTGCCCGGGCGGCCAGCGGTAGCTGGGTGGCTGCTCCGCACAAAGCAGGGGACACTGCTGTTCATAAGGGCAGGGACGCTTTAACAACTGGCCACTAGGGCCTCAGTGGGTGTCCCGGAGGGCCCGTGGCCTCGGCCCCCACTGGCGGTAGGAAAGTTGCCCAGTATGAGTAGTGGCTGGTCAGCTTTGATGAGGGGGATCATCACTGTTCTACATACTCAGATAGGTAGCAGACACTTTATTAGAAAAATTTTAAGTTTTCCAATTTCAGGAAAATATAGAGTCTAGAATTAAAGTTATGCATATTAAATTTAGAAAGTAATTACCTAGGTATAAGTGTGTATATGTACACATGCATGGGTATATGTGTTTGTGTGTGTGTGTATATGTATATATATATATGTATACTATGTATGTCCACATGTATAGTTAAGTTAGTTACTTAAGGGATACAAAAAATATAAGCAAACAGCAAAGAAATTCATGGAAAGTATGTAAACCTCATTGGTGGACAGGGTGGGGAGCACAAAGGCTTGAGCACAGACTTCCTGCGTGCTGGTCGCTGTGTGTAACATGATGTGAGCCATCAGTCTGGGGGTGTTTCTCTCTCATTAGGTACACCTATTTATTTATGAAACAGTTCACAGCAGTTTGAAGAGATACTGCTCCATAAGCCATTGCCAATTTATTTATATATAGCACGTCTGTTGGCCAGGTTTTATTTTCAGTGACCTTGTTGGTTTGTTTTATTTTAAATAATTGATCCTCTTAGTAACAGGAAGGGATTACATTGAAATAGAACTTAGCCACGACGACATCCTCTCCTATATCCAACATGGAGGACGCCGTAGAAGTCACGTATCTCAGATTTTAAGATTGTAAGAGTGAAGAATAACAGTAAGTTATTTTGTGGGGGACAGTGGAATCTGAAATGATCCTAACAGCCTGGCCCCGTGTCTGCGGCAGAACTAGTAAAAGACGGGACTGAGGGGGAGAGAAATTGCCTGAACAGAGAACGCACCACTGCGCCCCTAGGGAAACAGAAGCTGCAGGGATTGAGCAGGAGACAATCTCTGTCTGTCATCTCTCCACTTATCTAATTCGATACCTCGTATCTTATGAAAAATAACTGAGGAGAGTGAACTGCAGATCTCTAGCACGAGGAGTGTGACAGAAGCCACCCTGACAGGTGTCAGCCCAGTGACAGCAGGAGCAGCCGCCAAGGGACGTTAATTGTCTCCTATCTCCAGCCAGCATGTTCTACTAAATTTTTTTTTTAATTTAAGAAAGTTTATCTCTCATAACCTGCAATGCTTAAAATTTCTCACACTTCCCAATGAAATTTAATTCTTTAAATAAAAAGAAAATATTTCTCTACTATATTAAAAAAAATCAAAGTTTCATAAAAAAACCCCACACATTTATCACTGAGATTAGACAAGTAAGATTTTCTTTTCAGATTTATTTATTCATGCCCTGTGATTTATATGAATGATTTGAAAGAAAGTGTCACTTACTGTGTGATTTTATTTCTGGGCACCTTTGTATTCATTTCTGTAGAATCTTCTTGTATCCTTGCAATCCACATTTTTATTATTAAAAATTACCAAAATAACAGTCAGAAAGGATAATGATGTTTGAAAATGTGTTTTAAGGAATAATTTAAAGAGAGGGAAGACAGAACGTTTAACTGTTAATTACCATCAGATATCAGATGCTTTGTCTGTTGGATGGAGGATATATTTCTATAATCTCCAGACGGCGGGACCAAGACCAGTGTTTGTGGCTTATGAGAAGACAGATAATCCTCTACAAAGAAGATGAAACCTTCATTAGTTAAGCAGGCCTGAAACAAATGAGTGAGTGTCTCTATTTTGAATGTGCGTAAACCAACATCCTACTGGGCATACGATTGGAAAGCTGAGAACATTCCAGGGGGCTGATGGGTGAGGATAGATCCAAGTGCCAAGTCATACCATTCAATCCAAAAATATATATATTTGAATATTTTATTTAAACTGGTTATTTTTATGCATATGTGTTTTCATGTAAGTTGTAATATGTATTAAAGTAGAAAGATTTAAACTTATTGTGAAGCTTTAAGATAAGATAATCTCGAAGACAACAAGAATGGGGAATTAAACAGAAGGATGTCCCTGATCTGTTCTCAAATACATGGAATTTCTCAAGTCATTTTCAGCTCTTCCGTGTGCACGGCATATGAACGTCAAGGTTTTCCCCATAAATATGCACCATCAAAGCTAAAAAAGACCATTTAAAATTCTTAAAACATAAATATACTTTTTCCTTATAAAACTAATATAATAGGCTCTAGCTGGTTGCCTCAGTGATAGAGCATTGGCCTGGCGTATGGATGTCCTGGGTGTGATTCCCGGTCAGGACACACAGGAGAAGTGACCATCTGCTTCTCTGCCCCTCCCTCTCTGCCTTCTCTCCCTCTTCCTCCCCTCACCCTGCAGCCAGTGGCCCAATTAATTTGAGTATTGCCACGTGCATTGAAGATAGCTCCGTTGGAGCACATCAGCCTCAGGCACTAAAAATAGCTCTGTTGATTCAAGCACTGGCCCCAGACGGGACTGCTGGGTGGATCCCAATGAATGCTCATGTAGGAGTCAGCCTCACTACCTCCTCTCCTCTTACTTAAAAAAAAACTAATATAATAGAAACATATGTAACTGTAGGGGGGAAAGTCACAGTGAGCAATAAAGAATACTAAAATGGCCCTGGCCGGTTGGCTCAGTGGTGGAGTGTTGGCCTGGTGTGCAGGAGTCCCAGGTTTGATCCCCGGCCAGGGCACACAGGAGAAGCACCCATCTGCTTTTCGACCTCTCCCCCTCTCCTTTCTCTCTGTCTCTCTCTTCCCCTCCCACAGCCGAGGCTCCATTGGAGCAAAAGATGGCCCGGGCGCTGAGGATGGCTCTGTGGCCTCTGCCTCAGGCGCTAGAATGGCTCTGATTGTGGCAGAGCGACGCCCCAAGATGGGCAGAGCATCGCCCCCTGGTGGGCATGCCGGGTGGATCCTGGTCGGGCTCATGCGGGAGTCTGTCTGACTGCCTCCCCGTTTCCAACTTCGGAAAAATACACACACACAAAAAAAAAAAAAAAAAAAAAGAAAAAAGAAAAAGAATACTAAAATGTTCAGAAAGCTATCAACAGCTTACCAGAGAAATAATTCTTTAACAGTGTCAGTTTTAATGTGATTGTCTACACTTTAAATATGTCATTCATTCGTTTATGCATATTCTGATTTCAAGTTCGGATCACTAGCTACAAAGACTGACTCCCATAGCATCCCACAGCAAGACCATCACTGAGAGTCATGCCCCTTGGTGGCCATGGTCCTGCAGGAGCTCGAAGAAGGCGTGTCAGGAGCCCAGGCAGGGAGGGAGTCATCAGCACAGGGGAACGGTGAGGCTCTGGGCTCCGGCCCCTCGGGACACAGACAGGAGAATGCCCACCTGAAGCTGCAGTTGGCATGTTTGTGATGTGTCTTGATGGGCAGGGTTGGCTTCCGGGCAGATGGGCCTGAGATCAGAGTGCCCTCACGTGCACCGAACGTTGTGCGCTGGTGGCCCAGGGTTGGTCGTGTGTCTCAGTGTAACTGGTAGATGCCAGGGTCCACTCTTCGTGGGATTCCAGCTTCAGTTCTGCAGGTTACCTTTGCCCACAATGTCGGTGCTGGAGTACGGACCACGGAGTCCCCATCACATGGGGGGACAAGGCCCAGAGGACGTGGCCACAGGGGGTCCACTCTTGTCTTTGCCCTGGGAAGCCTGGAAATAAAGGTGACTTTCCAGTAGCCAAATAGCTTCCTGTCTCTCTTGGTGGACTCTTTCTGTCACAAAAAAGGAGAGAAGGATTTTCAATGGGCAGTTTGCAATCTCTGTCACCTTTCCCACATAAAGAAATTTAAAAGGCCCATGGATAAAAATTGCTTGAAAATTTGGGAAAGCATGATTTGAGTTAATTAATATAGTTGAAATGTTCTTTTTTTTTCAAATTAATTGTGTTTACATAGATTCTAGGGTCACCCAGAATGCATCCCCTCTCCCCCTTATTCCCCTCAACATCTCCCTCGCCCCCCTCCCTACAGTGCCCTCCCCCCTTCCCTTCAGGTTTATCCCATCCTATCATCCCTTTCCCTCTGTCCTCTTTTCCTCTGGTCCCTTTGATCCCTCCTCTGTCTCAATTCTGTTCCTCAGTTCACATTGTTCATTGGATTACTCAAATGAGTGAGGTCATATGATATTTTTCTTTTTCTGCCTGGCTTATTTCACTTAACATAATAGTTTCCAGGTCCATCCATGTTGTTGCAAAAAGTAATGTTTTCTTCTTTTTCATGGCCCCATAGTATCCATAGTATATATGTACCACCGCTTTTTAACTTGCTCATCTACTGATGGACACTGGGATGTTTCCAGATCTTCGCTATTGTGAACAATGTTGCCATAAACATGAGGGTGCATTTCTTTTTTTCAATCGGTGATATGGTGTTCTTGGGATATATTCCTATAAGTGGGATGGCTGGGTCAAAATGCAGATTCATTTTTAGCTTATCGAGGAATCTCCATCTGTTATCCACAGTGGCTGCACCAGTCTGCATTCCCACCAGCAGTGCAGGAAGGTTCCTCTTTCTCCACACCCTTGCCAGCACTTATTGTGTGTTGTTTTGTTAATAAGCGCCATTCTTACTGGTGTGAGGTGGTATCACATTATGATTTTAACTTGTATTTCTCTAATGATTAGTGATGTTGAACATTTTTTCATCTGTATATTGGCCATCTGTATGTCCTCTTTGAGAAGTGTCTATTCATTTCTTTTTCCCATTTTTCCCCCATTTTTTATTGGATTTTTTGTCTTCCTGGTGTTGAGTTTTACAAGTTCTTTATAAATTTTGGTTATTTAGCCCCTTATCAGATGTATTGTCAAATATGTTCTCCCATTGTGTAGTTTGTCTTTTTATTCTGTTCTTATTGTCTTTAGCTGTACAAAGCTTTTTAGTTTGACATAGTCCCATTTGTTTATCCTGTCCTTTATTTCACTTGCCCGTGGAGATAAATCAGCAAATATATTGCTGCAAGAGATGTCGGAGAGCTTACTGCCTATGTTTTCTTCTAAGATGCTTATGGATTCATGACTTATATTTAAGTCTTTTATCCATTTTGAGTTTATTTTTGTGAATAGTGTAAGTTGATGGTCTAGTTTCATTTTTTTGCAGGTAGCTGTCCAATTTTTCCAACACCATTTATTAAAGAGGCTGTCTTTACTCCATTTTATGCTCTTAACTCCTTTGTCAAAGATCAGTTGTCCATAAAGGTGTGGGTTTATTTCTGGGTTCTCTGTTCTGTTCCATTGATCTATATGTATGTTCTTATGCCAATACCAGGCTGTTTTGAGTACAATGGCCTTGTAGTATAACTTGATATAGGGAAGTGTGATATCTCCCACTTTATTCTTCCTTTTCAAGATTGCTGAGGCTATTTGTGTTCTTCTTTGGTTCCATATGAATTTTTGGAATATGTGTTTTATATCTTTGAAGTATGTTGTTGGTATTTTAATTGGTATTGCATTGAATTTATAAATTGCTTTGGGTAATATGGACATTTTAATGATGTTTATTCTTCCTAACCATGAGCACGGTATATGCTTCCACTTGTTTGTATCTTCCTTGATTTCTTTTATTAATGTTTTATAATTTTCTGAGTACAAGTCTTTAACCTCTTTAGTTAATTTTACTCCTAGGTACTTTATTTTTTTGTTGCAAAAGTGAAGGGTACTGTTTCCTTAATTTCTCTTTCTGACAGTTCATTGTTGGTGTATAAAAATGCCTCTGATTTCTGTGTTTTAATTTTATACCCTGCCACTTTGCTGAATTCATTTATCAGGTCCAGTAGTTTTTTGACTGAGACTTTAGGGTTTTCTATATACAGTATCATATCATCTGCAAATAATAATAGTTTTACTTCTTCTTTCCTGATTTGGATGCCTTTTATTTCTTCTTCTTATCTGATTGCTGTGGCTAGGACTTCCAGAACTATGTTGAATAAGAGTGGTGAAAGGGGGCACCCCTGCCTTGTTCCTGATCTTAAGGGGATTGCTTTAAATTTTGCCCATTGATAGATGGCCTGTGTCATAGATAGCCTTTATCACGTTGAGGTATGTTCCCTGTATTCCCACTTTGCTGAGAGTTTTGATCATGAATGGGTGCTGGATTTTATCAAATGCTTTTTCTGCATCTATTGAAATTACCATGTGGTTTTTCTCCTTCCTTTTGTTTATTAGATGAATAACAGTGATAGATTTGCAAATATTGTACCAGCCTTTTCTCCCCAGAATAAATCCCACTTGATCATGGTGTATGATTTTTTTCATATATTGCTGGATCCGGTTTGCTAATATTTTGTTGAGGATTTTAGCATCTATATTCATCAGGGATATTGGCCTATAATTTTATTTCTTTGTGTTTTCTTTGCCTGGTTTTGGAATCAGAATTATGCTTGCCTCATAAAAGGAGCTTGGAAGTCTTCCTTTCTCTTGAATTTTTTGAAATAGCTTGAGAAGGATAGGAGTTAGTTCTTCTTTAAATATTTGGTAGAATTCACTTATGAAGCCATCTGGCCCAGAACTTTTCTTTGTTGGGAGTTTTTTGATAACTGTTTCGAACTCATTTGTTGTAATCAGTCTATTTAGGTTTTCTGATTCTTCCAGATTGATTCTTGAAAGATTATATGTTTCAAGGAATTTGTCCATTTCACCTAGGTTGTCTAATTTTTTGGCATACAGTTCTTCATAGTACTTTCTTACAATATTTTGTATTTCTGTTGTGTTAGTGGTTATGAAATATTCATTTTAAACTTATCTTTTTTAATATTTTCAGTATTTCCTGAGTGCAAAATTTAAGATTTTAATGATACCTAATGTATCATTCTATATGTGCCATAATAAGAAATGTTCATTCCCATTCAGATTAGAATAATGGGCCCAGGAATAATGAGTGTGACATGTTTGAAATAATCTTTTATGAAATGACTTTATATAATCAATAGTAATTTTAGGAAAATAATTGCATTTATGCCCTTTACAAGAAAATGTTAAATTTAGCCTTTAAAATTTGGGTTTAATTCTGTTGCCAAGGAAATAATATGAAAAGAAGGTATTTTCTTCTAAAATCACTATAATTACTTGAATTGCCATAATGGTATTTACTTTTATGTTTTTGTGTTTTTTTTATGTTCCATACCTAAGAGTGGTGAACTCGACCAAAGAAACATGCTTGAATTGCATGTTTGGCACCGGTGTATGTTAGGCTTAGTTAGGCTGGGCACCTTTGGGTCTTAGGACATTGATTTTACTGGTGAAAGCATGAGAGATTTTCTGTCTTTTCTCATATATTAGAACCTTCTCATCATCATACAGACCGACCTTCCTCTGACCTTCCTCTTCACATATGAGAATATCCAAGTCAGCACTTGTACATGAACCTGCACCAGGACAGCAGGGACTGATCATCCCCCCCCCCCATGCCCACCCCTCGCCCACATTCAGGTCCCAGGCTGTACTCCGCGATCACGTCACCGACACGGTCACTGCTTTGGCCAAGCAAAGCCCATGGAGTGTGAGGGAGAGCAGGAATCAATGAAGAAACAAGGAACAGGAAGAGAGGAGCAGGAGAGCAAGGGGAGACAAGACGGAGACAGAGAAAGTGAAAAACGAAGCCGTCTCGAGTGAAATCTAATTTGACCCCCTTTTCTGTTCTCATAAACCCACGGCGCGATTCTCGTAACTGCTGATGCTGTCCCCAGGATTCACTGGACGTGGTGATGACTGGCAATTTAACTTTCCTTGCTGGGACATGAAATCGGGACAAGAAAGACAAGGTCAATATATTTTTCTTTCTTCTTTTCTATAGAAAGGCACAGCCGTTATCATTCATGAGTAAGGCAGGTGGCCAGTGTGGCCACAGCTGAGTGACAGACGCTGCCAGGCCACTGCTGCAGATAGTTTGCTTATTACTGGAAGAGGCCACAGGGAGGAAAAACAGGTGGGTGAGGCCACTCAAGGATCCATTCTCTGGTGACTCCCCTCCCAGGTGTTGGTGACGTCAGCCTCAGTCCCCTGCGACAGGCAGAGAGTCACCTCAGAGCATCCAGCTGCTGCCCCTTTGCTGTGGCCACCGGACATTCCCTGTCTGAGAGCTGGTGTTGCAAATCCGATGACCCCCAGCCCCCCCAGCCTGCTGCTCCCTTCGCTGGGCACCTTTGGGTCCCTGGCTGTCCCCTTTGCTTTTCAACTTAGAGCAGAAACGCTGAAGCATGTTCTCATTTCCGCTTTTCCGTCAGGAAGTGATGGGTCAGGTCTGTGTCTGAAAGCAGGTTGTGTACGACATCTGAGATTAAAGAGTTCACAGAGAACCCATGCTTTAGGGAGCCCCGAAATCCCTCCCGCTGTGGCCCTGCCTCCTGCTGGACTTCCTGTCAGATGTCATCGTGTCACCGTGCTCTGTGGGGTTTGGGTGCACACTCCCCTGTGACCCCCTTCTGCACAGACCTGCTCACGGGCATGACGGGCTCATCTGAGGAGTGTGCAAAGAACACGGAGGAGAGGGTCTCAGTCTGGTAGGAGCAACATACCTGGAAGAGTGGGTGAAAACAAAAACTGGCAAATCCCAGATTTCAGGGTGCTGGTTGCTTTTACCAGGTTGTCGGAACATGAGAATTGATACTGATGTAGAGCGCCTCACTGTTTTGTGTGGTAGATACAAATACACATGCTGACCAGATTGAAATATTCAGTGACAGTACCTCAGGGGTTTCTGGTCACTTTTCTTTAGAGAGCCTTCCTTCTCTCTACTCTTCTAGCTAAAAGTCTTTTGGTTGTTGTTGTTGTTTTTTGTTTTTTTTTCCTTTGCTGCTTTTCTGGTTCATGGATTGGCTGGGGAGAGAAAAACGGCATTAGTGTTCACAATTATTCAAATATAATTCTTTAAAAATAAAGTTGGGCTATGTTCTGTCACCCTCTGCTTTATGAGATGGGATTATTATTTCAAAAAGCAATAGATGAAAAGTGCTCACGTGCGCCCCCCCCCCCCAACTCACAGGGCTGTTAGAAGGAACTTTTCCTCACAAAGAGAATCGGAGTCACAGCGAAACGACCTACGACATTTTAGATAATGTCAACTCTCGGCAGTTCTGATTGCCGCACCAATAGCCCATCTGTGGTTTTAAATGAAATCACTGCTTTCTTGCAGGAAACATGGAAAAACTTCTACCCAGAGAAAACAGAGAGAGCTTATGCTTCCAAGAGTTGTATACCGAGGAAAATTTTGAACTAGGCCGTGCGTTCTACTGAGGGCATAAAAGAGATAGTCTTAGTTATGTAGAATTCAATTGTGTATCTATTGTTCAGGAATGGTTTTATCTCTATACATTGACAATTCGATTATCTGAGGCTTAAAGAGATGTGGGATTTATGTTTATTACCTACAGAAAGCAGGTCGCAGACAATACTGTGTTTCTTATTCGGTATTCTGTCTTCAGCCAAGCACAGTGCAGGGTGACCACGGGCTGTCAGTCTGAGCGTTTGCACGCTGGATGGAGGGTCACTGAGTATTCCCACCCAGACGTGCACCACGGCAGCTGTCCTCAGCCTCAGCTGGACACTAGAACCAGCGAAGGAAATTGTAAAGGTTCTGATGCTAATTAAATCTCTATTTTGGGGGGGAGTTGCCCATGGAGAAGTGTCGGTTAGCTTCCCAGGTGGTCATAACGTGCAGCCGGAGTGGAGAATTTCTGACTGAAGAGTATCCCGTGGGTGTTTACATGAGGTCCCTGCTCTGTCTCAAGGTGTCACCCACAGGCAGCGTCCCCTGTGGTCCAGTCGCCGAGGACCCCGCTGTCTGGGCTGATGCTCTTGAGCCCTCCATCCCGTCTGGACCATGTGCAGGTGACTCTATCTTTCTGTGTCCATATACCGACTCCGAAATCGTAATGGCATGAACTTTTATTCAACAAAAACTTCAAGACATTGGGATGGACACACGCTATGTAGCAGGCACTCTACTCTTTCTTCTGTAACCGTTTTATTTTGTTTTGTTTTGTACCATATTGTTGATGCCTTATGTGGATCTAACACACCCAGTAAGATGGCAGCCACTTGGAAGGCCGGGATCCGCGTTGTTCCTCCTGTAAGCAGTGCAGTGTGGTGGTAAGGTGGTGGCCCTCTCTGTGGAACAGCAGGGAACACGCAGTCAAAGACATGTGTTGCTGGGCGTCCCAGCTTTGCAAGGATGAAGTCATTGCCAGGAACTGTAGTTAGTTACCCTGGCTAGAAATATAATTGCCGAAGGACGTCACTGTGAAACTCCATTGTACCAACGGGACGTCCCCCGCTGTGGACCCGAGTGTGGGAACAGGCACGCGTTCGTACCTCCATTTGTCCACCTTGTTGTCTAACGACAATCTTTCAGAGGCCAAGAGCACTGGGCAAATCAAAACATATCAGAGCTCTCTGCCCTGACAGTGCCTAAATACTCCTGAGGGACCCAGACAGTAATGAAAGAAACCAACACGTATGTTGTATGCAGAAAGCAAGGCAGGGTCACAGGAAATGTTAGTGACGGAGGTACTCCATTGATGGGTTGTTTGGCAAAGGGAGTAGGGTAAAGAGGACATTTCAGCAGCAGAAACCCCAGAAAATCTGATTCCCGCATCTTCGGGAAGATTTCTCACTCAGGGAAGAAGGGAGAGACACGGTCAGGTCACTGCCTCTTGAATGAAATCCATGGTTTTGAGGGACCCCAGGGAGGTCACCAGGGCTTGGATGCCTGGAGAGAGGCACAGAATGAGAGGGCAGGGAGGAGAGGTCACCAAGGTAGAAGGTGTGACACTGTGACATGTGTTGGTGGCAGGTGGAATAACGGTCCCAGAGCCATCCACATCCTAATCCCCAGATTCTCTGAATATTTCATTCCATGGGACGGGGGGAATCGATTTTTCAGATGGGGTTAAGGTTGCTAATCAGGTGACATAAAAACAAAAAGCTTCTCCTCATTTCCTGGGTGGCTGGATGTAATGACAGGGTCTGTGGGTACAGACTGTCCATGTCAGGGTTGTGCAACATGTAGCGGCTTGTCCAGCCCCTGCTGGCTTTGGAGATGGAAGAAACCCCTGAGTCAAAGGGGTCTGGAGCCTCGAGGGGCTGGAAGCAGACTCTGCCCTGGAAGGTCCCCGGGGGAACACAGCCCTGCTGACAGCTTGCTCTCGGGACCGTAAAAGCCACATCAGGCTGACAAATTCCAGAACGAAGCGTAATAAATATGCACCACCCTAAGCCCCTGAGTTTGTGGTGACTTGTTACGGCAAGGGCAGAAAACTGACACAGTGCTGTGCAGTGACCTTGGGGAGTCCAGAGAGGAGATGGTCTCACCTAACTAACATTTAGGTGTGGAGACTAATGTGCTGGGAACGCGAGTGACAGCGGAAGGTTCGCTGGGTAGGTGTTTCCGTGGTTCCGCTGAGAGGTGGCAGGTGCTGGACTTGGGCTTGTGGGCAGGTCAAGGGGAGAAGGAATCCGATTCAGAACATTGCGGTGACACAAGAGACATCATCTGCTGATGAATTTGCTGTAAGTTACGACAACAACGAGCAGCCTAAATATATCCAAGCCATTTGCGTTGAGCGAGAATGTGGGTGAGGGGGAACGAGAAGGAATCCGATTCAGGACATTGCAGTGACAAAAGAGACATAATCTGCTGATGGATTTGCTGCAAGTTATGACAGCAACGAGCGGCCTAAATATATCCAAGCTGCTTACGTTGAGCGGGAATGTGGGTGAGGGGGAACGGGGTTGGCTGAGAGTCCTCTGGACGGGGACGTTTCCTGTGGCACATCTCATACCTGACAGCGTCACAACATAACGAGGCCTCGGTCACACTGACTGAAAACAGGACTCGGATGAAGGTGATGGCGACGGTGGCCACATCATCAGTGATGATGCTGAACGATGGAACTACAGCGGGACCTCACTGGGCCTCTACTGACCGTTCCAGATAAGCATAATCAATACCACTGCTTCATCTTCACCCAAGACTGTCGTTAGGATCCTACACAGTCGGTCACAGTGAGACAGGAACAGGGTTTGTCCCACTCAGCCCTCATTTATCTGGCCTTCCTCAGACAGCGGTTAGGCTGCCTCGTCATGGGACATGACCCTGGCAAGGTCCGTGCGTTTGAACCTCATCAGCGTTTAATTATGGAAGGTGTCATCCACGATGGCAGAGCATTGCTGTGTTAACTGTAGGGTCCCTGTCACCACGAAGAGCAAATTGCACAGAAGTTTCTTAATCGAGACTCGTTGAGAGAATGAGCAAGTCGCCATGTCTTGTCTAATCTCCGCCTCCTCCACACGGCAGCTCCTGACAACACGTTTCGATTCACCAAAATGGCCAATAAAATTAAGTACTGTTGCCACTCGGCCCGAGTAACACCAGAAATGCTCGGGAGCACAACATTGATCAAATTCAAGGCCCAAAGTTCAGACTTCATTAAAAAGAAAATTGCTGTTGGGTGGGAGGAAACATTTAATTGAGGCGGGCAACACAAAAAAGTAATACACTGTGGCTTAGACGTAATATTGTGCTCACTAATCTCACGCTGTTTTTTCTCTAATCTTCTATAGAGAAACATATTCTGAAACAGACTTCATTTCTTTCACTTGGAGAATCACAGAGAACAAGTGATTAGATATTTAGGGATGCAGGTCAGGTGACATTCTGTCCAGGAACCTTTACGTGAATGAAGCTTATTTGACCCCCATGTTTCTGGGTTCCACACTCATAACCTGAGGACAGGTCCCAGCCAAAACCGCCAAGTATTTAGAAATATTTTTGAAAAGATAATATTCTAAATATTAAGAAAGGATTTCTCGAACAAACATACTGTATTCATATTTAATATGAAAATGAAAAGACCATGTTCATTCAAGTTGAATAAGTAACTGATTTTGAATCAGAGTTGAATTTAATGCCCAACTCTAATATTTGAATTGCTTTTAATTACAACTACCCAGAGGTCATTCATTATGAATGATATTTATTTATTGTCCAATTGCTAGTTAAATTTAAAAATTAACCTTTAACCAATCGCAAGTGGCATGTGATTAAAATGAGTTTCCACTGTAACAAACAATCACTTATTTATGCTCCAAGCAAAACAAGCAGACTGTCCCAGCTTCTAAATGTGCTGGCATTTCCAGTGCTGACTAGTTTTATCATGCTAAACTTGTGTAAAAGCTCAAGTAAGAAATTTTTAAATGTTTAAAATAATAATATTCTATTGTAAAAAAAAAAGTGGTATATTAATTTGAAAATTGTACTGTAGATTGCTACAAAACCTTCGAAGCTGAGAACAGGGCCCTGGCCAGTTGACTCAGTGGTAGAGTCTTGGCCCAGCATGTGGATGTCCTGAGTTCAACTCCCAGTCAGGACACAGAGGAGAAGCACCCATTTGCTTCTCCATCCTTCCCCCTCTTGCTTCTCTCTCTCTCTCTCTCTCTTTCCCTCCTGCCATCATGGCTCAGTTGGAACGAGTTGGCCCCGGGTGCTGAGGATGGCTCCATGGCCTCTGCTTCAGATGCTAAGAAGAGCTCAGCTGCTGAGCAACAGAGCAACACCCCAGATGAGCAGAGCTTTGCCCCCTAGTGGGTTCACAAGGTGGATCCTTGTCAGGGCACATGCGGGAACCTGTCTCTGCCTCCCCTCCTTTCACTGAAAAAGGGGAAAAAAGATACCGAGACTATAAATAAATTAATATGTGTAATTGAATTGTTCTGTATGCATGCATTTAAGGACATAAACCTTTACCATGATCACTGCAGAAATGATGAGATATAATGGGGTGATAATAGGTAGCCTATTGACAGTCTATGTTTTTATTAATCATATAGGACTGAGAGATGCCCATTTAGGCATTATACTTTTTCTAAGGATACACTCATTGCCAAGGATGGCAATTTAAGAGATAACAGAAACAGTGCTGGAACATCAGGAAATAGTCTTTAAAAAGAGATTCCTATCCTGAGTGTGTTAGTCAGCTTAGAACAGCCTATAAAATATCAGAGATGGGTTGGCTTAAACAACAGAAATCTGTATGCTCCCAGTTGTGGAGGCTGGGACATCCCAAAATCAGGGTTCCAGCAGGATTCCTTTCCTGGTGAAATAGTCATGTCCCCCAGTCTCCCAGGGCGTTTCCCCTGTGGGTAAAGGTGGACAGACAGCAAGCATTATTGTCTTGTCTTCTCAGAACACTAATCCTGTCCATGACCCCAGTTATGACCTCACTTCACCTTAATTACCTTCTCTGGGGTCCTGTCTCCACATACAGTCCCAATAGAAGTTAGGGCTTCCACATATCTTTATTATATGCGGTTTAAGCGTCTGTTTGTCGCCGACAGCTTATTGGTTGCTTGCGTAACTGTACTAGCCAATGGGGTGAAGTTGCCACAGCATTCAAATAGTCCCACCTTCTGGCATGCCACCTCACAAATCGAGGTTAAAGATTGGAGCAATTATTATGCTGTTAAGAAATCTTAACACCAGAAGGGGTCTTTGCAATGGTACAAGACTAGAGGTTCTCCAATTGAAAAATAATGTCATAATAGCTAAGTCTTTGACTGGCTCCTCTAAAGGTGAAATACATGTCATTCCAAGAATTGATTTGGCTCCATCTCAAACAGGGTTGCCGTTTCAATTGAGACGTAGACAATTTCCTGTAAAACTTGCCTTTGCTATGACCATCAATAAGTCTCAGGGCCAAACGCTTAAGCGTGTTGGCATTTTTTTACCTGAGCCTGCATTTGGACATGGTCAACTTTATGGTGCCTGTTCAAGAGTTCGTGAAAGAACGGACATAAAATTAAAAATAATTGATGGTCCTCTGCAAGGCGAGCTTAAAAATGATGGAAAGATCTACACAAGAAATGTTGTGTACAAAGAGATCTTTGACATGTGAATTAACATTTTATTATTTAAATCACCTTTATTTATTGAGCTAGCAGTGGCTCTTAAGAAATGTACCGCCAGTGGTTTCCTTCATTGCACTCTACTTTAAGCAATTAAGCAAAGAGAAGGGGGAAACCCCATGGGGCACTAAGCAAAGGGGAGTCCTCGCCGCCTGCCCTGGGTAATTCAGTTTGAATTAGCAGACACCTTTGCACAAATCATTTTAATTACAATTTATAATATCTAGAACAGTGGTCATTTCGTATGACCGCCGGGCTTTCTAGTCAATTATAGGGAGACACCACTTGGTGAGTGGCCATCACTAACTAATATTCCTAAATGCTATGAAGTAAGTTTTGTGTATGCAACATGACATGCCATGCCTTCTTCTAAGTGACTTACGGATATTGTCATCTAATTTTCCAAACCTTGTGGAGAAGATATCATCACCATCATCGTCACCACCACCATCATCATACTCATCTCCATTTATAAAGAAGAAAAAAGTACATACAAAAACAACAATTAACCTATGTCCAGGTTTATGCATCCTGTATGTGATGGAATTTGGAACTAAAGTGGCCCATCCCGACTGAAGCCATTGGTGACCTGGATCACCATCTAATATTGTCTGCAAGGGAAGATACTGTGTAAAACAAATCAAGGAGAAGAAGGAAATAGAAAGTTAATCAAGAGAGTATCATTTCTTAGGGCATAGAGAGTCCCAGATCATAGTCATAATTAAGACATTTCAGTGATATCAAAATGATTCCAATATTAAAGTTATAAGGTGAAGGTTGATTAGATAAATTAACATCAAAAAGTTCTATGTGAAATGATTTTAAAAACAAAACTGTATAGAGACTCGCTGAAAGTCTTGATTTTACTTCCATTTCAATATTTTTGCTATTTAACTAAATGTATGCTACTTCTGCTTATCCATGGGCTTCATCCGCTGATCTGCATGTATCTCTTTTCCATCATGTTTAGCGGTTTCCCTGCAGTTTATAACATACATTTTAAAAACAATCTGCTAAAACAGTATTTTAGTACTTCCTGCGCAGTAGAAAAAGACTTACAACCATATATTTTCAGTTACTCCCTTCTATCTTTGTTGTGCCAGTGAATTTATATATTTCACCCTCATCTATGTTATAAACACACATTCCACTTTTCTCTTATTGCTTCACACAGTTATCTTTTAGAAGAATAAGAAATTAGAAAAAAGTGTGCTAACCCTATTTATTCCCTGTTTGACACTCTTCGTTTCTTTGAGTAATTCCGTCTCGCTGGCTGCATTGTGCTCTTTCCACTTGAAGAAATTCTTTTAACATTTCTCGCAGAGTGGGGAGTCAGAAGCCCCATTTCCATTGGGTATAGAATTCTCAGTTGACAGGTTTTCCCCTTTCAGTGTTTTAAAGGTGTCACTCTTGGTCCTCCTGGCTGCCTGGTTTCTGACGGGACGGTTGCCATGGTGCTGACCCTTATTCCTTTTCAGGTCATGTGTGCTTTCAAGGTTTTCTCTTTGCCATGCCATCAGTTGGAATGGTCGTCATTTTGGTTTTTCTTTGGTTTTGTTTTTGATGATTCCTTGTTTGATGTTCTCTGAGATGCACAGTTGTCAGCTGGTGTCTGTCTCTGAGAAAAACAGTCAGCCATTATTTCTTCAAATATATTCTTCCCACGTGTGTCTTTCTCTCGTCTAAGATTCCGGTGATGTGTATTTTAGACCTCTTGTGATTTTCACACAGTCACAGTTGTTGGATATTCTGGGTTTCTTTCACTCCATTTTCCCCTCTTTGCATCTCAGTTTGAATAATTTCTAGTAATACCTTTTTGAGGCTTACTAATTCTTTCCTTGGATGTTGTAACCTACTAATGAACTCATTACAGGCATCCTTAACTTCTGTAAGTGTCTTTGATTCTTAACATTTATGTTTGATATTTTCTAACACTCTCCATCTCTCTGCTAAAGTTACCTATCTAATCTTGCATGGTGTATATCTTGTCCATTATTATATACTTTAAACATGCATTGTACGTATTTAAAATGATCTGCCTAATAGTCCTAATATTTCTGTCATATCAGAGCCTGGATTTTATTACTATTTTTTCTTTTCCGCCTTTTTTTTTTTTACTTTTATATATGTCTTATAAATTTTGATTGAAAGCTAGACGTAGTGTATCAAACAGGAAGAAACTGAGATAAAAATTATCATTGTGTCTAGCAAGTATGTCATTTATTTGGGTTAGCTTTTAGTGTTTGTTTTTTTATTTATAGCGTCAGAACTGGAGCTCAGTGTGAGCGCTGCTTTCTGATTGGCTTTAGGCTTCTCTCTAACTCTGGATTTCCCCTTCATGGTCCTTCCCAGAAACATTCTGCCACCATCCAAAATGTGTCCGGGTTTTATCTCTATTTGATGTTGGTTAGCATGATGGCAGGCGTGAGGGAGGGGAGTCATTCTCTGGTGGTCCGATGCACTTTGGACCTTGATCTTAGACTTGGACCTTCCCAAGTGTTTCTCCCATTCTCCAGGATTCATCCTGGGCCTGGAAGGTCCATCTGACCCTTTTCCAAGTGTCATATTTTCCTTCCTGTCTTCCTTCCTTTTTACCTTCTTTCCTTCCTTTCCTCCCTCCTTCCCTCCCTCCCTCCCTCCTTCCCTCCCTCCTTCCTTCCTTTCTTCCTTCCTTCCCTCCTTCCTTCCCTTCTTTCTGTCTTGTTCCCTTCCTTTCTTTTCTCTCTCTCTCTCTCTCTCTCTCTCTCTCTCTCTCTCTCTCTCTCATGCTTTCCTCCTCTGTCCAGATGCAGTAGGTACTGTTATTTCAATACCTGCCCACAGGTTACCAGGTGTCGCCACGCTTCCCACAGCATCCTGCGTTTGCTCCCTGGGATAGAGATGGGCAGATCTACTAAAGACAGACTTTCTGTGGTGGCTCCTGTTCAGCTCCCTAGGTCAAGTGTGTGTCCACCAGTGCCCCGGGACACCTCTCTCCTCGGCCCTCTCGTAGGATCCAGGCTGCCGCTTCCTGAGAGAAAGGAAGGTGTTTCTAGACCGGCGTCAGCAGTGGCTCCTGTTCTCTCCACAGCACCAGGGGCAACGCGTTCTGCAGGATTCTCACTCTTCCTTCCTGTGAGTCTCTTGGGGTTCTTGAAGAAAAGCTTTCAAGGTGGTGTCAACTTCCCTATTTCTGTGGCTCCAGGAGCTTTCTGTGTTCAGCTAGCCCACACTCTGGCTTTTGCCACTTAAGAAAAAAACATCACCAATTTTACCTAAATCTCACCGACCTGACACCCAGGGTAAGCCATGCCAGGTGGGCACATTCTCAGGTCCTGTTTCTCCCAGCAGGTGGCAGAATCTCTGCTGAGTTAAAGTTTCACAAGTGTTTTTTGTTTGTTTGTTTGATTTTTTTGTCTTGGGACTTCACTTCTTTGATAACTTCGGGGACAGTCTGTGTGTCTTCATCTTAAGCACGGGGTGCAGCCCTCTTCTACTCACTGCCTATAAGGGGAACTGTGCATCCCCCCTGAGTCTGAGACTCTGTCTTCCACAAAGACGTCCAAGATTAATGTAAGAAACATTTAAGGCCCTGGCTGGCTGGCTCGGCGGTGGAGCGTCGGCCTGGCGTGCGGGGGACCTGGGTTCGATTCCCGGTCAGGGCACATAGGAGAGGCGCCCATTTGCTTCTCCACCCCCCCTCCTTCCTCTCTGTCTCTCTCTTCCCCTCCCGCAGCCAAGGCTCCATTGGAGCAGGGATGGCCCGGGCGCTGGGGATGGCTCCTTGGCCTCTGCCCCGGGCGCTAGAGTGGCTCTGGTCTCAGCAGAGCAACGCCCCGGAGGGGCAGAGCATCGCCTTCTGGTGGGCAGAGCATCGCCCCTGGTGGGCGTGCCGGGTGGATCCCGGTGGGGCACATGCGGGAGTCTGTCTAACTGTCTCTCCCCGTTTCCAGCTTCAGAAAAATACAAAAAAAAAAAAAAAGAAACATTTAAAAAGCTCACTCCATGTGAAAAGACAGGATTTATTAACAGCGTCGTTTCAAACTCATTTCAAGTTTTGCACAGACTGGAGCCCGATGATGTGGTGCTCTCCGGTGACGGAGACACAGCCTCGGAATGTTTCACTGGAGCTGGCAAGCCCGCGGGTACAGCCTGCATGGCCGTGTCCCAGGTGTTTGACAGGAAGAACATGGGTGACCTGAAGTCCTGGTGACGTGAGTGTTAACAAAGCTCATGTACAGGAAGTATGGGGGACAGGGCCGGTCATGCAGTAGAAGGTGAAAACCTTCGAGGCTGCTGTCATCATGACACACCACTCATCAAGGTGCTCAGCAGAAGGTTCCTATTAGCGCCGTCCTAAACATAACACTCTGTGACCAGAAGATGAATAGTGACGTATTATGCTGAAGTCAGGCCAATGATTATTTTGGAAAAAGCTATGAGAGGAATCTGTAGCCGGCCAGGCTGTGTCTGTTTAATACACACTGGGGCCGAGTACATAACATACAACACACACACGCACTGACACACTAACTGCCTTGTGATTCTTGCCTTGACCTAATGGTCACATCACCTGGTGAGATAAAAACTCAACAAAATTAGAGAAAAATGCACACACACACACACACACACACACTTTACTGCTGTGAATATTCAGTTAGGAGCTCATGGAAGAGATCTATACACTTGATCCTTATTGTTACCGGATTGCTACCAGATACAGTTTGTCTGTAGTACTGAAACCGATGGCCATGCTCTTGCGGGCCGTCTGCAGATATGCATAGGGCGCAGAAAACTTGACATCACCCTGGTCTTCACGCTCCCCGGGGAGGGAGAGCCAGCCTGCCTGCCTGGTTCTTTCACCCGGAAAACAGGTTCCATCGGGGTGAGCGCTGACTGCAGTCCCTGGGGTCTCCCCCGAGGAGTCACAGCTCAGCACACGGAAGTTCAGGGCTCACAGCGATGCCACAGCATGCAGGTCCTGCCCGTGCAGAGAAATGGCAGTACATCACCACGAACACAGACGTGTGGGACCTGGCCTGTGGACAGATGCCAGTCCTTCTAGGATAAGACTTCCCAGTCAGGGAGGGACTGTGCCTTTGGAAACCCAGGCGCATGCGAGAAGAGGGGACGTGGGGAGAGAGAGCCGGGAATGGTCGGGGTCCGGAACCCCTGGAGCCAAGCTGAGCCATGTCGGCCCCAGGTGCCGGGCGACTCCCCGTCACTACGAGTTGTGGGCCCAGGCAACACCCGCGGAAAGCAGTGTGGGAAGGGCATTTCTCCAGAAACCGTGCAGATGTGATCATCCGATAAAGGCCAAAGGAACAGCGATTGGAGAATCTCGCTGTGACAGGCCAACCGAGATGAGAAGAGGAATCCGAGGGTCACAACAAAGGGAAATGAATGAACAGTCCGATTAGGGATGAAAGCAGAGAGAGGAGTCATTGAGAGCTGTAACTGGGAGGGACCGGACAGGGCAGGAGAGTGGTGACAGGACAGGACCGTGACTCAGGAGGAGCAGCAGGCTGAGCCCACGTGGACAGTGTGCCCCTGCTCAGCTGGTGAGGTTCACTGGGAAGGAGGGCACAGAAGCAGTCCCGTCAGGCTGTGTCAGCACTGCTGACGCCCCCCGGGCATCAGTGTGGAAATGGGCACAGCCCCTGTGGACTCCCCGGGCCCCATGCCACCTGGCCCAGAAGAGACAAGTGGCCCTTGCTCAGCAAGGACGCCGGTGACAGAGGTTACCAGCCAGCTGGCTGGCTGGGTCACTGCTGCGAACACCGGGAGGTTCGGCAGGGACGTGGGACAACCAGGACACTTCTGAGGAGCATACGGAGATCATGAGGAAGATTATTTTTTTTCGTTTCTCCTGATAATGTCACAAGATGAGCCGTGTTGATTCATGGTAATGAGCCATCTGGGTGTCACTCCAGCTGTATGGTCTGACACTTTTCCCACGGGCAACCCCTCCCCTGGCTCTGCTGACTCCCTCCCTGGGCTATGGGTGAGTCTTTCCTTTCAGGCCACCACCCCACACAGGGTGTGCAAAGCCCTGCTTTCCCCTGGTGTGGGCTGGAGGGCTGGGCTTACAGGTGTCCTCCACAATGACAGGACCAGAGGGGCCGGCGTGCCCACTGGTAGTTCATCCTCACGGGCCCCCCTACCCCAGCAGCCTCACCCCTGACTCTGTGCTTCTCCCCCCTCCCCGTATATCTACACCCACTAGCCCTCTTCCACCCTCTCCTGTCTGGGGCACTTGAAGGGGAGACCTTGCAGCTACCAGCCGGAATTCCCGTTACCCTGAGATGGGTATTTTTCTTGGAACCCTTGTCTTTGACCTATGGTGGTCGGGGAAGAACACGTCCTGGGAACAGCAGTTGGGTGAGAAATAATAGTACAGGAAAAATGCATGTATGGTTGGTTGCTGCTCAATGGCGAGGGACACTGTGTGCTCCCCTTCTCTCACTGGTCAATAAGCCAGGATGTCAGAATAATCACAAGGGACCAAACATAATGACAGCCCTTAAGAAACAATTGGCGAATTACCTAACAAATTCCACCTGTTTCCTTTGTAGGAAATAACACCTTAGTCGATCTCAAATATATGTAGACTTCCATTTATCACAAAGGTCTACGTCCAAAGAGTCAACAGTGAGTTTCATTTGGTCCGTATCTCTCTCTCTCTCTCAACACGCCGTACCCTTGGCCTTTCTACGTCTGGCCATCCTGGCGAGGTTGTGGTAAAGTCTGCTTGTGGTTTTAATTTGCGTATTGAAACTCTCTAAATCGAGGTCTTCCATCAACTTTTGGAAATTTGGATCATTGTTTATTGAAAAAAAATTTTGGAGTCCTTGATATGTTTCTTTCATATTATCTAACAGTCCCCCCAAAATTGTTGCTCAATTTATTTTTCTATTTCTTTCTTCTTTGTTCTTCAGTCTATAAATTTTATTTATCTATCTGTAACTGCATTTACTCTTCCCTCTGTTATCTCCATTTGACTGCTAAGACTGTTCATTGATGTGCTTATAGAAGACAGAGAATTCCTCAGTTCCACAATCGCCTTTTTTTAGCATTCAATTTCTTGGCTGAGATTTATTATTTCATTTATTGCAAACGTTTTCTTTTATATCATTGAAAGCATTTTAAAGAATCACTTTAGAAATCCTTAAGTTGCAAGTACTGAGCCATTTCAGGGTTGGAATTAGTTAATCATCTCTTCTCTTGACAATGAACTGCATTTGGGGAGATTTTCATATTTCAGCTAACTTGGGTTTAGATTGGATTGTAAGCATGAGAGTTTTAGTGTCTGTTGTTTCTTTGTTTTCTAATAAGTGTTGCTTTCTTTTGTTTTACAAGTTTAGACTCGGTTAGACTTGAGGGCTGTTTCTTATCCCTTCCCTCACCTTGTTGAGGTATAATTCACAACTGAATATGTGAAGTATACAGAGTCATGTTTTGATGTACAGACACACTGTGAAGTGATTACCAATGACTCCAAAATCAAGCTCATAAACATCCAAGACCTCACCATTACATTTTTTTAATGCAAACATAAAGGTATTTTTATACACCTGATGGCCATTTGTATGTCTTTTTTTCTTTTTTCTTTTCAAAAATATCTATTCAGGTCCTTTGCCCATTGTTTAATTGGGGGTTTTTTGTTTGTTTTCTTGCCATTGAGTTGTTTAAGTTTTATATGTATTTCAGATATTCTCCCATTTGTCTTTTGTTGTCTGTGCCCTTGGTTTTATGACCAAACAAATCGTTGCCAAGACCAATGTCAAGAAATGTTTCCTCTGTGTTTTTTCTAGTAGTTTTCCCTTTGTAGGTTTTATGTTTAATCCATCCACTTTGAATCTACTTTCATAGATGAGGGGAGAGAGGGATTTAATTCCATCCTTCTGCATGGGATACTCTTTTGTTTCAACATCATTTATTGAAGAGACTTTTATTTCTCCCATTTGTTTTCTTGGCATATTTATTGAAGATCAGTTGACCATGAATGAATGCCTGACTTATTTCACGGCCCTCTATTTTGAGTCATTGACGTATGTGTCCGTTTTTATGCTGCTGATATACTGTGTGGATGGTTATACCTTTGTGGTATATTTTGGGATCAGGTGGTGTAATGCCTCCACGCTTGTTCTTTCTCAAGATTAATTGGACATTTGGGATTTTTTTTAGTTCCATACAAATTTTAAGGTTATTTTTTCTAGTTCTGTGAAGAATGTCCTTAGAATTTTGATAAGAATAGCACTGAATTTTTTCATTACTGTACCATCTAGGCATCTGAACCATATTAATTCTTCCAATCCACAAATGGGATATTTTCTATCTATTCGTGTCTTCTTCAGTTTCTTCCCTGAATATCTTACAGTATTCAGTGCATATATTTTTTCCTCTTAAATGTATGTCTAAGTATTTTATTATTTTTATGCTATTGTAAATGAGGTGGCTAATTTTAGCTTTAGTTTTAATGTATAAAACCAGAACCAATTTCTGCATTTTGATTTACAGTGTGTCCGTAAAGTCATGGTGCACTTTTGATTGGTCACAGGAAAGCAACAAAAGACAATAGAAATGTGAAATCTGCACCAAATAAAAGGAAAACCCTCTCAGTTTCTGTAGGATGATGTGGCAGCATGTGCACATGCACAGGTGATGATATAACACCATGTATACAGCAGAGCCGCCCACGGCCATGCCAGTCAAGATGTGGATGGTACAGAGGAAAGTTCAGTGTGTTCTGTGGCTCGCTAAATTCGAATCCATGACCAAAGTGCAACATGAATATCGGCGCGTTTATAATGAAGCGCCACCACATAGGAATAACATTACTCGGTGGGATAAACAGTTGAAGGAAACCGGCAGTTTGGTGGAGAAACTTTGTTCTGGTAGGCCATCAGTCAGTGACAAGTCTGTAGAGGCTATACGGGATAGCTACCTAAGGAGACCTAAAAAATCTGTGCATGAGCCCACATCGAACTGCACTGAATAGGTATGAAACTGGGAGAGTTTTCCTTTTATTTGGCGCATATTTCACATTTCTATTGTCTTTTGTTGCTTTCCTGTGACCTGTCAAAAGTGCACCATGACTATATGGACACACTGTAGTCCTGCAATTTTACTGGATTCATTTATTAACCCAAAGAAGTTTTGGTAGAGTCCTTAGTGTTTTCTATATATGAGACAGTGCCACCTGCAAACACACCTGTGTACTTCTTTTCTGACTGATGCTTTTTCTTTGTCTTACCTCATGGCCATGGCAGAGACTTCTAGTTCTATGAATAGAAGTGTCAAAAGTAGGCATCCTTGTTCCTGATCTTAGAGGAAAAACTTCCAGTTTTTTACTGTTGAGTACTACAGACTAGTCATAGTTAGCCTTTATGATGTTGAAAGACATTCATTCCCCATTTGTAATTTGTTGACATTCTTTATTATGGAAGGATGTTGTATTTTGTCAAATGTTTTCTCTCTGCAGTGATGAAGATGAACAGATGATTTTTATCTTTCTGTTTATGTGGTGGGTTACATTTCTTGGTTTGCAGATGTGGAACTACCCTTGAATCCTGGAAATAAATCCCACTTGATCATGATATATGGTCCTCTTAACGAGCAGATGGATTTGCTTTGCTAGAATTTTGTGGAGGATGCTTGCATCCACGTACACCAGGGATATTGTCCTGTAATTTTTCTTGTCTGGTTCTTTTCTGACTTTGGTATCAGGGCAATGCTGGCTTTGTAAAATGAATTTAGAAATATTTCTTCCTTTTAAAAATTTTTTGGAAGAGTTTAATAAAAACTGGTAATGATTCTTCTGTAAATGTTTGGAAAAATCCACCAGTGAAGCCACTGGATTTTATTTCAGGAGAGGTCACCTCTCAAATTCTGCCAGACAATTTGTTATTATGTCTAGATTTTATGGTTGTTTTCCACAGAGGCACAGACTCCTCAGTAAAAATTGAAGCTTCTTCCTCAGCCATCATATGTGGAGATGTTACTTTCTCAGCCATATTGACGTCAACATATTGATTTTTTTTTTACTTCTGAGAAAATGTTAAAGAGCTTTATGTATTCAAAAAAATATTAGTAATCATAGTAAACTCTTTTAGGAAAGAGACTATACGCTGTTTCATTTTGCATCCTTAGCATTTGGAATAGTGCCTGATAAATATTTTTTTATAGAGCCTTTAGTTAATGAGCAAACTTTTTAATCAGTCATTTTGTTAGTCAGTTTAATAAGACTGCAGCCCTTATTCACTGTGACAATTTATAAGAAACAGACGTTTTCTCTCACAGACTATGATGCATGAGAATGACTTTGGTGCCCTGGCTGGGTGTTCTATGAAACGTCAGTTACAAATGTTCTTCCAGGGTAAGACACACAACATTCTTGATGAAATGCTACAGTTTAATATGTATATCTGTTGATGATTCACCATCTCATCAATACATCTCCCCGCCTATGGCTTTGTGCTGCTGTAATGTCCATTGCTGGGCTCACCTTCCGGTGATACGTCATGTGAGAGTCTCTCTGAGATTTGTTCCGTTGTCTGTCTCTTTTAGGGTGTGAAGTCCATGGCAGGGTCATACCTTGTATCTTTATGACTCCTCTACCACAATTCCTGGATGAGTCCTTGGCACAAAGGAGAAACCAGTGAACGGCAGCATCCCTCATGCCTTCATCCAGAAAACACTCATGATGATGCGGGTTAGATGTGAGGCTTCTTTCCAAGTTCTGGATGCAGAGAAAAAAATAAAATACGATATCTTCCTTGGGGGAGTTTATATTATCAATCATTTCTAAAGAAAAAAAATAGCAAGGATCATAAATATATATTCTGTAAAGATTATAAAAATTATTCTAAACTGTTGTCATTATATGTAGCTAGATTGCAAACAGAGCTGAACACAAAAGTAGTAGATCTGGCCGTAATTTAAATATACTCAGAAAACTAAATAGAGAAACCTATTTGGCTTCTAAATAAAACAAACAGTTTATTTTTCATGTGTCAAGATATTTTACTACTTCCTTTATACTCCATTAATCATATAAAATATTAAAAGCTGTGCTTTCCTGCAAAATAAAGTAAAAGAAAATATATTTCCCTGGTTTTAAAACTTGACTGCCTTCTTGTTCATGGTAATGCAATTCTGTGTAGGCAAGATTACCTCATAATTATTGCCATAAAGAAAAATGACTGTGAATGTGGTCCCATAAGAAGTCCTTTAATTTGTGAATGACTGTGTGGAATTTGTACCTTTTTTTCCGATTCATGGAAGACAACTTTTTATGTATTCCATTATCCAGTGTGCCATATAATCCAGACAGAGTGTAATTACTGTAATTACTTTCATAAGAGAAACAACAGTTGGAGAAAATTTGTTGAATTATTTTAAGGAATGAAGAGACAATCTTGAGTCTCCTTATTTGTTGCTAATTTAGCCAAAAGCTACCACATACGAGTTTAATTAAGAGCCCCCCCCCCATCGCACCATCGCACCATTTACTACTCAATGAGCTGTGAGGGGTTTGGAGGAGCAGAGGCGGTGTCCTCAGTTAATGCAACATTTAAATTAATGCTATTCATGGATCATCCATGAAATTTCTAAATTGAGCTTATATGAGAAAGTGTTACCTGGTGTACATGATGTTGTATGCAGTGGGGGAAGGTGTCACTACAGTTGCTGAGGAAATGTACACAAATGCACGCAAAGGAATGCAAATTTCTTTAATCTTATTGGTGCTTATGTTCCTGTTTCTCATAAATGTCAAATACGGATGGCTGGTGTCTTCCTGGTGGTCCAGTTTGACGATCTTCCTTCATCTAATGAGTTTTCCATAAACTGGACATTGGGCCGCCCTGTAAACTTCATCCCTATGCTGTAAACTCCATGTGTAGCTGAGCTCTTTCTCCACCAACCCTCATTCCAAGAAAAGTATGTGGCCCTGGCTGGTTGGCTCAGTGGTTGAGGGTCAGCCCAGCGTGTGGCTGCCCTGGGTTCAATTCCCAGTCAGGGCACACAGAAGAAGTGATCATAAGCTTCTCTACCCTCACTCTCTCCCTCTCACTTCTCTCTCTCTCTCTCTCTCTCTCTCTCTATTTCTCTCTCTTCTCCTCCATAGCCATGGCCCAAATGACTTGAGCAAGTTGGCCCCGGGTGCTGAGGATGGTTCCATGGCCTTGCCTCAGGCACTGAAATAGCTCAGTTGCTGAGCAGTGGAGCAGATGGGCAAAGCATTGACCCCAGACAGGGCAGCCAGGTGGATCCCGGGTCCGGGCACATATGTGTGTCTGTCTCTCTGCCTCCCTGCCTCTGACTTAATAGAAAAGAAAAGAAAAGAAAAAAAAAGAAAAGAAAAAAAAGAATGTAACTTCTCTGTGGTATCCTTTCACTTAGAAGATAAAAACATACATCTTAGAGAGTTTGGGCTACTTAATAGAGCAATACCTTTATAATATCCAAATGTATAACTTCCATAGTAAATGAGAATTAAATAGGGCTTTTTTGTTGTTGTTGTTGTTATTTTTCATGTTTGATAATCCTAACACAACTTAAAACATCAATTGAAACACAGAATAAATAATTTTGGCAATCATTCTGTACCAGTGTTATTTTCTATCTAACCAGGATAGAGTAAATTAAAAGGCTTTGCCTTAGGAAAAATTATTTATTTTATTTTTGATGATATCTTTGATTTTTACAATTTTTTAATGAAATATTGCATTAAAAACATGTCAAAGGTCAATAAATTTTTGAGACAATTATTAAATCAAACCCTGTTTCTTATTTATCAAAATCTATTGTTTAACTTCAAAATCCATTCACTTTCTTCCATATAAAGTAACTATATAAGAATTACATCTGATTTTAAATATAATAGGTAATGGGGAAACACAGTGCTATTTCCTTCAGTTGAAACCAAATGTCAACCTGTGAAAGGTTATTTCTTAATTATATATTTAAAATATTAAAAAATTAAAATCTGGTGATTATTCTTTCAACCATTTAAAAGTATGTAAGTTCAAGTGAATGTCAAAGGGAAGGGTATATTATCTTTGTAGAACATGGTATGTATGCCAAACATACTAGGAGTTTGAGTGATGGACACTTTTCAGGATGCCTGGATTCTAGTGCCTGCCATGTACAATGGTCTTATTCCAGTTCACAATGTTTGCATTCCACAACAGTTAGTAAGATAATAATCCGTGGTAATACTTTATAGTCATTTATTTTAAATAGTTTATTGTCCTACTTAATAATATAGACATTCAAAGAGGGGGGGAAAAAGTTTATATTATGTTGTTATGATGCGTAGCTTTTAAAAGCAGACCTGTATGTGGTAGCCAGAAACTTTGTATAACTTATGTCAGAGACAAGATTCCTCTGAGGAAGTACTCCCACTGCCAAGGGTCTCCATCCTTCCACGCTTCTGGGTAAACTAAGATTGAATTCCTGACTCATTTTTCATATAGAAAAAAAAATTTTAGTAAAAGATAAAAATTACCTAAGACATTTTGCACGTCAGGACAACTTGAATAACCGCAGTAAGACAAAATCTATTTTGAGCTAATATGGTGCTGGAATTTTGAGGTTATAATAATAAGATTAATCATGTAAAATAGTAGCATGCATATGTATGAGGTGAAATGTTTGATGGCTGTCAGAATGTGATGCTGAAACGGTGATGTGGCCGGTGTACCACCTGTGTAATGTCACTCACCCTTCTGTTTACCAGGAATCTGTAATGATTCATCAAAGCATTTAGAAGTCTGACAGAGATGGTTTTGCAATTTTATGTTTTATAACCTATGATAATTGTATTATTTTGATATTAATTTCACACAGATAATACAAGCTTATCTTCATATTTAAATCCAAATTTCATGCAGAAATGGCTCAATTTCATTTTTGTACAATTTGAATTGGGTAGTACATACTTAAGCACTAAGCTATTTTTGGATTGTCTTATTAAATTTATAACTGTACATTTGGCTGTGTTCCCTTGTCTATGGACTTATTTCTCCAGACCACTTAAGCAACCAAAATCACTATTAAAAATCAGGATAACATCATATATCTCCTTAGCACCTAACTTTTTCTCACCTTAGAATTTGTTAATAAGCTCAACCTGAAATAATGATAAAATATTAAATGTTAGTCACCTTACCGTAGTATTAAGAAGTAAAAAGAGGGAAAAAAAGTCTATGACTCTAGACATCAGTGACCATTTCTGAGTTAACATATTTATTTAATTACAAATCAATAAACCTTTTATTCTTATGCTCAGTTATGGAGATCAACTTTGCTAAAACACCATTAAATGTTTGTCTTAGGAATATGTACTCAGCCTGTATAATTTTATTTTAGAAAAATATTATCTGTGCCTGACACAAGGATTGTTATTATCCTTCTACTTTCCAATATATTATTTGAAGATCTGAGAGATAGCTTTTTGTTTGCACTCTTTTCTAATAGTGTCTTTTCTTTCTGATAGATTCAAATATATCTTTCATGGTATATTTAATACATTCTATGTGTACCTCCCAATGCAGGCGCCAACATAATTTAATATAACTTCTAAAATGTATTTTAAATAATTACTACAGTAATAGTTATTCATTTAAAAAACTTCCTTAATTTTGCCACATAGGGTTATTATACATTTCTTACCTTTTATTGGCAGAGGCATAATTAAAAAAAAAAAGAAAATTGTAAAAAAGAAATGCTTTCATTTTAATACCATTTAACTTTTTTCTTTGCTTTAAAATGTTTTACAAATACTTTGAAATATTACATAAAATTCCATTATGCCTTTTAAATAATTATTATCACTTCTTTAAAATAAGAAAGCATGGACATCGACCCTCGTGAATTTCTAACTCTTCAGGGATGACACATAACCAACCAACGATGTCCTGGGGTAAATCATGTCATTCAGAGTTCTACCTGGAGGAAGAGGCAGATGCATCCCTGCACAGCCCTGCCTACCTGAGTGCAGCTTTAGAGGGCGTCACTCATCACGGTCCCTCCCTTCTGTCAGAAATGCCGCTGTTTCCTGACCAGGATACCCTCTGCTTCCTGCTGCATTCTAGCAGCCCCTCTCCTGGAGAAATGTATCCTGACTCCAGGCTCCAGGGGACTTCACGTTCCTTCCTAAGACACCTCATCTCTCTCTACACCATGACTGCTTTCTGGGAAAGGCCGGGGAGAACAGTTTGAGCTAAAGAAACCAGAAGTGCTGAAGAAGGCCCAGGGTTAAAAAAAAAAATGTGATTTTGCATTTCCTTAGGGGACACGGTTGCAGACATTCTGGATTTCTCTACATGGGGAGCGATGGCTGCTTTGTGACAGAGACAGCTCGTACTCTGCGAAAGGCGAGGTTTACCGTCAGGGTGAACGGAGCAGGGATGCTGAGGACACCTGGGCCTTTGGATCCAACAGAACTGGAAGTGGGAAGTCCCCCAGAATTCCTCTTCAAGGTGGAAGTCTAGACCAAAGCTATTCCTTTAGCCAAGTAGGCTCCTCCATGATTTTTCCTCTAACGTGTATCTCTTCAGTGGAACATATCAAACACGTAATGAGGGAAAGATGATAAGACCAACATGAGACGTGTCGACACTGAAATAGAGAGTAAAACGCCTCAGGGTGGGGGGCTGAGTGAGGGGGTGAGAAGTGAAAAAGAATGATAATTTTAGGACCTTTTGTAGCCATAGTGACCTCACATATCAGGAACAACAGGGAACACGTTTTCAGAACGTGAAGGTTCCTCTGTATTCTGTCTGAGGTCAATACCCAATGACCTATTCCAACACCACTACTGAAGAGAAGACATCTCCAAACGGGAATGTACGGCAAAGACAAGGTGTATCTTGACATTTAGGTAGTTTATCTAACTGGATTATGATAATATCTCTGGGGATTCTTAAAAAAAGAAGATGTGAGTATTGTTAAATCAGCAACTGGGAAGTGTCTTATTACAAACTATTGTGAGCAAGATGCTTGCCACCATTTTATTGATAATTTAGGACAGAATACAAGACCCCACTCAGAGAGAGAGACAGCAGAAATAGCAACCGAGAGCAGTCAATACCTGGTGTCTTTTCTCCAAGCCCAGGTCCCACAGAGGACATGGTGCTGGTACCTGTGTGTGCAACGTTCTGTTCGCCAGGATAGAGATACCACAATAACAAGACTCCTAGTTCTCATATGGAAAATATGAGAAATCAATACTTATAATAAACTGTTTCATTTCACAAAGTAGTATTTTCTAACTAGGATATTATTTAACTTTCAGGAGATAAGAAAATGCTTAATGTAAAACTTTGACAATCATTTTAAGACTTTGCCTGAGATTTATGTAGTCTAATTTTCAAAGGAACATGCAGGTGCATCTATTTGTATAAATCAATTAGGAGAACTTTGTTAATCACACTACATGAACTACTGAAGGGCCATGCAAGCTCCAAGCTTCCTTCCTGTTCAGAAGAACGCAGTGTGTATCTTGCAGGCTTTATCTTAAAATCACTTTTTTTTAAAATAAAAGATAACAGAGGGAAATTTTCCAAAAACAGTACTGGTAGAACCCCTGGCCCAGAGTTCTGATACACTGGGTTTCCTAGGCATTCGCTGAACACAGAGATCTCAACTGTTACATAAACCTCACATTGATCCAAAGAGTCCTCCACCCCCCAATCACAGCCTGAGAGTTTCTCATGCAAGACTGCCTTCTTTTCTAACTGGAGTGATTTATTTATAGGCAGTTTGAGCATCCTTAAGAATATCAAGTATAATATATCTATTATTCTATACATGAGACATCAATATTCCTGATTTAGTGGCAGTAAGTGACATATGGTTTATGTAATGGGTCCTAGTATGTTAGAAAAACACTGTATTTTATTTTTAAATGTTCATGCATCTCGAGAGCCATACCTTGCACGAACATCGGACAGCCAAGGGAAAGCATTTGCATACACGTAACCCTATGGAAGCAGTTCCCAATCCATCCTAGTAGGTTGAAAGTCAAACCAACTACGTTCTATTTTCTGCCTTTTTAAAATAACATTTCCAGAGGGGAGCGAAGAGGCACCTTGCCTAGACAGCTGCTTCCTTCAGGGCCCATCTGTGTCTCTGTCCCCTTTTCTCAGCCTGGCATTGCTCTGTGTCATTCTGCAAGGACATGTCTAAGCTATTTCCATGGCTCCAGTTGCCAGCAGCCCGGTGTTGTTGGCCAACTGGGGCACCGGTTCAACCCGAATGGAACCATCCAGCCTGTACACTTCCCACGACAGTGCAAATGAGAGGAACAGGAAGGGGCTGGTGTCCCCCACCCCTCATCCCACTCCCGGTAAAATGGCCCCAGGTTAGGGTCAGGGGTACAGCACATAGGCACCAGACAAGAGGGGATTCCCTCTTGAAGGTGACAGATTTCTAGGCAGAAGCACCAGAATTGTTGGTAAATAGATGATTGGGCGGTGATGAAACCACATGATATCCTTAACAGCATAATTCATCCTGAGCAGGTAATATTAAATCGACTGAATGCGGCTTACTGGACTGACGACTTCTCCCCGAAATACCTCCATACCTAGTCATTAATATCATCTAGTCACTGGGATACATTGAGTAATAAATTCAATTCTTGGATGAATTGATGATGGAAAAGCAATTTGAATCTAAACATGGTTTGACACTGCAGAAAATGACATCAAAATTAAATATAGTAGTGAAACATCAAGACTTTTGTTTTCTTTGTTACCTACATCTGCACTAAATGTAACAACACTAGGAAAAAAGTTGGGTGCTCTCATCTTCTGAAAAGATACTTTTTGTATCTGTGTTTTGCATCTTATTGCTAAAGAAAATCATTTCAAAATATCTATTCTGAAAAATAAAATTTAAAAGTAAATTTGCCTTATTAAAAAAGGAAAATATTTTCAACATCAAAAGAGAAAATAAATTCTTCCATTATAATTAATGAAGCAAGAAAAGCATCACTTTCTTTTCAACATTGTTACCTCATGAATTAATAATAAAGCTATCTGTACATTTCACAACATTCCAAATAAAACAACAGGTTATCTAATCTTTTTTTAAAATCTAGGAATATTATGCATAAAAAGCAGGCTTCCTAACTGGAATTCATTCCTGTGGGGTATACATTGTTTATAAGGCCAGACAAAACTGAAACAAAAAAAGAAAAAGGACTCCTGAGAATATGTTTCTTCCCAGGGCACCATTATTAAAAAGAAAAAAAAAAAAGCCAGTCAGCAACAGACCTGTTCCTGGGGACATTAGCTTGGATAATTTCTCTAATCCCCGTGAAGAATCATTTTAGACGTTCCACGCCAGCTTGTGCGCTGGGGGTGGGGGGAACCTGAGCTAGTGGGGAGAAAAGCAAAAATCACTACAGAATTTTCATCAACTTCTTCCATACAATTTGACCAAAAACTAAGCAGAAATTCTTCAGAATTCAAAATAGACTATTTGCACTGAAGATATACCATATTTTTTGCTTCATAAGATGCACCTGACCATAAGACACACCTAAGGTTTTAAGGAGGAAAATAAGAAAAAATATATTCTGAACCAAATAGTGTGTTAAAATATTTAATAAAATACCATATTTTTCGCTCCATAAAACACACAGGCGGCCCTGGCCAGTTGGCTCAGTGGTAGAGCGTAGGCCTAGTGTGCGGAGGACCCGGATTCAATTCCCCGCCAGGGCACACAGGAGAAGCGCCCATTTGCTTCTCCACCCCTCCGCCGCGCCTTCCTCTCTGTCTCTCTCTTCCCCTCCCGCAGCCAAGGCTCCATTGGAGCAAAGATGGCCCGGGCGCTGGGGATGGCTCTGTGGCCTCTGCCTCAGGCGCTAGAGTGGCTCTGGTTGCAACATGGTGACGCCCAGGATGGGCAGAGCATCGCCCCCTGGTGGGCAGAGCGTCGCCCCATGGTGGGCATGCCGGGTGGATCCCGGTCGGGCGCATGTGGGAGTCTGTCTGACTGTCTCTCCCTGTTTCCAGCTTCAGAAAAATGCAAAAAAAACAAAAAACCAAAACAACAACAACAAAAAAAAAACACACAGGCATTTTCCCCTCCACTTTTTTTGGGGAAAAACTGTGTCTTATGAAGCAAAAACTACGGTGTATGTTTTAGATGACCATAAGTCTGTCTTTCTTTTCTTTTTATTTTACCTAAGTATTTTCAGTGTACTTTACAGATTACTTTATTGAGTATCAGTGTCGACAGTGTTCATGTGAATAAGATAAACTAAAAATGGGGGTGGCATTCCTGCAGAGGGACAAGAATACTGTCTCCTTCCAAAGTAGATTTACAGCCGTAAGTCTGTGAAACAGTTTAATTATTGTCTTATTTATTCATTATAGTATTATTTTCCATACAGACAGGTGCAAAACTACTTTTGCCCCACTCTGTACGTTTAAAACATGTCAAACCTTTACTTGACAACAAATGTTACATTGGAGTATAACAAATGTACTTAAATTTACTTTAAATGATAATTTATGTTACCACCGTTCTATATCATGAAAATATCGACTCTAAAACTCGTAACTGTTTCTTCTGACAGCTACAAATCTATCACTAGGTATTTTATCTTTTATTCTTTGACGAACAATGAGAAAGTGTCCCCCCCCTCCCCACTTAAATAACCACTTTCAAGTAGTGCTATGAAAGTCAATAAGTAATCAATTTTTAAAAAAACTTTCATAGTAGAACCCAATTAATCAAGCTTCCAAGAGGATACAATGTAGCTCTCTCCGGGTGTGGACTATTAAGCATGCGTGTAACCCAAGCGTTCTGCCCATAAGCAGAAAGCATAGGCTTGTTGCCACTGAGCCACCATTTGTCTTTCCTCTCATCCACATTTTTGAAGAATCACTTAAGGCTCGATTGTAAAGAAGGAAGGTTTTTTTCACACCGTAGACATGAGCGCCCCGAGATTTGTTCTGGGATAAGAGGAGAACTCCGTCCCGAGGCAGTGGATCAGTGCGGAGATGGACCCTCCATGAGAGCTCTTGTCTCATGATCGGTGAGAAGTGGTGGGTCTGCCTTCCTCCATTTTAACTGTCTTCCACGAGTGGGGAGACAAGGGGTAGAAAGGACGATGACCGTGTGCACACACATGTGGGGTGTAGGACGATAGTTAATAGATCTGTGAGCTTCCATTACCGCATCTGTATCATAGGAAGTCAATCTAATGTTCTCAGAATGAGGTGGAGGATTGAATGAGGTACCACAAGTTCTCTGTGGACTCTGAGAACTGCTGATGCATCATCACTGCTGCAGGATGTCAGGATCTGGAAACAGTTACCAGGAACATCTTCTCCCTCTTGCAGGGGGGAGGGAGGCTGTTGCCATAGTTCCGTCCCCTCCTCTTGCAATCTCTGTCCAGGTAAAGTCTCTCCTGGCCATGTTTGGATTGGATTTCTACTTGACATCCCTGAATCAATCTCTCTCTGTTTTTCTGTCTCTCTCTCTGTTCCCTCTCATTATTCAAATGGCCACCTCTCTCTTTCTTTAGTGTGTTCAAGGTTAAAGGTCACGGCCATTGGTTACTGTGCCCTCGGCTGGGTCTGCCCACTGGGACACCCAGCTCCCTATCCCATTGTGGGGGGCCCTTCAACCTCCAAATAAAAAAAAAAAAGAATGCCTCCATCTGCTTCAAGAAACTGCCTCTGGTCTTACCCTGATAAATCTTAATCAGGGCTTCTTCGCTAAAGCCCAAGTTTATTTTGTTACCTCACTATATTTCCAGATTCTGGACTCTTGAGATATTTTCTGATAGGCTCTGAACCGCTTCCACTTGCTGAGCAATTTTTAGCTCACTTCACGGCTCCGTGGCTGAACATGACTTCTGTCACATGGACACACACTCTGTCCCTGAGCAGCTGCTGTGTTCTCACGTCTCGCCAAGCACAGAATTTCAGACTAGAGACAAGGAGCTTAAGTGTGGATTTAATGACACACTAACGGTTAACCAAAATAAGGCATCAAAATTCCTCTGCAAAGGCGTGTCCCTGTGGTTTAATCTGTGGTCTTAAAAATGGAGTGTGTGGAGTGTATGTCTTCATTGCAGCTCACACCTAACACCCACACCTTTGAGTATCCAGTTCTATCCGCATCCTTGTGTACGTCCTGGCGGTTATAATTTTTTTTTTATTTCCCCATTGGGGATATTTAAAATTTTTATTTCTAGTTTACGATTAGAGTTTGTGAAAACTTACTTATGCGTTATAACTCGTAGAAACCAGTGTGGATGGGGGCAACTGGGAGGCCCATGGCAGAGTGGACATCAGGGCACGGCCCTGTGCCTCAGCGGGAAAACATGGGGTCAAATGTGGATACAGGTGTGACTTCTCCATTCAAGTAAAGGGGAGAAGATGACCAAGAAAATTAAAATAATCAAAAGCACGGTATTTAATTAGCAGGTTATTTATAAGTCAGAGTGTGGAAGACAAAAATAAGAAGACATGTAATTCACGCAGTTTGATGGAGGTGACAACCCTCTGTGTATGTTGGCCATTGGGAGGAAAGAGGAAACTTACAGATAACAAACTCATTCTGTTTGCCATCGACTAATGCCTGAGCATTAAAAATAATGTCCCTCAAATCGGAGTCAATAACCGATTAAATTGATGTCTCCTTTTTTAAAATGTACATCAAACACATTTTAATTTTAGTGGCTTTCTTTTTACCCAGTCACACATCATGTTCCATGCGAAATAGGTGTGTACGTACTTGTTAAGTATACATAATTATATACTAAATAAAGACTTCCATGTAGCTCGATGCAGGTAAATACGCACGTGCCATGTTGATTTGTAGTTGAACAGCGCCTTTGATTGGAGGAATGCAGAGGCAAGGTGTTAAGGTGTGATGGTGGTGAGTTAGTACACAAACTCAGGTGGCACTTACAATTGGCAAGGATATAGTCCTTGCCGTGGAGAACGGTTTTTGGCCTCCGGAGTTGGGTTTCTTATGTCAAAGGGAAGAAATCAGGGGGTCACATGACTTGAGTCACAGAGTCTTGGGAGGCAGGACCACTTGTGGGGCCAAACTTGCTCTGATAAAACGAAACACAGCCCTGAGGATACTTTATCCAGAGACAACAGACTAACCTTCTTCCCCTGCCACATCCTTGTTAAAATAAGTTCGAAGCCTATGACTAAATCGCCTGATTTGGAATCTGCAGGTCAGGTAATGAGGCCGCAGGCTGCGCCCACCGGTGCACCTGTCCCCTCCAGGGGGTGGTGGTGTTGAGGATGGTCTGTCTCCTTATCAGCCTCTCTCTGATCGAGGACAAGGTCTGATCAAAAGCAAGGGTGGAGACTGACTCACAAACACCTGTTGGCATTCCCTGCGGTTTTCAAACCCACCGTGCTCCTGCACTCCCAGAGCTTAAACATCTGCAGAGCAAAACCCAGGAACACTCACTTCCTTTTCTTTCTTTTTTTTTATAAATAAATTTTTATTAATTTTAATGGAGTGACATCAATAAATCAGGGTACATATATTCAAATAAAACACGTCCAGGTTATCTTGTCATTCAATTATGTTGCATACCCATCACCCAAAGTCAGATTGTCCTCCGTCACCTTCTATCTAGTTTTCTTTGTGCCCCTCCCCTTCCCCCTCCTCCTCTCCCTCCTTCCCTCCCCCTGTCCCCCGTAACCACCACACTCTTGTCCATGTCTCTTAGTCTCGTTTCTATGTCCCACCAATGTATGGAATCCTGCAGTTCTTGTTTTTTTCTGATTTACTTATTTCACTCTGTACAATGTTATCAAGATCCCACCATTTTGTTGTAACTGATCTGATGTCATCATTTCTTATGGCTGAATAGTATACCATGGTGTATATGTGCCACATCTTCTTTATCCAGTCTTCTATTTCTTTTTTTTTTTTTTACAGTGATTAAAGCCTTTAAGCAAACTCTTGGCCACTTCCTTTTCACTTTCTGATCAGTCCTATGTTTACCCTGAGGAAATGAAATATCGAGACAGCTAACTTATTATATGTGATAGGAAAAAAACAGAATTTTTATGGGGAGGTGGCGGGTGGGGGTAAAAATATAAAATGTAAACCCCTAACTCGTTCATGCTCTTTCCTCCTGCCTGAGAAGGTGCCGATGAGGATGATGGGGTGCAGCTCCCTGGGGCTCATGCCTGCACCCTGCCCAGCACCCCCTCGGGCGCGTTCCGGGCAGGACCAGCTGGCAGGTCAGCAGAGGAAGGTCTGGGTCAGGGACCAGAGCTGGGACCTGACCTACTTTTACCTAACCTGTATTTGATAATGTACTTTCCTTTACGCCCCACCCCCGCCCCACCACGAATTCAAGGGCAGAAGAATAAGTCCTCTGCTTGTTCAGCATACCACTGCCCTTTGACGGGAGAGGCTGGGGATTTTGCTATACTTGTTCTTCTGTCTAGGTGACAGGTCAGGGGCAGGAGACACCCTGTCGTCCCACTGAGGGCACTGTGCCTGGCTGTTTGGGCCATTTCTGTTTGAAAATCAGCCACCTTGTCTAGATCCCCCTGACTTCCATCTTGACATTTGGAATCTTTCTGACTCCAGTGTCCCTGCCAGGAGCAGGAGAGCTCGCTGGCTAGAAATCCAATTTAAATGGAAACTTCCTGTTAATAATCTGTTTCAAAGAAATCCCGACATTTCCCGAAGTTCCTCTTCTCTTATCAGGTGGCAGGGGCACCCAGGCAGTTAGCGAGCAGGAGACGCAGGGCAGGGACTGAGGCTGTGTCAGCCTTTGCCCCGGTCCCCTGGACCGGTCACCCAGCCATGCCCTGCGGGGAACCGGGAGGAAGTGAACGAAAGCCCTGGAAGAATGTTTTTCATTATCTCACAAGAGCACGAGCGATTGCCTCTGGAATCCGTAGCTGTGCACCTTGCGAGGGGTCTCGTCCTGCTAAGGCTGGGACCGCAGAATCTGACCCACTAATGAGCGTTTATAAAGGACCGAGCTAATTTCAGTGCCTCCGAGCCACCACCGGAGGAGAAAAGGGAAGTAATTGCCCAGGAATCATGTGGCACCTGCGGCAGCCGCGTTCACGGAAGGCAGGGCGCGCTCTGGCATCTTTGAGGGCGGATATGAAACTCTTACCTGAAGGAAGAAAATACAGGGGCACGCTTTTTTATCTAGACAGAAATGAAGTTGTAAAAATAGAAAAAAAGGTGTTTCCTATTCAATTTTCAAAAAATAAAGGGCATCGTCGTTCTCGATGAAAAGCTTGGCGCACGGACATGTCTTTGAAGAGAGAATTTCCTCAGAGTTATCTTTCCATACCTAACCTCACAGCCACAGCCTTAACGTTTTTTAGAAAACGCTCTCGCAAAACTGCAGATGTGGCACCATTTCTGTCTCGGCTGTATTCTTTCCAACCCTGTCCACCAAGGATGGAAGTCCTTCTTCAGAGCTGAGTCAACTGTAAAGGGAATAAAAGAGCCTGGGGATGTTCAGCGAGGGGGCTGCCACCCTTCGGGGAAAGCCGGGAGGCTCAGGTGGTCAGACCTGGGGAGAAGCTTAAGCAGGTGCCTGGTCACCATGCTCTGATGGGCAGTGCTGCTGAGTCCCCAGTGAGACAGTGGCCCTGTGCCACCAGCAGCAAGCCTCCTTTCCTTTCCAACACCACCACCTCCATGAACAAAGCAGGGTAGGGTGGGGTGGGTCGGGGTGGGGGGTGGCTACTTCCTCCACCGTCTCCACAGGGGTGTCCCCAGTCTCCTCCTGAATCTGTTGGGACCACGCAGAACTCCACGCGTCTGCCCACGGTTCGCTTCAGTCCTCGGTTAGAAGCTGTTGCTACGCTCCGCAACCTTTCTTTTGTCATTCAGAAAGGAACAAGAATTTTAACAGGGACCGTTTACAGAATATACATTTCTTTTCTTTTTCACCTGTCATATGTGCACCTCGATGCATATTTTAGGTGACTTACACACACAAGCATACACACACACACGCATACACACACACACACAACAACACACATGCACGCACACACACAAATGCACATGGGTGGCACCCTGGCAGCAGATAAAGCAATAAGCACCAGTAATGACGGGGGGGGGCTTAAGTATATAATGACTGGGGGGCTTATGTATATAATGACCGGGGGGAGCTTATGTATATAATAACTGGGGGTCTTATGTATATAATATAACTACTGAAGTTTAATAAAACCCTAGTTCTTCACTCTCTGTGCACAAATTCAAAATGGAAATACACTGAATAATTGGCTTTAATAGTCTCAGCAGTGCAAGTCCTTTGCTTAGGAGGAGAAATAAAATGCCCCATACCCAGCACTAAGAATAATTTATGCCATGACTTTTAATATAGGTGATGTTTTTAAAATTTTAAATAATGGCCTCAAGAACAGTTGTATAATATCTACAGAAAGCTTCCTTAAATAAACATCTCCAGTGCCTGCCATTGATGGAAGTTGACTCTATAATATGAAAATCGAAGCCTATGACGGCACGTTTTGAATTACAATGTGCAAAAGTCCTGCTAGGAGGACTTCGAGAAGAAAAGCAGTGCCCGACGTCACTCATCATTGGTGAAATGCAAATGAAAACCACAATGAGGTATCAGCTCATACCTGTCAGAATGGGTATCATTGGTAAGTCAACAAACAACAAGTGCTGGCGAGGGTGTGGAGAAAAGGGGACCCTCCTGCACTGCTGGTGGGAATGTAGACTGGTGCAGCCTCTGTGGGAAGCAGTGTGGAGTTGCATTGAAAAGTTAAAAATGGAACTGCTTTCTTTTCCTTTTTTTTTATTATTAAGTGAGAGGCAGGGAGGCAGAGAGACAGATTCCCACATAAGCCCTGACCAGGATCCACCTGGCAAGCCCACTAGCGGGCGATGCTCTGCCCATCTGGGACCATTGTTCTGTTCCTCATCAACTGAGCTATTTCAGCACCTGAGGCAGAGGCCATGGAACCATCCTCAGTTCCTGGGGGCAATTTGCTCAAATGAGCCATGGCTGCAAGAAGGGGAGAGAGAGAGAGAGAGAGAGAGAGAGAGAGAGAGAGAGAGAGAAAGAGAGAGAGAGAGAGAGAAAGAGAGAGAGAAAGAGAAGAGGGAGGGGTGGAGAAGCAGATGGTCGCTTTTCTTATGTGCCCTGACCAGGAACTGAACCTGGGACATCCACACGCTAGGCTGATGCTTTACTGCTGAGCCAACTGGCCAGGGTTGGAACTACCTTCTGATTCAGTGGCCCCACTTCTGGGAATACATCCTAAGAATTTTGAAACAGAAATGTGAAAGCATACACATACCCCCATGTTCATTGCAGCAGCATTATTGACACTAGCCAAGTTATGGGAGCAGCCCAAGTGCCCATCAGTAGATGAGTGGATAAAAAGGCTGTGGTCCATTCACACAATGGAATACTACACGGCCATAAAGAAAAAAAAGAAGGAAACCTTACCTTTGTGACAGCATGTTAGGACCTAGGGATTATTATGCTAAAGTGAAATAAGCCAGCCCAAGAAAAACAAGTACCGTATGATCTCATTTATATGTGGAATCTAATGGACACATTAAACTGAGGGACAGAGACATGGACACAGGGAACAGACGGACAGCTGTCCGAGGAGAGGGTGCTTGGGGGATTGTGTGAGAGAAGGTGAAGGAATTATGCAAAAAGAAAAAAAAACCCAAAACACAAAGATAGAAACAACAGGGTGTGATGGCCAGAGATAGGGGGCGTGGGGGTCCGTGGAGATGGGCAAAGGGAGGGGCGTAACGCGGACTATAAGGGGATTAGCCCAGGGCAATGAGCTCACGATGCCATGAGCAGATAAAATCCCAATCCGTTCAATTAAAATAATAAATCAGAAAAGAAAGAATAAAAGCAAGCGGTCCAGGGTAAAAGTGAATTGAAACTGAAACCAACTTAACCAGAATGAAGAGGACCTTCAGATGCAGACTGGTGGGATGGTGATTTTATCCCGCGGGCGGTGGCAAAACCGCTGGGCGCTCGCTGCACGGTAGACAGGTGGCCGCTCCACCTAAGACCTGCCCCAGGGGAGAATAAAGGGTGAGAGAGAACAGAGCAAATGTGCAGTAAGAATAATGATTCATTATTTAGCATTTTTAATGTCTGCGACTTGGCACATGCCCAACAATGACTGTCATTTCCGGTGACTGTAAAAATGGATCAGTAGAGAGCTTCAAGCACTTTTCTAATAGGCTGTTTTACCTTGGACCAGCCTGGGCAGCGGTAGTTAGACTGATTAAACTGTTTTTGCAGCCAGAATCAAAATGCCTGGAATGAAACATGTTCCCCGGGATGGAAAACCGGTGATGCCGTGAGGAGACAGGGCTGATGGACTCGTCCCTCTTGTGGTGAAGGTCATGTGTGCGTCATGGGTAACTAAGTGAAGAGCTAGACGTTCTTCTGTACACTCACAGTAACCTGTTCCTGCGAGTGGAGTCATATTACAGAATGTTTTGTTTTTGTAGATATTGACAATGTCAGAATTCTATAGCTGTGTCATTTTGTTTCTGTGTTTTGGTCCTGAGACCTGAATCTGGGAGGGACGGGGGGAAGGTCCCTAACTGACTCTGACTGGACATGTCACATGGATACAAGGTTTACAGTTATAGAAGAGCATTTCCATTTCAGTGAAAGGGAGCCTCGAGGGAGTGACATAAATGACCTCCTTCAAAACCGTACTTTAAGAAGAAGAGGAGTGAAGAGTTTCCTGTCCCCAGCCTGTGCCCGTTCGCCAGTGTGGGGGACAATCCAATCTACAACTTTGAGCTCCTCTCTGCCTAGGGGTTGTAGGAAAGGTAAAATTGAGCGTCAGTGGCCACCAACGATCCTGAAATAGGAAGGATGTTGGAGGAATTTAGAGATGGACAGTCTGTCTGACCTAACAAAATGGATAGAGGTGCCCGACCAGGCAGTCGCACAGTGGATAGAGCGTCGGAATAGGATGCAGAGAACCCAGGTTCGAGACCCCAAGGTCACCAGCTTGAGCCCAAGGTTGCTGGCTTGAGCAAGGGGTCACTTGTTCTGCTGTAACCCCCTGGTCAAGGCACATATGAGAAAGTAATCAAACTAAGGTGCCACAACAAAAACTTGATGCTTCTCCTCTCCCTCCCTGTTTGTCTGTCCCTATCTGTCCCTCTCCCTGTCTCTCTCTGACTCTGTCTCTCTCTCTCTCTCTCTCTCTCTCACACACACACACACACACACACACGCACAAAAATGGGCAGAGGTGTGGGGCCAGTCCAGGGGCTCTTCACGGGAGAGGAACATCAGATACAGTGGATGACGGGGCTCCAGATGTCAGCCCTGAAGAATCTACACTGCTCACAAAACTTAGGGGCTCGGGGAACGTGCAGACACCCCAGTACTTTCAGCCTTGTGTCTGGTGCATTTTCACCCATGAATTAAAAGTTGGTTTTGCATCTCATTTGCATAATTGAACAACTTTCTCAACTTTCTTTGACTTGTCGTTTGCTTTTCTGATGTTCTTGTTTAATAAAAATAAAAAAAAATCAAATGCTTCTTTTATTATCGCTTCATATTCATTTTGAAGTATCCCCTAAAGTTGGTGAGCCGTCTGTTACCAAAACCAACATGAGAGCCCTTCCCTGATGTTGGGACACTTCACCAGCGTGTGTACCCCACGACACAAGTGAGTCCAGAGGGAGGGAAATGATAAAAAGCACTAATTAAGTTTATATTTCCTAGTCATTTCCCTCTCCATATTTTGGAGGCTTAAACTAACTTAAAAGATAAGTATTTTAGGAGAAATCTCTGACTATTTTCTGCCCGCCTCCGCCTCCACCCTGTTCCCAGAGAAAGAAGGTTCGGGGAGTTGGTAGTAACTTTACATCTCCGTTTCTCTTTTATTTATTTTTTATTTGTATTAATTATCGAAGCACCTGCATTTTGTCTTTTTCAAAACCTTCAGGTCCTCTTGCTCAATTTTCAACATTAACTATATGACCGCTGTTTCTCAGGCATGATGTCTAATCAATGCTCGGTCACTGGAACACCTCATAGGAGAAGCCTTCGTGGACGCCACGTGCCCAGCACTTGGTAGACACAGTGTGGACATTACAGAGCTATGTTCTTAATTCACACATCTTAGAACACCTGGTGTCACTGCTCTTGCCAATTTTAAACCTTGCTTTGATAGTTTTTCAATATAATATTATAGAATGCTGAAGCCAAGTTAATTGTTTCCCTGATGCTGTACTGATTTCTTTAGAAGACCAAGCACGTAACAGACCGCACGAAAAGACTTTAGTCCCATGGACCGTCCTGTGTTCCCTCTCATCTGCCCGGGGGGCTGTCCCAGCAGTGGGGTGGGGGGTTAGGGGTGGAGGGGCTCTGTTTCCACACCCAGACCACTTCCAGTTCTTGTTCCTAGCCACATCTTCCCCTGAGGTCGGGAGGTAGTAACTGAGCCCCTGTCTTCAGGCTCATTGCCTTATTCAGCATGCACACACATGCACACACATTCACACCAGGCACACTCGTGCGCGCACACACCGGTGTGTATCAGGTGCACTGAGGCATGATGCAGCGGAGACTCGGAGCTGTTTGTTTGTCCGTCCGTCCATGGGCGCACTCCGCTTCCTGGGCACCCACAGTCTTGGAGGGAGAGTAGCTCTCAGAGGAAGGCAACGACCCCCACAGGGCTGAGAGTTATGATTTCCCTACACCCTGGGTACGCCTGTGGATGGAAGAATTAGGTTCATAATGTGCAAAATGAAAGAAACAGTAGGAAGGAACTCCTGCGTCAAAGGGAGCATTAGACTGAGAGCGGGCCTATTGGACAATGGAGGCATGAGAAGCGTAGAGCTTGTGTTACTGAAAGGAACAAAGCCTCTGGTCCTCGGCTGCAAGGCCGTGAGGAGAACCAAGAAGGCTGACCTTCCATTCAGGCATCATCGGCGTGGTTCCGTGGGACACTGTCGTTCGTGACTCACTATACTGCACTGGAGCAACAGAGAGGCAGTACAATGGGATTCTGGTTTCCTGTGTAATCTGAGTGAGCAGCACAGAGAGAGACCCCGTCCTGCTTAACCTGTGAAGTTCCAAGCTGTAGGTATCACCACTTTGGGAGGAAAAAGATAAATAAACTGATAGGAAACATCCAAACAGCTTTTAGAACCAAAGACCCCTGCATGTGTGAGTGTGTGTGTGTGTGTTTGTGAATATGGCGGTATGAGTGTGAGTGTGAAAGTGTGTGTGAGTGGGTGTGAGTGTGAGTGTGTGTGTGTATTAAAGTGCCAGGAGTGAAAGTGAACAGTGATCTTTACTTATTCAGTTTCACTGAATAGCCTAATTAGTCATCGGTCTTATTATTAGGATGTAAATCTAGACAAATTACTTCTAATAATTGCCCTTTTCCCCCCCAGAATTTCCTTCTATTCTTTTACTCTTAAAATTGAACTTTTAAAAGTTGCATTTTTATCTTTCTTTATGTTAAGTGTATATGCATTTGCTTCTGCGGTGTAAGCTTTTATGTAAGGATAAATATAGGCTGTATATAGTGTACATATTATGTGCAGATGTGAAATGAAATTGTTCTTTTTCTCTTTTAATTTAAATTTCTGTCCAGATCATTATCTGTATAGAAGTTTGATTCATGCTTTGGGAATATCACCTGCCAAAATACTCTTATATTCTAACTTCGCTCTTTACAGAAGGACAGATTGTTGAAAAGGGCTTCTCGGTTTTAACTCAGCCTTAACCATCACTACGTAACACAACTGCTGCAGAGACAAGTGGATACCTTGTATATTGGTTGCACTTCAAAAATTTAAAAAATATAATGCAGTTAGTTGTGCAATTTGATATCCATCCACAAAATGGATTCCAAAACATAGGATAAAGGAACACCCAGGCTCAAAATAGCCAGAACCATAATTTACCCTCACTTACGGTTCACCTAACACGTTGCCCATAGAGGTATTAAAAATGTGAGTATTCCAATGATATCTCACACTTTATCAGTAAAACTTTTATACAGTCTCACTTGTTTTATATACAGGGCTGGGAAAAAGTAGGCGTACAGCTGTGAGTACAGGAAACAGATTGATACTTGCATTATTGTTTATGAATTATTGTATTATTTATTTGTTTTTTTGTTTTTTTTAATTTTTTTAAAGACTATTCTTTTTTTTTCACAGAGAGAGAGAGGGAAAGAGGGAAAGAGAAGGAGAGAATGGGGGGAGAAGCAGGAAGCATTAACTCCCATATGTGCCTTGACCAGACAAGCCCGGGGTTTCGAACCAGTGACCTCAGTGTTCCCGGTCGACGCTTTATCCCACTCCACCACCACAGATCAGGCTGTATTATTTATTTGTATTACATTTGTACACCTACTTTTGACCACCCCTGTATTTTGAAAATCTGAATGATCAATAAAGACAGTTATGGAAAGGATCTATTGAAACTATTACATCCCTTCATATCGTACATAGTTAATAGTACATATCGTATGTTTTGCTCCACAAGACACACTTTTTCCCCCAAAAGTGGAAGGGAAAATGCCCCTGCATCTTATGAAGCAAAATATATGGTGTTTTATTAAATAATTTTAACACACCATTTGTTTTAGAATATTTTTTTTCTTATTTTCCTCCTTAAAACCCTAGGTGTGTCTTATGATCAGGTGCATCTTACAGAGCAAAAAATATGGTATATAAACTTTGTTCACGCTAACATGCTTTTTTTTCTTATTTCTTATATACCTATATTTGGAAGACTAGTGCACACTAAATACAAAAAGAGTTCTCTAGCTGACCAATATGTCTGAGAATCAAAAGATTTCTCAGAACTATTTTTGCAGATAAAACGCAGGTTCTTCCAAGGCTTTCCTCGGTGGTCTCTCTGGTGAGAGCAGGCTGCCTACATGGGTGTCCAGTCTCACGCTGCCCCTTCCTCTGTGAGCCCAGCCTCTGCCCACCCCACTGTGGCCCAGCCTCCCAGGGACCCTGCTGACATGGTCAGAGGGAGAGATTCGCAAGTCCAGCCGTCACAGTCACAATAAAGCGTGGGAATAGCTCATCACCCGCGCTGTGCCTGTGAGTGGATGGCCTCGTGCTTTTCCTAAAATCCAGGCACTGCAGAGCCAGGGTCCCTACGGAATTTCCTAGAACTGGGAGTTCCTTCTGCTGTCTTCAGGAGTTTCCAAGGCGTGCCGCGGAACTGTCATCTGAAGGAAGAAATCACTGGCTAATCAGTCTGGATTTTCAGAGTTGACAGTTGTCATCTGAACTGATACACTTTGCACCAGATTCTGTACTTTCATAACTTTGTTAGCATCTATAGCAGACGAGATAAAAGGATTCAGGCAATGTAAGACACAGCCGCGTGTCTGAGGAAGTCTAGCTTACTATCTCATGACAGTTGTGTTCTGTTCAACCACCTCTTCCACCCCCGAGGTCCCGGGAAGCCCAGAAGCTATTGAAATGGAGTCATTAATGATGGTTTTAGACGCGATGCCTACATGTTGAGTGTGGTGTATGACAAGTCAACAGAGAATGTTCCCAACATATATAAACTGTGATGATTATTCGGCGGAGTCTCATGGGTTCTGTTACTAACCTTATCGGAGGTCACTTAAACAAATTTTTTCTTGTCATATGAACCTTATTCATCATTTCCTACTTTGACATCCTTTTGGAAGAACATTGGGAATAAATTCATAAGGCCTTCTTAGTTATCATTATATATGTGCACTCAACTGATAATGTTAGTCACGCTCACAGACCTCGTGTTCTGGTGACTTGTCCGGTGATGCTATGCATGGCACAGTTTCTGTGAAGATATTTGTGAAATCTTTTGTGCACCAATTGAATAGCAAGAATGGCTGTTTTGTCGTTCACTTGCCCTTGACTGCTTCATGCTTTCCCAGGCTTGCGTGGGGATGAGAACGGAACCAGCGATTCCTTGTTATGATTTCTTCCTCTAGATCTGTCATTCTGGTTTGACCACCTTGTCCAATGAGAATTGTGTCCCTCCTTCTGTCTCTGGACTCCATTCAGTGTGACGTCCCCTAGGTCAGTGGTCCCCAACCCCCGGGGCCGTAGACCGGTACCGGTCCGTGGACCATCTGGTACTGGTCCGTAGAGAAAGAATAAATAACTTACATTATTTTCGTTTTTCTTATATTTAAGTCTGAACAATGTTTTATTTTTTTTTAATGACCAGATTCTCTCTGTTAATCTGTCTAAGACTCACTCTTGATGCTTGTCTCTGTCACGTGATACATTTATCCATCCCACCCTAAAGGCTGGTTCATGAAAATATTTTCTGACATTAAACTGGTCCATGGCCCAAAAAAGGTTGGGGACCACTGCTCTAGGTTACTTGGTTAAAATTTAATTAAGGCAATTAAAGGTGGACCTCTTAGTCAAGGTATTCCTCATTAGGGCTCAGTTTTCCCCTTTTCTCCATTCATTAATCTTTGGTAAGGTAACATCTCTTTTTAATTTTGGGTCCCTTTGGCTTCTGTGCCAAAGTGGTCATTTGGGTTCTCTGTGACATCCTGAGGATGCCTCATTGGCCTTCCTCACAGCATCTCCTTGGGGAATATTGTTTATATTCCCTGACTCTTTCTCACCTTCTGATCTCTGCTCTTCACGTCTCCCTTCAGTCCTAGGTATGAACAGTTTCTGTTGTCCCAACCATCATCTCTTCTCTAATTATTCCCTGCCGAGCAGAGTCTTTCTATAGAAAAGCTACTCCGTCCACAAGTTCCTTCCAAACCTCTCACTGGAACCACGAGCCCACAGCCTCACCGGAAGCACGGAAGGAAAATACCTCAAATTGATCACTCTTACAAATAATAGCACTTTCCCTCCCGCTGGCGAGCTGTTTCTTCTCTGGGGAATATCATTTCCTTTCTCCACACCTGTTGTCCTGAATGTATTCCACAGCCATTTGTCTTTGCTCAGCGTTAATACTCAGACTCCAAGTCTCACTGGTTATTACCTTGTCTTTTCCTCTTTAGTTTGCTATAATTACAATAGCACCATTTGAGAAATAGTTAGTAAGAAATTAGGAATAACGATGTTAGTGTGAAATAAAAGACTGCATTTCAATGTTAAGCAAAATAAAATATAAACTAGAAAGTGTGTTAAGGTCTTGGGAAATATTGGCAAAAAATATTTAAAATTTGAAATTAAGGTAATGACTACGCCCTTCACACAAATATTTTACAGAATCTGCATTGGTCTTTACATCATTCCAGCTCAAGCTATTTGTCAATTCCCCTTTTAAAGCATAGGTAAGGACTTCAAAAGTATATATAACACAATCAATTATTCCTGAAGATTTTAAGTACATAGTTTTCAGTGCCTATGTTTAAAGCCAGAAAAGATGATCTGAGCATTGAGCTTAAATCCTGGATTTGTTACATTCAGCTGCTCTGTGATCTGGTCTATTTGCAATTCTTTACAAGCATTCCTCCGGGCAGGAACCCTGGTTGTTAATTGATTTGTCCCATTGATAGAGTTAAGTCTATAACAAACACAGTACTGTACTCTGGGTAAAAATGACTAAACACGACATCTCTGTAGACACATTTATTCGAGGGTTTGAGCTGCCAGACCAACCAGAAAATATTTGTAAACATACAGGAAACAAGGAAAAAGGGTACCCAGTTGAAGAAAAACGAGAGATGAAGGTAGGAGCAAACATTCTGCACACACAAACACGGTTCAAGTTTGGCACTTTGGGGAGGATCATTTAGACCTAACTTATCACTGCCACCGCCCTCGCTTTTCTGTGAGATTCTCAAATCATCGAAAACACAGAACTCAGGTCTTGGAGCTTGAAAAAAAAATGGCTTAAAGGTGGGACCCAGCTGACTTAGAATAAAATGAGTCAAAATGCAGAGTTATAAAGGAAGAATCGCTCAGCTAAAAGAATCCAGTGAGCCTCACGCATGTCACAGTCGGAATTTCCTGGATGGTTGAAAAGACGGCTACCACCCAGACCCGTGCAGAGGTCAGAATTTGCACATTAAAGAGTACACAAATAACGCTCGTAACAATGTCTTCATTTTGAACTCTAGTACTAAAACCAGATAAGTAAGTATTAATATGGGTTAGACAATGGGGGATGAACCTGGGTTAGTCTCTTTATCATTCATCATAGGTTCAATAATAAAGAGAAGACATATTAAAATATTTTGTGAGAAATGCACTAGTCAAATGCTAAATACATACAAAAATAAAATAAAAAACACCCATAAAATTAAAACACCTCTCATGCTCGAGAAGGTGTTAGAATCGATTTTCTTGCATTTGTCTTTGTCTATTTCTGTATTTTGAAACATTTCTAAGAACTATGGATATTTAGAAAGCTATATTTTTTAAACACACCCCAAATTCTGATCACGGTGAAGAAGCAGAAATTACACATCGAAGAACAAAAAAGCTGTCCGGTTGTAAGTTTATGGTTAGAGTCTGAACCTGGGCAAAACTTTGTGACCCACACCTTCACGGGTTCCCCTAGAAATCAGCCACAGCACCCAGATAATGCAGACAAGAGGACAAACACTTAGCATCAAAGCAAAGGATAATCTGCAGAGCTGCATGCAAGACAGCTTGCCGGTGACAAGGGCCACTCAAGAAGATGTGTCTGCTGAGTGGTGGGAAAGTGCTCTCCAGACCCTGAGGAAGGAAGTGGCTTCTGCAGGAGGCGTCACAGGAACGAAACGTCTCTCCAGTGACACTGGGGCTTAAACTGAGAACAAGGGCAAAGGAAGGGACAAGACAATCAGAAGATGTTTCTGAAGTGTCCCCAGGATATAGTCCTTCTATAGAAAATAAAGTGAAGTAACAGGAACCCATAAAACCTAACAGCCTGCTGTGAGAAAGAAGCAGCAAGCAAGAAAAAAAAAGGTCATGGGAAATAAAAAGACAGTGTTCTAGGGGGGAAAATGTCAATATGTGTATGAGAAAATAAAGCCTAGGAAACCCACCCAACACCTGTTTAATAGGACGTTCTGATAAAGAAGAGCGTGATAATGAATTGAAGGAAATATTACCATGACAGTGGACCACACTCTCACATTGCTCACCAGAGGCTTTGAACTGCATTGCAGCGGCCCTGTCACCATGGGTAAATAGCTCAGTTGGGTTGTGGGTTCAATTCCTGGTCAGGGCACATACAAGAATCAACCAGTGAGTCAACGGGTAATGGCAGGAGTGGGTGGAGCCTCAAATTAACGTTTCTCTGTGTATGTGTCTCTCTTTCCCCTCTCTCTAAAAATCAATAAATTTAAAAAAACCAATCAATGCATAAATAAGTGGAACAACAAATCAGTTTTTTTTCTCTCTCTCTCCCTCCCCCTCTCCCCTCTCCTTCCACCTCTACCTCTCTCTCCCTTGCTCTATCTCTCTAAAACCAATTTTTTAAAAAACCCTGTCAAATGCTAGAACAAATGACACCCATAAAAAGATACACTCTCCTGAAATGTTGGGATTCAGAGAATAAAGGTAAAATCCTAAAGTCTTCAAGCGTAAGAAAACAGAAGTGGACGTGTGGGTGCAGGTCGGCAACAGAGTGGACACGCGGGGGGGGGCGCAGAACGTGAGCTGTGTTCTCATGCTTGTGGCTGCCACAGGTGGCCCGGACAACTCCCGACTGCCAGCTTCCCACTGGCTTGACCTGAGACCGTCCCGGCTCGTGGAGCTCAGCTCCCCATCCAGGGAGTTCCACGTCCTGATGCCGGGCCGACCTTAGGTCCAGAAACCCCGGTCCTCACTCCGCAAGTGGAGCTTTCATGGAGAGCTGTCCCCCCTTGTGGGGTCCCCAGCACCTCTGCGGGGTCAGGATCCAGACACCCCCAGGCGCTCATTCTTTGTTCCCCTTACTCCCTACTCCACAAGTCAGTTTTAGGCTCACCTTCCAAATCAACTAGTTGAAATCAAATCCTTGATTCAAAGGCTACTTTGAAGACATCAAAACTATGGGAGGAAATAAAAAAATCTACAGGGTTTTTTTACCTGGTTTCTCATTGGTTATGATAGAAAAAGAAACGCCTGCAAAGTTTGCAAGGAGAAACAAGGCTCCGTCTAAAGTGTTATTCCCATAAATTGGTGTAAGGAAAATAAACATCATTGACAGCATGCAAGGACCCAGGTGCATTTCTTATGTGCTGAAATAGGACTGGAAGCAAAGGAGATGAACAGAGTGAAAAGTGTTGGAATTAAAGTATCATCATGAGAAGAGATCCCAGGACGAGAGACATTTAAACCCCTTAACATGAAGTCAGGGGAGACTCAACCTGTTTAAATAAATAAGATCTCAATGGCTCATTAATTGTTAATAACAAGATAGGAAATCCTGGGGAAAGAGGGATTTGAGGAAAGACTATGTACAAGAAAGTGAACCTTTTAAGATGAGGTCAGTTAAACATTCTGATCGGTTGAAAAAGGCTTAGAAAATAAGCCCTGTCTGATCTTGATGTGCCGAATAGTTTGTTTAGAGACACACGACATGTTTCCTTCTCTGAGATGAAGTCGTATTCCTTGCTTTCATGGTGGAAATGTTTATATCGTAGGGAATCATGTCTGAAACCGGGAGACCTCACCAGGGTCGCAGAGTGCAGCGTGAAGGTTGAAAACCCCAATGTGTGTGCGCGATGGGATGGCAGACAGGAGTGGTAACAGGGCAGGTGTGGGGGAGTGCTCTTTTCTTTTCTTTTTTTTGTGACAGAGAGAGACAGAGAGAGGGACAGACAGATAGAAAGAAAGAGAGATGAGAAGCATCAATTCTTCATTGCGGCTCCTTAGTTGTTCATTGATTTCTTTCTCATATGTGCCTTGACCAGCGGGGGCCACAGCAGACCGAGTGATCCCTTGCTCAAGCCAGCAACCTTGGGCTCAAACCAGATGAGCTCACGCTCAATCTGGCGACCTTGGGTTTCCAAACCTGGCTCCTCCATGTCCCAGTCCAGCACTCTATCCACTGGCCACAACCTGGTCAGGCACTGTTTTCTTAAGCTCAAAACCTGGGAAGAGCAGAAATCACATCTAGAGTTGAGTGACCAGAGAGTAGAGGGTCTACATACAGTATGTAAACATACCAATAGAAAATACAACCAGAAGAGTCGGTGGCAAATGCTGGAGGTCACGCTTAGCTCATTTCAGCTGATCTCCATGACACAGCCTCTCTCTTGAGCGTAAGTTACTAACTGGGAGGCAGCAGAATCTTACATAAATCAAGAAGTCAGCCAAATACTGGCATAAGGAGGCCATCAGCGCTGGAGTCACAGTGACTGGGACCTTGGGAGGAAGCTTCTCTCCCTCGGCTTTGTTCTTGGTCTACACAGAGGAGATAAGAAGAACAGGTGCCTCTTGGGGCTGTAGGGAGGGCTCCATGAAATAGCACGTAAGAAGACTCGGTGTCCAGCACATGGTAGGACATCGGAAAACATGAGATATCATGGGTTTCTTCCCCAGGAGGGCTGTCACAGAGGACACAGACTCAGTGGCTTGGAAATGAGAATGAGGACATCAACATGTGACCATGGGGCAGGGTACACCTGTCAGTCCATAACAAATGATCGTAAAAGAACCACATGATAGAGTATTCAGAACCATGGGCTTAACCGTCACACACAGAGGACAAGACAAAGTGAAAAGAGTTGTGAAAATCAAAGGGAAAACTTTACTTTTAACACTGTGTCCCGTCGGATGGCTTGAAATTTAATTTCTGCGTACATCCATCCCTTTCGTAACAGCAAAAAAGAAACAGCTGTTCATTTTAAACAACCAACGTTGAAGGGTCATTGTCAGAGTCTGCAGAATCCGGCAGCGTTCCTGCAGTGAAGTGGTCTGCTTGGCCAGGCGATGTGAGAATCTCGTAAACTAAAGCTTCCACTGCAGTCCAGGGCGTTCCCAAGGCCTGGCTGGACTCGCGTTTTGTTTTAGGTTTTGATAAATGGGTCTCCTGGGAGCCCCACACTGGAGAAATCAGCCTTCTTCTCTACTAGAAAGTTTTGACTGAAAACTTTACTAGCTAAGTTCAATTTATCTGTCAGACATGATAGATACAGGTAGCGTGACTTCTGGAATGGCAGCGTGATGTGCTTATCACTTCTGCCGGTCAGAAGTCTGTGTGAGGAGGCCACAGGCAGTCTTAGAACCATGGTGGCTCCTCCCACCTTCACAGGCTGCCCTGACCCAAACTGTCCCCCCACTCGGAAACAGCCTTGCCAGTCCACCACAGATGTTTCTTTCAATGACCCTCATTTTCTTTCTTTCTTTTTTCTTTTTTTTTTTGTATTTTTCTGAAGTGAGAAGCAGGGAGGCAGAGAGACAGACTCCGCATGCACCCAATTGGGATCCACCCGGCATGCTCACCAGGGGGCGATGCTCTGCCCATCTGGGGTGTTGCTCCATTTTGGCCGGAGCCATTCTAGCGCCTGAGGTGGAGGCCATGGAGTCATCCTCAGCGCCCGGGCCAACTTTGCCCCAGTGGAGCTTTGGCTGCTGGAGAGGAAGAGAGAGACAGAGAAGAAGGAGAGGGGGAAGGGTGGAGAAGCAGATGGGCGCTTCTCCTGTGTGCCCTGACCAGGAATCGAACACGGAACTTCCACATGACAGGCCAACACTCTACCAGCCAGGGCCCTCATTTGATTTCCATGTGATGTATTTCTTTACCTTGCACTGATCAATGTTTTAAAGGCTGTGTCCTACTTTAGTGTCCTTGACCATCCACGCAGAAATGAACACCCCGGAAGGAAATAGCTGTTCTGTCACGTGTCTGTTGGTGTCCCTAGATCAGAGTGGCAGAAAACAAAACCAAACACAGCACCTGACTGTTGAACTGACAGACATCATGCAACAGGAAACAAGTATTGTGAGCACGGTTTTAACTAACATTGCATTTAGTAAAAACAGAGAGAAAAGAGACCCCTTAAAAGGAGATAGCATAAGAAAATATTTTGCTCGACCTCTAATCATGTGGGGATGACTTACGTTGTTTCCATGGTCATTTTCACTGAAGCGAAACCTTTTTTTGTATAAATATATAGAAGTTTTTGTTGAATACTCCTGTGTCTCCTGGACTCAGAGCTGTAAACCAACACTGGCCCGCTCTGCGTTTAGAAACAGCTCTTACTCGTGTAAACCTATCCCTCCTCTTCTCCTCCACTCTTACCTTTTCTTCTGTTTTCTTCTCTAAAATCGGGTGCTGAGACCACGGCTCTCCCAGGTTGGCATGTGTCAGGATCACCTGGAGCGGTTATGAAAATATGGATTACTTGGCTCTTTCCCCAGAGTTTCTGATTCGGGTTCTAAGGACTGCAGGTGGAGAATAGACAATTCAAGTGAGTCCCCAGGTGATGTGAATTTATGCTGGGCATGGCACCGCCCTCGGAGACATCCCCGCCAGGAGATGAGACTCTGTAAAACCGCACGCCGGGAACGTATTGAATCTTGTTGATGACTTTTCTCTTTCGTTTTTATGAATATTTTCAATGTGACCTATGTTTCCAAAAATGTTTTTTGGGTTTTTTTTTGGTTTGGCAAAATGTATATGTAAATATAAATATATATAAATGTTGATTATAGCATAAAGTCCTATGTACAAGTATTATATTTGAACAAATTATTCGTTTTGTTACTAAAATAGTCCTAAACTTCTAAGTATCTTTGCTGTTTATACGTTGTCCTTTTCTGGGAGAGAAGACTTAAACTTTCTTCTCAATAAAGTGTTCTTGTCAGTTTCCTGTTACATTTTTCTGTGGTGTGATTTATTCCAAAGCTAATTTCATAGGTTGGAAAGTCAAATGATATGTTTGCTGAGTAGATCATGCCTTTTTCTCAATATAAAATATTTATCTGTCCTTTCTAAGACTCCACCTTGACTTCTACATTGTCGGATATTAATGTTTACACACCTGTCCTCTATCTCTTAATATTTTGCTAGTATATATTTTTCTGGTTCTGTGCTCTTGACTTTTCTGGGTCATTTTGTTTCTCTTCTATCCCTCATACAAAGCGCATGCCTGGATTTTTTCTGTTTTAGTTATTTTATTTGTAACTTTATTTTAAATATAAAAACTATCCAAACTATTCATATTTAAATGTATAAATATATTTAATTAGATAGACTCAGAATGTAATATAACCAATAACCAAGCTACAACTGTGATGTTTTGGAGATGATTTTGATATAATTTTCCTTACTTTTTCACATTATTCTTCTACTCTTCCCCCAGTTAACCCTTTGAATTGTTGGAGATGCCTCCTCTTTCTTTCTCTCTCTGTTTTAAAATGTGTGTGTATTATATTATTATTCTTTGAGTGATACATTAAGAATACACTTGACTTTATGTTCTAGTTCCGTACTAATAATGACAAACTATAGTTATTCCATACCCTGGCCCTCCACCACCCAACAAGCCCCAGCCTATCTCCCTAAATATCAGCGTGTAGGCGGGTTCCCTTTGGAGACAGCGGCTGTGGCACCCAGCACTGATGTCAGTGGTCAGCGTCTAGTCATCGCCAGGACGGATGAGATTGGGGTTGGGCAGCTCGCATCCCTAGGCTAACAGAGATTGTAAGGGGTTAAGTGTCTGTCCTCGTGTCCTGCTTGCTGGTACAAACTCTCTGGAGAATGGGGTGCCAGCCTCCAGCTTCCGCTTGCTCCCCCTCTGGGCAGGGAGTGAGGCAATTACATCTGACGGGACCCCTCTGTCTTCCAGAGCCTAGAATTCACGGCACAACACGTCCCAGGAAGCCACAGGAAAACCAGGCTGGGGTCTTGCCCAGGACAGTGGCCATTGCTGCCGCTGCTCAGCGGTCGATGGAGAGAGGTTTGGCGGACTGTCGGTCAAATTGCTCTGCGTCCCCCTCTTGGTATAACTGGTGACTCTGGAGGCAGACATTTTCAGCGGATCTTTGGGAGAAAATCACTTATCTTTTAGTCTTTTGGACTGGGGCTCCAGCTATATTCATTTCCATCCTCAATCTCCTATTGATTGGGATACACGGCTTCCTGTCATCAGCCTTCCCTGTCTTTTCACTACTCGTGGGAGCACACACCCCCATGCACATGATAAAATATTAATGCCCTCGGTCGAGACGGAAGGGAGCCAGGCTGATGCCGATCATCATCTTAATGCATCTTCTCCTCTCCTTAACTCGAAACCATAAATTATGTTGTAGCTGCAACAGTTTTCCAAATCAACTGCTATGTGAGCCTAGAGATAATGGAACAAAGTTGTTTGTATCACGGGGCTTGTGGGTTACGTTGGGTAAGTTAAACAAAAACAAATTTCTTAGAGAAAAAGAAAAAAAAACTTGCACAGGGATATTTTTTTAACTCCCAAGGGCTTCTCATGCTTTCAACTGATTTTTATGCAATAGATTTTCTAAACTACATCTCATAAAAGAGATTGTCTTATCATACACATGACTTCAGCAGTTAGAAAAGCAACCAAAAAAAGATCAATTTTTTTTTTTTTTCACTGAGGAAGGGCTGTGAAAATTTGGGTCTGGGACAGCACTAACCCAGAGGTTCTCAAATGTGCGTCAGGATGGCCTGGGGGGCAAGTTCAAGCCCAAATGTCAAGCCCATGTCTGGGTTCTCATTCTAATCTTTATCTATCTGTCTATCTATCTATCTCTCTATCTATTCATCTATCTATCTATCTATCTATCTATCTATCTATTTATTTATTTATTTTAGGTGAGAGGAGGGGAGATTGTGAGGCAGACTCTCACATGTGCTCTGTCCAGGACCCCCTCCCCTCAACAACCCTGTCTTGATTCGATGCTCAAGTACCAACCTATTTTTAGCACCTGAGTACAGTGTGCTCCAATGAAGCCGTCCTCAGCACCTGAGGCCACACTTGAACCAATCGAGCCACTGGCTGAGAGAGGAAAAGAGGGCAAGAAGGGGGAGAGGGAGAGTGTGAAGCAGATGGTCACTTCTCCTGTGTGGCCTCATCAGGAGTCAAACCCGGGACCTCCATACGCCAGGCCAACGCTCTATCCGCTGAGCTACCAGCCAGGGCCTATTTCAATCCAAGGTCAAGTTGGCATAAGGATTGCATTTCTGGCAAGTTCCCTGGTGGCACTGGTGTTGTGTCTGCTTTTAGATAATCTTTCAAAACATGTGTTGCATCAAATAAAAAAGCATTATTCAAATCGCAATAGCATACATCATTAAAATTAGGTAAGGAGAATTTTGTCCACTGAGAATGTGTTAGGTGGTAGCTAATCAGTCTTCATATCACCCTCACCTAAATACAGACCCAGGAACTTGTCTCCTCATTCTGGGAACCTGTCCCTGTCACATGGAAATGACCTGTTACATTGCGGCCTGTAGACAGCCTCCGAGGGAGACTGGGTGACATCATACGTAGTCTGAACAATGGAAAAGACAATTCCTGCACTAAAAATACGGAAAATATAGTGAACCAAAAAGAAAAGTAAAATTATTTTACTTATCTACAATCATTTTTCCTATACTTTTCTGTGCCCAGTATTGTCATTGTATACACGGTCCTTGCACCTGTCACTCAGGGTCTAGGCCAGATGGACACCCAGGACGGAGGGACGGACATAGCTATATAGTAATGCCTCAATTTTCATTGGCTTCCATTATCATCGGTGTTGGTTTTCGTTGATTTTTTCCATGAAAAATTTCTCTTGTTTTTCCTCATGGTGTCCATGTGACCTCGCTGCTGATTTTGTGAAAACAAAGGGAGACCCACCCACATGTTCTCCTGCTCAGGGTGGCAATGTTTCTCGTTGTGTGAGCATCACCCTGCATGTCCAGCCAAACAATTCCATTGCTCTCCAGGGTTTTTGTGCTTTTTTTATTGTCTGCCAGCACTAATACTGCGATTACATGTGATTACCGCATATACAATATTCAGTGTAATGTGTTTTTGGTGTTTATTTTGGAGTGTCTGGAATGAATTAATTAGATTTACATAGATTCGTAGGGAAATAATTGCCTTGGTTTTCGCCGGTTTCGGATTTCACCAACTGTTTTCCAACAGATTATTGACGAAAATCGAGCTTTCACTGTATATTTCTTTTTTTTTCTTTTTTTTTTTTTTTCATTTTTCTGAAGCTGGAAACAGGGAGAGACAGCCAGACAGACTCCCGCATGCGCCCGACCGGGATCCACCCGGCACGCCCACCAGGGGCGATGCTCTGCCCACCAGGGGGCGATGCTCTGCCCATCCTGGGCATCGCCATGTTGCAACCAGAGCCACTCTAGCGCCTGGGGCAGAGGCCACAGAGCCATCCCCAGCGCCCGGGCCATCTTTGCTCCAACGGAGCCTTGGCTGCAGGAGGGGAAGAGAGAGACAGAGAGGGAAAGCGCAGCGGAGGGGTGGAGAAGCAAATGGGCGCTTCTCCTGTGTGCCCTGGCCGTTATTCACTGTATATTTCTATAGCTTTTTCGTAATGGGGGTCTCATTTCATCTTAAAATCAATGTGCATGTTATTTTTTTTATGTTAAAAGTGTCCGTGATCACACAGGAATGCTCACAGGGAAATGTTCTAAGACCTTATGGGGCAAATCAGGCTCCTCCTTGACTGTCCTCAAGGGCTGCCTTTGGGGACACAGGGAACTGTGAGGGGATTTTCATCTGTGCCTGTGGGGTTCTGTCACCTGACTATCTAATGAGTTGGAGAGAACCTGTGTGAGGAGGAGGAAGGAGGGAAGCCCACAGGGAGGGGCCAGAGTGACCAGAAGCTGGTAACCTGGCAGCCACCAGGGAGGAAGAGGTTCACCAGGTGATAGGTGGCCTGAGAAATCGGTAGCCCTTTCAACTCTCTTACCAAAGACAAAGTGGGAAGAAATGAATAGAGATTGTCATTCCTCTAACAAAGGATGCCCCCTCACCCCCAGGAAGCTCCCCTGTGTTCCTTTCAACCTCAGAACATGCAGGAAAGAGTCACACTTCCCCTTGAAGTAGATCTGCTCTGATTCTTTTCTTTATTTCTTTTTTTACAGAGATAGAGAGAGAGTCAGAGAGAGGGATAGATAGGGACAGACGGACAGGAACAGAGAGAGATGAGAAGCATCAATCATCAGTTCTTCGTTGTGATACCTTAGTTATTCATTGATTGCTTTCTCATATGTGCCTTGACCGTGGGCCTTCAGCAGACCCAGCAACACCTTGCTCAAGCCAGCGACCTTGGGTCTAAGCTGGTGAGCTTTGCTCAAACCAGATGAGCCCGTGCTCAAGTTAGCGACCTCGGGGTCTCAAACCTGGGTCTTCCGCATCCCAGTCCGATGCTCTATCCACTGTGCCACCAACTGGTCAGGCTCTGCGCTGATTCTTAACAAAAGGGAGACGTGTTCTTCTCAATCTGTTAGCTGTCCTTCTCCGGGAGAAATGGAATACGGGAAGTTTAAAGGGCCTTTGTCCTTAGTGATAGAGATACTGAGAAATGGCATGAGGGTCATTAATCACAGCCCCTGGAACCGGATAGGACATCCCACATTCCTGCACCTGTCATGATCCCAACCCCCGCCCTGTAGGTGGTGGTGGGGCACGGTGGGAGGAATGGGGGACAGAGCCCACATGAAGGAGAGCAAGGCCTGGTTAGGGGAGCGGGAGACACACAGCGCCTGAAGAGCACGCTGTCTGCCTTGGAGGGGGTCAGCTTTCCCAAGGGGGGCAGCGGGCCTACCTCTGAGACCTGAAAGGACCACTCTGGGTGTGGCAGCAGCGAGTGGTCCGGCCCTGGGGGAGGATGTGCCTGTCCGGAGTCCAGTGCGAGAGCCCGGGAGCTTGGACAGGATGCCGCTCCACCCAGCGCAGTGGAAGTCCTGGTGCCCAGTAGACGCTGACCTTCCCACGTGAGAGCGCGTTTGTCCTTAGGAAGGAGGCATGTGTGGTTAGTCCAGGGAAGGTGGGGAGGAGGTGGGGAGCAGAGGTAGGGGTTGGGGGGGGGGGCGAATGCACTCAACTCTCCCAGCTCCAGGGACCCAGGGGTGGCCGGTGCCTCTGTGACTGTTGCAGATTGTGACCACTCACGGTGGGAAGACCAAGAAAGATCTGTGGAGGGCAGCCATGGTCCTGGGGAACCTTCTTTAATGGAAAGTATTCAGAAGAAATAGAGAGAGGAAGTCCTGAGCTCACCCAAGGGCCTGGAGAAAAAAATAGAATGAGTGTGTGTGTGTGTGTGTGTGTGTGTGTGTGTGTGTGTCCTACATGCTTTCCTGGACTTGGGTTGAGCCTAATTGAATAATTATGGAAATAGAGGTTAGTACACTCAATCACAGAAACATAAGACTTAACTTCATCACGATAAAATAATTGGATCTTTGTTTATATTTAGATTTGCAAGTAAAAAGAAAACCAAACTAACAAGTTAACTAAAGAGTTCAGAACTGAATTGTGAGCTGTTAGCAACTGTGAAACTAGCTTGTAGCTCCTGGGCCTTGTGTTGGGGACCTCCCATAAACAAAGGCCCACGGCAAGTGCCCACATGGCTCCAGCGGTGCCACTCACTGCTGGTCACAGAAAACCTCAGTGGCTTTTGAAAGAAATTTGCTGTCTTGGCACTGCCATATACTGGGTCCAGTCTAATGTGTGGTGCCACCCTTGAAGACTCTGCCTTACATATTAGGCCTTTCTACATTTTGGAATTACGTAAATAATACAGAATGTGAAAGGTTACGATTTAAATGGAAAGACGGACTCTGTAATGTGAACTCAGCTCCATGGAGGGGGAGCAGGGGCGGGACTATAGGACTTCAGGGAGGATCATGTAGCAGATAGGGGTTACCACTGATGGCCCAGCTTGTATATTGACGGCAGGGCTCACAAGGGTCACTGTCACGTTATTAGAGATTGAATTACTCAGTCTGTGACAACCCTGTATGCATTTTTTCTCTCTTTGTATCTGTTTATTTCTCTATCTTTTTCTGATTGTGTTTTTTTTCTTGTTGAGTTTTAAGAGTTCTGTATAGTTTATGAGTTCCCTGTATGGTTGCAATACCAGCCCTTTATCAGCTGCATCTTGCAAATATTTCCTCTCAGCTTAAGTCTTGTCTTATTCTTACCATTGTCTTTTGCGGAGCAGAAATATTTAATTTTAATAAAGTCTCGGTGTCTTTTCTTCTTCTTCTTCTTTTATGGCTTGAGTTTTCTGTGTTGTAGCTAAGACGTCATGGCCAAACCTTAGCTCACCTAGATTTCCCAAGTGTATTTTTATGACTGAATCTATAGGTTAAAAATGTGAATTAGTTATTTCGATCAGTCTTTATTTTTTTAAAGTTTTATTTATTGAATGTACAGAGGGGGGCTGAAAGTGAGATGCATCAACTCATGGTTGCTTCACTTCAGTCGTTTGTTGCTTGCTTGTTGTATGTGCCTTGACCAGACAAGCCCAGGATTTCGAACAAAGAACCTCAGTATTCCAGGTCAAGCCTTTATCTACTGTGCCACCACAGGTCAGGCTCAGTATGGTTGTTGTTGTTTTTTTAATTTAGTTTTATGTGCCATTTCTCTTTGGAGTTTATATTACATATGCTTAGATTGAATTGAGAAATTCCTATGAAAATATCAGAGAGGAGTGGTTTATATTGAAGAACCAAGAATGGAGGGAGATTCAAAAGCAGTATGACATGATGGTTTCTTTCTGCAACGGTATGTTTGCTGACCTCTATCAGTGAGTGCCTGCCTAGTGTATTTCTATCTGGGGGGGGGGGGGTGTATTAGAAAAAATATCCCCTTCCTTGATATCACCTGCGTTAACCGAGTGCATTTCTGGCGGGCAGTAGGAGAGCTGGTCCCAGTGTATGCACTGAGGTTTTTGGACGCTCACAACTGCCTGTGATATTCCTACAATATAAGAGAAAAAAAAATCAAAACTTCAGTGCCTGTTACATCTTGCACATGGCAGAGTGATTCCATCACATTCCCCTCAAAGATAAACAACTAAATTCCAGTCAAAACTGGACTGCATTCGAAGAAACAGAAGAAGATGTGACTAGTCACAGAGGCAGCGACTTGTAAGGAGAAACGGAATGTTTCTCGTAACGAGTATGCATTCTTCCGTTACCAACCGTTCCTTACAAAACCAAAGGGCACCGGGCAAGAGTTACATACGTGTGATTTTGCAATCCGGTTTGAAATGTCCTCAGGTCTTCACGTTCATTTTTTCCATGAGAAGAAACAGGCGTGTTTACAGAGCAAACCTAAGCCCCTCTTCAGAGAGCACAGGATGTGCCATTTAGAATTTGTGTGATGTTTAGGGATTTTACTGAGCTGGAAAATAGAGAGATGTGGTTTATTTCTTTCCAATTTGTTCTTCACTCAGGTTCCAGTCTAGTGGAACGTCACACCCAGAAAAAAATGTGTGGGCTGTTCGTGGTTTCCCTTGGGGAGAGCTGGTAGAATGTTGAAACACATCCACAGAAGTCTCTGAGGGGAGGGCAGCCGGGTGTCAGAAGTAAAACAGTGTTTCAGCTGCTTCCACAGAGTAACTGCAAAGACGCCGTCTCCAGAAGGAAACACGCCCAACGTGTTGCGTGACGTGGATGGGAAAAGCACACCCTGCTGCCAATTTTCCTCAAGTTCCTAGTTCAGGGGGCTAAGCATCCCACCAAGAAAAATCAAAGATGTCCCAGAGAAGTCTGAATCTAATTCTTTATCGGCAGGAACTGCTGGATAAGGCCGTGGGCGAGTCTAGATCATCTCTCCAGGACGTACATTCCTTCACTGCCCAATTTCTCCAGACAGGCATTGCTATCAGCTCTCACGCGACAGGATTTAATAGGCATCGTGGAGGGTGATTCCAGGGACGAGGAGAGGATGCTTCTCGTACAACATGCCCCTGGTTGTTGGGCGTGGCTGTTGCCCACTCCCCATCTACAACCATCTGCCGAAGAAAAGAGAGAGAGGGAGAGAGGGCTGCCCACATCCGGGACATGCCCTCCTGGTGCCAGGATCCCTCATTCAGGGCACAGTCCGCATTACACAGGTCGAGATTCTCCATCACGGTATTAGTTATTTCTCCAGAAGAAACGATCCTGCTTTGAACATTTTGTGCCAATCTCTTCTGGCCTGCAATGTGTCTGTTGAGAAGTCAGCTGACAGTCTTATGGGAGCTCCCCTGTAGGTAACTAACTGGGTTTCTCTTGCTGCTTTTAGGGTTCACTCTTTGTCTTTCACCTTTTGCATTTAAATTAGGATGCATCTTGGTGTGAGCCCCTTTGGGTTCATCCTGCTTGGAAATCTCTGCACTTCCTGGACTTGAAGGTCTATTTCCTCCACCAGGTTAGGAAAGTTTTCTGTTGTTGTTGTTGCTTTTTTATCTCTTGCTCTCTTTCTTCTCCTTCTGGAACCCCCTGATGCAAATGTTGATACACTTGAGGTGGTGTCAGAGGCTTCTTACATAATCTTCTCTTTGTGGATTCTTTTTCCTTTTTGCTGTTCTGACTGGGGGTGGGGGTTGCAATAGCATAAAAAAAATTTTAAAAAAGAAAATATTCTATTTTATAAGATTGAGTTAAATCGTACTACATTGATGGAAAGAGTTTAAACAGCTAGAAAAATCACTTAATTAACACTTATGGGGCAACTTGCATTAAACAAAGATCAACATTTTGAAAAGTCATTGACTTGAACTGTCTCCGATCTCTGTGTCTTTCTGCACAGCTCATGCATAGCCATGTATTTTAGGTTCAAATAAGTTGGAGGGTCTTTCTTCTTATTCTTTTTGATTTGTTTTAATTTGTAAGGAGGTTTTTTAAAAATACATATTTCTTATGACATAATTAAACATAAAGGTCTTAGAATAAGAGTGATTCCAATTTCAGGACCATCTGGTCATCAATCTAGACCTCAAAGTAACATCCCTGTAAAATCCACACCCCCTCACCCACAAAAAATAAAAAAAATAAACAACAGTAGTGACAAGAAATCTTGTTGCTCTAAAAACACACAGAAATTACACAAAATTCACTATCAAGGCCCATCTCCTCATTTACACGACTGCCCCCACCCCCTCCTGGGAGACTCAGCAGATAGGTTGTGTATCAATCTTGGATGTATGCTCAAATGTCATTCTTCAAATTAGCTAAGACTTATTAATAAGCACGCATGCTGCCTGGGTCCAGCAATTATATATGATACTATTAGCAGTCTCAATTAAGGCAGAGAGAGTAATAAATAGCCTGATTGAGTGCGTGAGAGGTCTAATGGCCCTGCTTTCCCTGATAATGGATCTCAGTCTATCTCGTGTACAATAAGCCAGACACAGAATCAATAGAATTTTATGCTGAGAAAAACTACTCACCTGAAGGATACCCATACCACCTAATTTTGGACTCATTACACAGATTTTAACTTAATTAATGGAAACTATGCATAAAGTTCAACAGCTATTTCTAAAAAACCCAAAGTTCATGGCTGCCACCCCAAAACACCAGGACTTTTAATTTTTTTTTATTTCTAGATACGAAAAGTCCACCTTACAACTGTAATATTTGCTTTAAATTGTCTTGTTCTGTTCTGTGTTTTGCTTTTTGTGACATTTTTATGTTATACAGAATGAATTGGGCATGAGTGGGCCATTGTGCACATACTCCAATAGTTACATAACTCAATTACCTGGGATGAAATCTGGGGGAAATGAGGTGATGGAGATTTGCCCAAGCAGTCCTCTGGTGAAGTTGAACTTGTTTGGGTGGAGAAGCAGCTCTTCATGCTGCAGAGCTGGTGAGAACGACAGCGTGATCTATCAATCACGTCCTCACGACGGCATGTAAGGCAGCCCTGGGAGAACTTTGGGCGTCTCGGTATTTATTCCCTGATGTGCAGGGCAGAAGCTGTTCTGGAATTCAAGTGAGGCTTAGGTAGGACGCCCACGCAGGTGACGGAAGAGTGTTGCCAAACATCTATCGAGTGAAGAGGCTTTGCCACCATCCACGCTTGAGACGGAGTTTTGTCAAACTCACAGTCCAACGCCATATGCTTCCGTCGTCACCGTGATGAGTGACGGGAGATATCGGAAGGCCACATCTAATTGCAGGGACAAGAAGGATCAGAGGCTTCCCAATGAGAAGGTTTTATTGCAGCTGCGACAGCCCACAGGCTCACAGAACAAAGACATGGAAGCCTTCTGGTCTCCACGTGTGGTCCCAGTGCTCTCGTTTAGTATACTTTAATTTAAACTTATGTGCCCATTGAATTGGAACATGGGACATTGGGCAGAGTCCAACACAGTTAGCTAGGAGTGAACATGGTGACAAACTTTTTAGGTATCGTCTGCTAACTTGTAGAACACATGCAAGGATGGACAGTGCAATTCTGTTGCAAGGACACTAGGTTTGAATATGCCCATGAAAGTTTCTCAAGATCTAGTAACAATGTAGCTCAGCTAGTAAAGCAAAGTGGAGATACATTCAAAATGCCAAATGAACTGAGTAATGACACAGGACACATTTAAGTGCTCATTTGCATCTGCGTACATTTGTGTCAGTGAAATGTCCAATGATTTCTCTCTCACAGTTGTTTCTAAATGCTCTGTAGTTTTATATATATTTTCATTCCATGTTCCATTTGGAGTTCATTGGTTACAAGGTGTGAGCTTAATGTCAAGATTCTTTATTTTATTTAATTTATTTATGTATTTATATGTGTATTTATTTATTTGTTTGCTTTTATTTCTTTATTTGCCTATAGATGTCAGTGGCTCTAGCACCTTGTTGAAAAGACTGTCCTCCCTCCGTTGGATTGCTTGGGCACATCTGTCAGCAGTCGTTTGGAGATTTTCCTCCTCGCTGCACCCACTGACAGTACCCTGGAGGGGAATCAGAGCATCCTCTGCTCTGCCCGACAGGGGTGGGTCTCAGTTCCTGCAGATAAGGAAGGGGCTGTCAGTCCCTCCTTTGGCCGTGGAAACTGCCAGGAGGGGATTGAAGTCCATATGGGCTGCCTCCTCCAGGCCCGGGATGGAGCTCCCTGTGGAAGAGTGTGGGGTTGTGGTTTCCACTGGTGCTCGCTTGGACAAGGGTGGGTGTTGACAAAACGTTTTCTGTCGTTAGGCCATCTTCTTCCAGTCCTTTGACCATGAGGAGCAGGCTTACGTGGAGCTGTTCTGTCTGTGTCTGTCTGTTCAAGTGCCTTCTTGGGGGGCACTGGGGGTTCTGTCCTGACTGTTAGGGGCCACACGAAACACCATCATCTGCCATGTCATCTAGTCCTGTGCCTTTGTTACTATGTCTTTTCCTCCTGTACATTAGAAATCTATCTCAAATTTACCCTTTACATATTCATTCGGACTTTGCACGCTGTCCAATCTGCTTATCCTACGTTTTTATGTGGATGGTTCTCTTTCTGTTTTTTTTTTCTTCTTTGTGAGATTCTTTTTTTTGGTCCCTCTTCCATATCGGGTCATTCACTTCTCTTTTTCTAGGTTCAACACTGTCTTTTAATTTCTTTATTATACTTTACCTTGTTTAATACAGGTCATTTGGTTCTACTTGGGTACATAGGACAAATTATGGATGAATACTCAGGATGAGTTCTTCATCATTAAAGCAGTGATTTTCAACCTTTGTTTCTCATGCACTCATAAACTAATTACTAAAGAAAAAGGGGCCCTGAACTCTTCTTCTTTAGTAACTAATTTATTTGTACCATGAGATGAAAATGGTTGTATTTAGTCAGGGGCACTGACCTTAGTAATTAGTGTGTGTTTGTGCCATGAAAAAAAAAGGTTGAAAATCACTGCTAAAGTATGTTTTTCTTTTTTTAGCCTTCAATGTAATATTTCCATTTCCATGTCAGAATTGTGGATAAGCTCTATTTTTCTATGTTCTGTGTGACTATACATTTGCTGTCAGTCACCAGGCACAGGGCACCAATTTGTCTTGTCCATTGCCTGGTTTTAGATCTACCGGGATCTTCCCCTGTGTTCCTTGGACTCTGCTCTCTGTAGCAGAGAATCATGAACGTCCTTCGCTGGGATAAATGGTTAATTGTCAGCTCTACTACTCTTTTTTCTTTAACTTTAAGCAGAAGAGTATCTCTTCTATCTGAAAAACATGAGTTTTTCCTTTGCAAACATGCAGAAAAATGAAAAGGATTCTTTGTTCATCAGGGGACTTCCTCAACCAGCCCTCCCCAACCCCTACCTGAGTGTTGCAGACCTGGGTGGATAATAAAAACGTGGGTGGCATTTAATGAAAAAAGAAGAGAGAGAGGTGAGTGGAACTCAGCAAACGATACCATATCAGTTACTCAAAAAAACCCAAAAAACTGACCAACCAGAGACAGTGTCTCATTTCTACCTTTTTCTTCCAAGTCTTTCTGTTAAGGAGAAGAAGTAAAGATCAACATGTTATTATCTTTACTTCCGAGTGACCGTGCTGATCTCAGAGAACTAGAAATATCTCTTCAGATGGGCTCAACCATTCAAATCTTTCACCACTGCAACCGGTCAAGGGTCCTTGTCCGGCCTCCCTATTGTCCATGTCTTACTTTTCCATGGCATTGATGGCATTGTTGTGTTTAGTCATGTTGTGCCCAGGCCCTGGGGTGGAGAAGCAGGGGAGGAATTAAAGCAGCAGCTACCATCAGCTCAGACCTGGGGTGCGGCCTCTGAGGGACTCCCCAGCTGTGTTCGGCTCCTGTCTCAAGTGCGTTACACAAAGGCAGACGCATGGTTGATGAACTCCCTTCTCATCTGTGGAAACAGGAGCCGGTTTCACTTTTCTTTCAAAGGAGCTATTTTACCTAATAAACCCTCATTTAGATGTGTCGGTTGCTCTAGAAAACGTCATTGCAGTGGAGTCAGGCGGAGAAGCCACCACTTAGTTGAAACTCCGGCGTGTACTGGCGGAGCGTAACAACATGGAACGCCTCGTAGGGAACAGAGAGACATGGAAGCCTGATGTTGTCCTGCCGTGGTGTTCACATGTGACAGTAATTTAACAAATATCTCAATAAGGAACAGATTTGACCTCTTGCCAATAAAACAAAAACGTGAGAAACAGTGTGGGTGCAAATGAATTTATGAATAACTAAGGGGTCGGGTGTAAAACAAAAAATAAAATATATGTTCAGTGCTTCAGACAAAAACTGTGCTCTTTCAGATTTCCATTTGAGAGCAGTGCATAAATATTATCAATATTTAATAATATTTTATTTAATAAATAATATTTATTTAATAATGATAATTATTATGATTTATATTTATAAAGACACTGATGGGGACTGACAATCTTGTTCTAAATGATTGCCAGTTGCTTTCACACTTTAGGTCCAAGCATTGGAATAAAACACCAAGAGTCATTTCATTCCCACAGGACTGCACCATCTTGGCATTTTAATCTTCTTCATGGAATTAGGCAGATGAAGGCAGCTAACTTCATATCTTCTAGTAACTACACTCAATTCCTTTGTGGATGGTCTTTTAGGTAAATAGACCTAGAACATAAGCATTTTGTAAAATTATTTGATAGCTGACACTCTGTAGCACAGTACCTGCAGCTGGGCTCATTGTCAACCCAGTTTGCATTCTTTCAAAGAACATAAATTCTCAAAAGAAAAAAACTGTGTTGATTCAAATTCTACAGGTCATGAATTGTAGATTTTATTTAAGAATGTGTTAGTTATGCAAACTGCAAGAAAAAAATTGAGTTGACAGTTGAAATCTACTAATTTTATAGCATCTAAAATACTTGTTAAGCATTGCGATTTTGAGCTGAATTTTTTTTCAGTATGTCAAAGATAATAATTATGAAGGTTATCTGTAATGATATGTAAAATTTTAGTAAATCTAAGTTTACTCTTTATATTTAGAACTTTAATAACATCTTATTTTCCATTCTTTTTGTTGTCCAGCTAGATCACGATAGGAAAAGTACTGGGATATCAATTTTCTGCACTTGTTGATTCTTACCAAATTCTGGGTCATTGTAACAAATTGCTTGTTTTTCACCCAAATCCCTTTTTCACTCTTGCCATTGAAAAGGTGTGGAGTGGGAGGAGGCTAAGAGTAAAAACCCAATAAAATATTAAATCAACTGTATCAGCAATTACTTAAAATGGAATTTACCCCTCCAACCTATTCCCAAACAGTTCTGCAGTTACTTATTATGTATACTATATACAGCATGATACAGAAATCTTAATCCTAAATTTTTAACTGAGTGCAATAAAAAATTATGTTCACAAGAAAACCTGCATGTAACAGCTCCTCATAGCTTCATTCGTAATTGCCAAAAAATGGAGACAATTCAAATGCCCTAGAATTGGTAAAGATGATTTTTAAGAAATCTGTAAACCCATATAATGAAATATAACTCCAGATAAAAGTGAACTAAACGTTGATCGGTGCAACAACCTCATTTATTATGCTTAGTGATAGAAAATGCTGTTGTCTAATTATGTTTATTTCACATTCTGGGGAAGTAAAGCCAGGGAACTAGTGACTGAGGACTGATGGGTTGGGTCAGCTACATGGGGGCAGTCATCAGGGAGTTTTGGAGGCTTTTAAAATTGACAGAATCTTAAGTGTGATGGTCATGACCTGACTGTGCCTTTGCCAATGCTTATTGAGCTAATGATTACCCAAATAAGTGAATTTTATAGCATGTAAAGTAAAAGCAAGAAGTAATAAAAACAATGCCCTGCAGAAGTGTTCAACAAATGGTAGCGGTAACTGCTACCATGTTATTATTTCCATGGTAGTAATAATGCGCCAATGTTATACGGAACGACGTGTAAGTCCCACCATCTCAATAAATCTGCCTCCATCTTCTTCTCTCCTTTGAATGTATTTCCACATTCCACTCCCCCATCGACTCGTACAAATTTTGTGTATATACAAGAAAAGTTTGAAAATACTTTTTTTTGGCGTCAATCCTTTGACTTCTGCCCTTGATGTTATGATGTGCCCATCAGACCGCGAAGGCCCCACCTCGAGCTCCCTTTAGAGAGGCAATGAACAGTGTTGGAAGAGGAGGGTGAGAAATGGAGACATCGGGGAAAAGTAAATTTAGCTTTGTGTCCCATCTAATTTGCTTACCTGACGTTACTGCTCAGACTCCAACGGACGCCAGAGACCACTCCTGAATAGCAAGGCAGATGCTGTCCCGGTAGGAAACCCCACAGGATGGGAGAGGCATTTCCAGAAGCCTCCATTCTAATTTTTAGTATCCCCCCTCTATCTTGTTAACTACCCATTAATCTGCTTTTAAAATGTTGTGAGAATGTAGATGCTACCAACAATACAAATTTGGAAACCAGTCCGTTGCAACGTTGGATGTGGATGTTGGCCGCCTTGGCTCCGTGACAACAAGAGTTAGGAGCTGACAGATGTCTGCGCCTTGAAATGAAATTGCAGGTGTTTGAGCCTGTTTTCCTCTTTGCTCTGCTGTCTGTGAATATGAGAGGCGTCCAGTCTCCCAGCAGCTTGTCTTCCATCCTCGACAGATGGCTGTGCTGTGTGGTGGCTGTGTATCAGGTGTGATCAGTGGCCACTAGCTTGGTCCAGGTCTTTCCTGGGTTGCACCAATCCATTTCAGATGACCACACACTATTGTCTAATTACAGTAGTTGTTTTACTGCCACTGGCCATGTGCTGCCAAATCCTAATTAAATAACACTTGCTGGATTTTTAATTGCTCTCAGTTCCCCACTGGGACCCAACCAGCAGTATCATATCATCACTTTAAAACAATATATATATAAAAAACTTCCATCTGCAATCAGCCGCCAATCCTGGGATCTAGAACTTGATGCCCATTTGGGGAATTTGAGGAAATGTGAGCTGATTTGATTTGAAGCAGAAACTAAAATTCAGTGTATCTCTGGGAAGTGAGAACACACAGGGTGTCCTCTATCATAGAGCTGAGAAAACATCGGGAAACTATTTACCCAATACCTAAGAGGGACCAAAATAACAGGCAAAGGTAGCAGAGAAATAAACACATCAGAGACCACAGCTGTGTGTAAACTTGGCCAAAGGTGCAGTTTTGATAAAAAAAAAAAAAAAGTCAAGGAAGTATTTCAGTCCTGACGGGGCAGTTTCTCTGTTACTAACACTCATGACAGAAGGACAGACAGAGTTCTGAGACCTCTTGCCTAATAATGCGGAAGTACTGTTGTTACCTGCTCTCATTTTTTTATTCCATTTTATGTGAGCAGCTTTCATGAAGCTATTTTTTTATTTAAAAAAAATTAATGGAGGTTAAAAAAAGAGTATTTCTGGGTGAAGGAGGTAGGCAGGGTCTCGGGAAGGATTTTCAAATTTTAAACGTTGCTCATACTTGGTTAGGAAGGACATAAACATTATTTGACTAATCTATTTCATAAGCATGAATATTATGATAAAAACCTTAATTATTAAAAATAGCCACTCAAAGAGTAGACTGCATTGAAAGGAAGTGTGTGTTTGTCGTGATCAGGGACGTTTCTGCTTTGTATCTGTCCATGGTATCAGAAGGCAGGGCTTTTGGGAGGTGATTAGGTCGTGAGGGTGTGGCCTTCATACATGAGATTAGCGGCCTCATAGAAGAGACCCCCGAGAGCTTTCTGTCCCCTTCTGCTACATGAGGACACAGCAACAAGAGAAACTCTGTACGAACCAGGAACTGGGCTCACGGGCACTGGCTCTGCGGGCACCTTGTTCTTGGATTTCCCAGCCAGCCACACAAAGAGAAACCAATGTCGCTCAGACCACAAAGTTTATGGTACTTCTGTTGCGGCAGCCAGAACAGACCTCCAGAGCCACTCACTGGCCCAGCGACCACCAGCTAGCTGGCTCTTCCATGGCCCTGCCGTGCCTCAGTTTCCTCATGCAAAAACGCAGGTGGGAGTAATAATCATTTCTTCTTTTTATTTTAGGACTAAATGACTTGACTGAAAGCACACGGAGCAGTGCGTGGAACATACAATTAGGCCATAGAAGAGAAATTTGTGTCTTGCCACGTGAATTCTGTGAACCGTCTGATGGGCCAGGCAGGTGGGCCAGTTTGAACACAGGAACCACCGCTGTTTTGTTGGGGTAAAGTGCAAAAGGTGAGGGACCAATCAGCTGGGACCGTGTGGAGGATGTGGCCCATCCCGGACTCTGTGGCATGGGCCACAGGAAGCCACTTATCCCTGGAAATGGCCAGATGTTAGTTGGGACTCTGGTAAAGCTTTAAACCTTATTTGTAAAAATGCATAGTAATTACAAGAGGCATGTTTTCCAGCTGCATTATAGTTTAAGCATTGTATCAAGTGATTCTTACTTGTATATATAAAGATGTCTCAAATATAGGGTGCCTTGCCAATCAAACAGCAGTCACAAATAGGAGTGAGTCATAAACGTCTTATTAATATTAAAACCACTAGCTGAGGAAGACGGAATTCAACTAGCTGACCAAACAAAATACAGAGATGTCCAGTATATATATATATATATATCTCACCTCAATGCTTACAATGTGTAGAATCCTAAATTTAAAAGGTGATTTCATTTCAAGAGGCATGGAAGAACTGAACCTGTCAAAGACCCCAAATTCATAGACAAGAAGATAATATGAGCTATTTGGAACAAATGTTGAAAAGTGTATAAGAAAACTACATAACTTCTTAACGATTGATCTCCTAAGACTCCTGATTGAACCTAAAAAGACTGTGTATTTCTTGAATGTCATCTTAAAATTAATAATAGAATGCTTTTCCATATCCTCAAGGAGGACTGTGTCCACATTAACCACAGTCAGTAGGAACATCAATTATTTATTAGGCCTATTGGATGTTCCAATTACTTGGCAGCCTTCGGGCATATTTCTAATGAGAAGAAGGGATACTTGTAGGGTTTCTAAACAGTCTTCCTTTGCAGATTTAAGTATAGAAACCCGAAGGCTAAGTTGCCTATGAGGACACGACTGTTATTTATTATATATTTGTCTGAGGCGTCAGAAATTGGGACTCGCGAAGGAGGGACCCTTACTTCCCTGTCATTCCGTTCACATGCCTGCACCTCATCGTAATCGGAGCTGACAAAATTCAAGGACCAATTACATCCTGAATGTCATTCACTTGAGAGAGCCGAGAGGCATAGGCCTTCAGGGTAAATGTCAAGTGAGCGTTTGGCATGGGGCCATATCTGATTAGCAGAGCTGTTTTCAGCATATTTAATTGCCAGGAGTATGTTGCTGCCCCAAGTTCCTGGACCCTAACGAGGGAGACAGAGCACTCCGCACACAGATCCTGCACAATGAACTCAGTCCCAATGAATACACATTTACGGGCTATCCCAGAATTTGTCCAGAAGTTAAATTCTGTCCGACCCTTGTATCAAGGGTCACTCACGGCTGCTGTAGCTCTCTGTTTCAATCTTTCAATGTTTCACCTAGGCTGAGACCTTACTAATGATCCAACCCTTGTCATATTGGCTTAGGTGTACAAGCTGTTTATTAATAATATAGATCCTCTCTCCTTGAACGGGTGTTAAATGTTTGTCAGTGAAGTCATCGGTGTCTAGGGTCTTCCACATTCCCC